>NC_140086.1:92668073-93148920 GCF_964237585.1 Gallinula chloropus
ATTGTGCATGTAAACTGGAGATTCTTTGTTTCTCCAATTTAAGATTAAAGGGACGTTCAACCCTTTAAGTTGAACCCTCAGGTACTACTGAAGTACGTACATTATGTATAACAAATACTAATAGCTGGATTTATTGCACGAAACCCTGTCCACTCCTAGGTGGCAACAAAATCCCTATTAGACCCACTGAGCCAAGATTTCATACATAAATTCATTGTGGCATTTGTAAATGTCTTCATCTAATTCTGTTGCTCTTTGGATTTTCAACAATGTAAATAAAAGAGAATTCGCCCCAGTCATGCCAGAGGATGGATGATCCGTAGCACCAGAACATTGCCGTGCCACCTTCCGGATCAGATTAGCTAGGAGCTTGACCCAGTGTGCCTTGCATACCTTTCCTGACAGCTGTGTGCACGTAGTATTGAAAAGGAGTCTGCAAGACAGAAAAGGCTTGTGCTTGTGACTGCAGTGATTAAGTATGCAGGTGTTTGTTGGATTAGGCCTTGAAAGCGGATCTTGCCTAACGGCCGTAACTGTGCTGGATATAAGTCATGAATCAAACGGAATTAGTTGATGTATGATAATGTTACAATGCTGGGCAAAGAGAAGTACTCATTTTTGCCTTTGAGTCAATAATGAGCACCATAAATTTTAATGTCAACTGTTGCTATTATTGTTTCAACAATTTAGTTTTATTTAAATTGGTTCCTCTATTTTTGTTTTTGTCAGGAGACACCTTTGACTGTGTCTTTTGAATAGCCAAATCTGGTAAACTGTCAGCTGGCCTGTGTGAAAGTGCAGCAAAACTGCTGTTGACTTCAGTGGTATAAGGGTTTCGCTCACAGTTTCCAGCATGGTTTGAACTGACATGCAAATCCAAATTCAGCCAGAAGATGAAAGCAAATGGATTTTTTCAGCCTACAGATTGCTAAGCTGCCCATAGGGTGCTACTTTCTTACATACAACATGTCTGCAGAAGTGTGTGAGCACCCTCGTGCTTCATTGTGCTTGGGTAATTCCACCAGAACCTGAGAAAAGTCCTTGCACAAAGTGTTCATTACAATGCACATAATTGCAAAGCACAGCAATTATGGTATTTTGGTAGCAGATCATCAAAAATTGCCCAGTGGTACAACTCAATAATTTTAAAATTATTTTTTTCCTCTGATGTTTGTTGTCATATTTGATCACTGATACCTGGTACATTTTTGCTGTATCAAAACCAGTTGAGTTTTCTCTCTTACATTCCATCAGAACCATTGCAACTCACCTTAATATTGACTCCAAAGCGTAATTTCACATTTTACATGTCCGAGTCTTGAATTATTTTCCTGATAGCTTAATTAGCCACCTTATATCTCATCTACCTTTTCAATTATGCTAACATTTGTCAGGTGAGTTTGTTAGAGTGCCCATCCTAGAAATAAAGTGCTGTGTAGGCAATTTCAGCTTTTTAGTCTTTTTTTGAATCAGCCTGATAATGGTGTAGCTACAGTTACTGCTACAGGTAAGTGGATGTGCAGAATCTCGGTGCTTTAGCCTCAGCAGTGTTAAGCAATTCATTTCAGAAGATGCATGAAAGAAAAGCACAGCACTAGGATATTTCCCACTAGGATATTTTCCCTGAAAAATGTCACATTGTATTTTGTTGCCTAATATTGAAAAAGGCACTTGGCTTTTGTTAGGGGCGTTGAAAGTTGGGATGGAAGTCACAGGACAGCTGGCAGAAGGGAACATTTATGAAGGGTGTTATCCTGCTTTACAGGCAAATGAATTTTTAGGTGTTATATCCATCAGAGTAAAGCAACAACCTGTTTGAAAATGATAAAGGCAGAGACAATAGGTAATGTAAGAAGAAAGCAGTCAGACTTCTGGGATGCAGTTGTGCTAATCCGAAGGGAGCTTCATCCCTTTGTTCAGGAATAACTACAGTTCTCTCAGAGTTGTCTCAGAAGATGATTGAATGAAGTTTGTGCCCGATTCTGACAGGACTAATGGGAAAAGAAGTGAGCAACATATTTTTAAATGATAGTACAGTAAGCGGAAGTGGACCTGCTCATGCGGTAATGCTCTATTAATTAAGATCATCAGGAAGCATTAGGAAGGAGAAGTGGAAGATCCGGAAATGTTTAAAAAAAATTATTCAAGATATTATTTATGAGCTCTATTTCTAGGACCGCTGCTAGTCTGGTACCTCTCTCAAAAATAAATGATGGGGACTGATGCTGCATAACGGGCCAATTTACAAATAGAAATGAAAGAAATGTTTATAATTTTGACCTTAGTGACTCCAGTAAGATCAGTCCTTTACTGGTTTAATATTGTTTCACAGTTTGTGCTGTTAAATCAAAAGGTTATCTATAATACATCTGGCACTATTAATGCAAAGGATCAGGGGTATTCAACAGACATTTATTCATTATTAATATAGATAATAAAGGATCATTTATGAGGCTACAGATGAGATTTTTATCATCAAAAGCTTAAAAAGGGAAATTTATTTTTGCTTCAGGACAGAGATGAAAAGAGTCAGTAATGGGAAATGTAAGAGTCAACACAAAACTGTCAAATTCATTCTTTTCCTGAAGACAGCTAGCACTTGATCGCAACAGATTAAAACCAAAATAAAATTAAATGTTTTTGCTGTAAAACCTCTTTATTGACAGGGAGGGGCTTTCAGTGCCAGTGTGTTATGCTCTGGTTTTGTCCTTTAGCAAGACAGTTGTTGATGCTTTTCTCTCATGCAGCTGTGCTTTCTGATGCCTCACAAGAAGACCTGGAGTGGGAGAATGTATCATTGTCTCAAGAATTTCTGGGAGCTGAAATTGAACTTGACAAGAGCGAAAAGTCGGCTGTTAGGAACTCCTCAGTGTTGGGTGCAGACACCACACTCGTATGTTTTGTCTTTTAGGAAGGTAACTCTGTGCCATCTGATGGTGTAACTGTAAGCAGTAGTAGAAGGATGTGCACACATGAAGCGGAAGTAACAACAAAAGTGAAATATTAATGTTTTTGCTGTCTCATAGCTGCTGCCATTTACAGGAGAACACCCCCACGTGTTACTGAGGATGCTTATAAAGTTGCAGACCTCCACTCATCAAAGCTGGTAGAAATTTCTTAATAGCACAAGGCCCATAATATTTGTTGAGCCTGCCCCCCTGCCTTCCCAAGGCTGCAGTCACCTAGCTAAATTTTGCCTGTATGAATGGTGAATGATGGGATATTCAGGGTTAAGGCGAAAACTCTCTCCTCGTTTCACCTATCAGTCTTATCTAGGGCAGTTGCTTGAATCAGCTTCTAGGGTTCTCAGAACATTCAATTATCTTGTTTCCCATATGATCTGCAATACCCAAGGGTGGACTTGGAATTTGATGAAGTTGTTTCTGATCTGAGGGTATGGACTGACCAGTCTGCTTCAGATGACCTCAAATCCTCACTAGGAACAGAAGCAGTAGCAAGATAGAAATAGACGTGTCGGAAAATTAATTTCATGACTTAGATGCTGTCTTTGCATAGCCTAGAGTTTGGGTACAACTCTGAAAATACTCGGTTACTGTCCTTTTTCCCTGATTTTCTTTGGCCGTTTTCAAGTCAGAAAAAAAGAGTCCACATTCCCCTTGCTGTTTGTGGGTTGTTACAGAAATTGTGTAGCTTTTTCTCAGTCAAGCAGATGAAACCTGGCAGGCAATATACAAATGAGCCAAGAGCAAATTTGAGTTATATGATCTCAAGTTTTTTTCTGAAAAGTTTTCTTTTTGGCCATAATCCCATTAAAAAAAAAATAAATCCAAGAACCTGGGAAAAGAAGCCCTTTCTGAAACTTGATCCAATAGAGAAAAATCAACAGGGGCATATCTGGATGTGAAAAATTGGATCCTTTTTCCCTTCCCTCAAACTGAATAGCATTTGAATGTTTTGAATTTGAAACCGTGAAAACACTTGAACAGAAAATAAATATTTTATAAGCAAATAAATTTGTTTTCCCTGAAGGTGGAAAGGTGGGAAATGGTCCCTGGATGGGCTTGAGAACTCAGACTTTTCATCACATGTCAGAATTTGTTGTAAAATGATGTATCACAGGGGGTCAGTAGGAAACAGAGCAGAGCACAATGGGAATTTCTGTGTCAAACTTACTTTCCTTTAGTTGCCATTCCAGCCTCTATCTCAAGCCTGATGACAGGTAAGCCCTGACTAATCTAGCTGTCCTTATTAAATTAGATCTCTGGCTGTCCATTTCAACCTTCTACAGATATTACTTACTCCCAAAGATTTAGCAGGATTTAATGTGCAAGTGCCTCACTCAGCTGCTTTTCTGCAAAGTCTTCTGAACTAAACTACTGGTCTTTATGGGAAAGTAGGTGTAGGGTGACCACTCATCTTGCTCTGCTGTGGGAGAAGTCACCTCTGGTGTAATGAACAGCTGGGGGCAGCAGCATCTTAAATCCCTCTAGCTATTTGTGAAGTTTTGTAAAACCCTGCTGAGTAAATCCCAGGAGACCTTAGCCTAAATCCCATCACTCAGGTAGAGCACAATACCTGCACAGATTTCTCTTGAAATCAGCAGAAAGAACAGACTACACAGAACCACGTGTCGGTTTGGACTGTAATAATAAAGGGAAAAAAAACCCCTAAACCAACCAACCAACCAACCAGAACCCCAATGAAGTAATTCTTGCAGAGGCTAGGATTGTGCATTATGGATTTTTAAATCTTAAATAACTTCCTTGTAAAACCTTGTTAGTTTGGATTTCCTGCAACAGATGACATGGGAGAAAAAGACTGTATAAAAAGTTTGGGCTGCTGGACAGCCCTCATATTGCAAATGAGTTTTAACTTCAGAGGAGCCATCAGAGTTTATATTGAAATGAGAGTACTTTGCGTAACAAGTTAATTTAGACAATTAGTCAAGTTTTATAAATTCCTTCTCCTTGTGTCTCTAACAGGAATAGGTTAATATATTACATAAAATCATTGTTAGTCCCAGGTGCAGAATATTCTGCCAATGAACAGCTACATATCTAATTAAAGAAATCACCTTAGCAACATCTGTAGTCACTCCTGGATGCTGATGGAGACCTGTGAACACACACTGATGACCTTCAAGCTGCAGAAGACTTGAGAGGGCATCAGAAAGACATCGGAGCAAAGCAACTGGTAAGTTTGAAAAAATTATGGTCTATTTTTTTAGCTGGGCTAAGAGATTAAATCCTATGTGACATGCAATACAGGTGTCAAGGTCTTTTCTATCAAAGAAGCTTCTTAAAATTAATGAGAAGCAATCAGAAAGACTTTAGATGAGTAGAAAGTGGGGAGAAAGTGATTGATACACTAGACAAATACATACCTGCCCAAGTCATTAACATGAGGGAGGGAGGAAGGATACCATGGTTAATGCACAGAGAAAATGCTGTATATAGAAATATCTCTGAAAGCATTCAGCTAATTAAAGGCCTGAAACAGGAAAGTATTACTCACATGAGTAGTCAAAATGGTAATCAAACCACCACTCTAAGGACAACTCATGAGTAAAGGGTTGCTGTCAAGGCCTGAATGAAGTAAATGCGTGAAAAGCCTGCACTGATGATTAAATCCTGTGCTTGTTAAAATGTAATAATTCCAGTGACAGAGAAGAGATTTGATTAGTGTGCTTGGACAGGAAGGCATTATTATGGAGGAGTGATTTATGGTATAGCATGGCACAAAATTTTCAGAGGTTTTTTGCATGTTTCAACAGAATCCAAGGGCATTTTTTTCACAAAGTATTGTGCAATTACAAGGATTCATTAATTTTACTATGGTGCATAGGTATTTGTCCTGGGTTTTGGTGGAAACCCCACTTTTTTCAGTTGCAAATTTTGGGTTGGTGGATTTTTATTTTTAGATAGTAAACAACGAACAAAAACCCCTTTGCTCTCAAATAATAGATTCTGGCAGATAGGTGGCATAAGATCTGTGTCAGAGTTGTTCCTTGTGCTGCAGATTGTAATGAATAATAGTACCTGCTAACTGAGTGTACATTTAATGAAGTAGCAGATACAGTCCACTGAAACCCCTGTGAATCTTTCTGCTGATGTGGTAGACTTCAGACCAAGCTAACAGTTCTCAGCTCTTTACAGAATAATTTTCTTCTACATGTAAAGGCAAATTAATAAGGATTTACTCTGTTCTGGGATGACTAAAAATAAGCAACAGAGCTACAATGCAAGCTTTTTGTGGCTGGTTAGATTGTGTTCTTGTTGTTTGTGCAGAAAGACATATTCTTAGCTAATATAAGTTTGTATATTTCCATAGGCCTTAATGCAGCAGTGATGATTAACTCCAGATGAGGGTCAGGGTCTGCTGTATTCTTGGAAACTAGCCACCACTGTTACTTATACCACTGAGCCACTAACTTTTTCCCAGTGCTCTTGTCCCATGCCCGTTTGGAACAACAACCATGAAACATTTGTCTGGGTGCCCTATGACAATATGTTGAAGGATAAACAATGAACGTGGCCCTGTAACTATCCATGAGACTACATCTTGACCACTGTGTCCAGACTTTGTCTTCTCACTACAAGATAGACATTGATATACTCAAATAAGTCTAATGGAGGACCCAGAAGATGGTTGGAAGTGGAAGCACATGATTTATGAGGAGTGATGGAGGAAAGTAGGAGGAGGTTTTGGGAGGGATCTTATTTCTGTCTTATGCTACCCAAGAGACCACAAAGATGGTAGGAACCCGTCAAATTTCAAAGGCTCATAGTGAAAGGATGGTGGGCAGTGGGCCCAAGCTATAAGAGGATTAGGTATTAGAAAACAAAGTTTCCCAATGCGAGCAGCCAAATATTGGAAAACGGTGCCAGAGAGGCTGCATGGTCTCCATCTTTGGAGATATTCCAAACTTTCCAGGTCAAGGCTCTGATGAACTAGTTGGAACTGCTTGACACAAGGCTGAACCTTCATACTACAGAGGTCCATTCAGATCTAAATCACTCTGTGGTTCCTAGTAGGTACTTTACATCTCACAAGCAGAGATGTGCTACCAATGAAAGTGTGCCACACTTCCATATATTATCATGTATTGCAATAACAACAGATGCTCATCTGGTGGATTTTCACTAGATTCAATATAACCATTCTTAACTGTATTTTCTTCTCAATTGTAGTAGGTCTGTCTTGGAGCTGGCTGGCATTGCTCTGTCAGACATAGGGGAAGCTTCTAGCAGCTTCTTGCAGAAGGCACTGCTGTAGCCCCCCTGTTACTAGAGCCTTGCCACACAAAGCCTGTACACGTGCATTGCTAACAGTTGTGCGTTTTTCTCATGTACAGAGAGATTCAAACAACACGTAGTGCACATGCAAGTCTAAGTGTTGTGCAAAACAAAGCAATGTTTTAAGTTAAGGCTATTGAGTGAAGTGCTAGCATTCTAGATTCAATACAGCTTGTGCAGTTTGAAAATTAAGACCATCACCAGATTCATCTGAAGGGGAGATGAAATTCAGTGTGGGTACATGTCACTGGCACATGGGGAAAAAATGATCCCCAGTTTATATATAAAGTGATGTGCTCTAGGCTGCTCATTACCTCTCAAGAATCAAGCATTATGACAGCAAAATCAGTACTTACATGAAAGCTGAAAAGACTAAATCAGTTCCCAAATGGTCAAGGAAAGAAACCAAATAGCATTAGAAAGATGTAGACATGAAACCAGAAAATGTCAATAGACCTCTGCAGGTTTGTGTCTTGAACACTGTGCGCAGATCTGGTTTCTACTCTCTTTACTTTCAAACATATCCAACAGAACTGGAGGATCTCCAGAGGAGGACAAGGAGGATTAGTTATGGGATGGAAGGACTGTACAAGAAACATTAAAGGCCTCGTTCATTTGCTTGCATATAAGTACTCAGCAGCAATTGAAGTATCTTTGAAAATTGAACATATTCACACATTGCTGGCAGATATAGTAGAGAAATTGCTGTGTATGCCCTTTTGGCATGGCAGCTAGTGTATGTATACTAGGTTATCTATCTATCTATCTATCTATCTATCTATCTATCTATCTATCTATCTATCAGGTTCCGTTAGAGCTACAGTGAGGGCAGCTAGGTCAAGCCCAAGACCACTGGTTCAGTCCCTTCCTGAAGTACATCATAGATGTACCTCTCTCCAGTCCTGTCTGGGCTTGTCTGCTGCATGAACCTCAGATTTCAATTTATAGTGTTATGTCCAGTTCCATCTCTGTTCCCATCTCTGCTTCTGACTGGAACCCTCTAGCAGGAACTTGGCTGGACCCTGGACCTGACTCATGGCTTTGGGATTGTCTGGGACTGTTGATGGAACTTGCCATTGCCACCCTGGTCTACCCGTCCCACCCTCCAGCCATGTGGAACTGCACTCTGGTTGGTGAGGACACTTCCTCGGCTGTGGTCACCCTCATCTACCAGCTTATTGTGTGTTGTGGAGAGTCCTGCTCTGGCTGCTCCATGACAAAAACTTTTCCCCACAAGGATAGCCAAGCAATGGAGCAGGTTGCCCAGAGAACTTGTGCAGTCTTCTTCCTCAAAACATTTCCAGAACAGACTGGATGAAGCCCTGAAGAAGCTAGCCTGCCCTTACCCTGCTTTGAAGAGGGGGTTCATCTAGATGATGTCCTGAGGGTACCTGGAACCTGAATTGTCCTACTAGTACAGATGAAATAGAGGTTGATTGTTAACTTTATTTTCCAATACAGGAACTATTGGGGTGCCAAAGGAATTGGAACAAATTCAAAACACAGGAAAGAAGATTTTTCAGAGTATTTCTTGCCATGGGATAGCATAGAAGCTTGAGGTTTACATGAGGTCAAGAACTGGACGAGCTCATACAGGAGAAATCTGGTGAGAATTTCATAAACAGAAACCACCTCTGATTCTGGAAGTCCCAGAGCTGCAGATTTTCAGAAACTTGAAGGATATTCAAGGGTATTACTGTTTTATGCCAAACTTTATTCTTATACTTCTCCTTACGCATGTACTATGTGTTGCCATCAGAAATAGGCTATTGGGTTAGGTGAACTTTTGATCTGACTTGGCACAGCTGTTCTTTTGGTATTTTCTCCTTTTCTAATATGTTGAAAGATTTTTTTTTTTCTTTTTTTTTCTTCTCCCTTGGAACTGCTAGCTAGAGACTGCCCAGCCCTGTGGGACTGATGCATGTGCACCTTGGTCAGGGTGTAGGGCAGCTTAATGCAGTCAGGCTCTTCAGAGACTTCAGCTATCAAAATCTTTACAATTCTTGACAGCAGACTTCAGAGAGGGTTTATAGACATTTGAGATCTGATCCACTTTGTGCTAAAGGCATACATCTAGTATCTTCTTCCCCCTTTCAAACTTTTGTACTTATTACTACTAAGGCATATTACTAAGGAATACCTGCAAGATTCTTTTATTAGAACCAGAAAACCACATTTTCTTTCTAAAATATCTAGTCCTCTTTGCTTTAAAAGTGAGACACAGATACTTGCCCCCTGTCGTGGTTTCACCCCAGCTGAGAGCCGAGATCCACGCAGCTGCCTGCTCCTTAAAGGAAAAGAGCAAGGGAAGAGGGAAGCGGGGGGATGGGGGGGGTGAGAGGTAAGGGAAGGGAAAAGGAAGGGGCAAATAACCCCAAAACCAAGAAACTAAGAGGCCTGTGGGTTGGGATAAGGATAGTTTACTAAGATAACAGAAAGATACAATATAACAATACTAACAGGACTTCAAAGCAAAAATATATGAAGCTGTTGATACACAATGCAGTTTCTCACCAAACCCACAACTCAGGCCGTGCCACCCAGAGCCGTCCCAGAACCCGACCGTCCCCCAAGAACCGCGCGTCCCGGAGCCGCCCTCGGCCTTCCTCCCCTCAGCCCCCCGATATCCTGGGCAGGACGTAATTGGCGTGGAATACTCTCTTTGTCCAGTTGGGCCACCTGTCCTGGCTTCATCCCTCCTTTCTCATGAAGAGCTGAGAAAGTCCTTGACTGTCTGACAGCAACTAGAAACATCAGGGTGTTATCAGCACTGCTTTCATTTTAACTCTCAAACACAGCATTCCATCCGCTGCTACAAATGAAGTTAACTCCATCCTGACCAAAACCAGGACACCCCCAAATTTTTTTTCACTCCAATTAGTTAATTAATGAAATTAAAAGGTGATGAGCAAATGGGCAAAAAATGTCTCACACCAGAAAGGGCTGAACAGGTTTAATATTAGGTGTCAGTTACGTAAACCATCACTCTGAGTTCTGCTGGTGGCATGGTTCAACCCCAGCTGGTAAACTAAGCACCCTGCAGCCACTTGCTCACCCTTCCCTCAGCAAGGAGATGGGGAGGAATAGGAAAAAACACTGAACTCTTGGGTTGAGATAGACAGTTTAATAAAATAACAAAGGAAGACAATGATGATGGTAATAATCAAGTGATGCTCAAATGCAATTGGTCACCACATGCAGAAGAAAAAAAACAATCCACTGTCCAGTCTGTTTCCAAGCAGTGATCCTGCCTCCCAGCTTGTTTCCCCAGTTATATCCTGAGCATGGCGTTATATATGGTGTGGAATATCTATTTGGCCAGCCTGGGTCAGCTGTCCTGGCTGTGCTCTCCCAGCTACTTTTGTACCTGGCAGGGAGTGAGAGGCTGAAAAGTCCTTGACTTACTATACTATTGAAGAACTGAAAACATCAGTGTGTTGTCAACATTATTCTCATACTAAATCCAAAACATAGCTACTAGAAAGAAAACTAACTCTATCTGAGCTGAAACCAGGACAGCTGGCTTCTAAACCAGCCAAGTTAGTGTAGTCTTCCAGGGCTCACAGACTGGAAAGCAACGCTGTTTAATTCCCAGTTAGTTTACTAAGCAAGATACAGAACTACATTGAGAAAATTGTGCGAAGAAGCTATAGAGGAAGGAAGAATAAAAATAAGGAAAACAAGCTTATAAACTTTTGCTATTGGTGGCAATCCAGTAGGTTGAATCATGGGCAGTTTCAGGCACACCTGGCAGAGGTACACATCGAGATAATTACATGTTAGTTCTACATAACAGCTGCCTGGGAAATGGGGTTGAGAGGAGGAAAGGAGAACCCTCTGAAGCCATTTTTTGGGACTACTTGCTGTTGGGAGACTAAACACTTTGTAGGCTAGCCCAGAGCCAGCAAGTACTAACCAACTTTCCACGCAGCATAGCTGGTCTGTCCAGCCAGTCTGCACCCCACGAGTTCACACTTCCCACAGAAAAACAGATAATTTTGCAGCCTGCTGACCAAGCAGTGGGAGGTGGAGCAACAGGTTGCAGTTATTGTGGCCACACAATGTGACATGGTGTCATGGGAACCTGGGCTTCATTCCAGTTGGCAACTGCAGCGGGGTCCTGGAGTCCAAGGTGAGATCCTTCATTTACTTCATGCAAAAAAGCTAATAATAAATTTCTCCTAGTTTTTGTCTTCATATTGCCGATCTAGTTTTTGGTGGGAACTATTTCTCACTGGATATTTGTGTAGTATATATCACGTCGTGATTATGATTTCACATATGGCCTTTATATAAAACAAAAGTCCAAGTAATCTTGTGACTGTATGATGCAGGTAATATATTTTAAGTAGGTAAGAAGACAAGTGAAATGGTCAGACCTGATATTATCTATTCAAATATTTTCTGCTGGGAGACATGTCTTGATGTGAAGTCACTGTGATGCAGGGAGGATAGAACTAGATGATCTTTGAGGTCCTTCCAACCCAAACCAGCCTGTGATTCCCTTTAGCTACATGAATGTTATCATTGACTTTCACAGCTACTTTGCCAAGGGAAAAATGATACTGGCTTGCATAAGCTGAATCATACTGTAGTCTTGCCTGTTCCCTGTGAAATGCTGTTAGAACTAATGGTAGTTCAATCCGGGTCACCTAGGCAAACAGGTTGCAGAACCCAGCACAGTTACAAACTAACTGCTTATAACACAGGAGAAAATCAACATTGTGGGTCACTTATTTATACTTTTGCTTTTGACTCTGATAAAAGATAAAATGAGAACTCTTTTTCTAAAGCACAGTAATGCCATACTGTGATACATACAAAATTAATGAGACAAACGCTCATTCAGTTCAGTTCTCTTTTCTCTCTGCCTCTGGATCCCAGTTTCCATTTCCAAAGAACTTCCTTTTGGTCCACAAGCCAAGGAGAAATTGGACAAATTACATGACACTGGAATAAGTCTTTGGCACAAAGAGGCATTCAAAGCACAGTGAAGTGAGAAATACATCAAAACTGGTATATCCAACATGTCCGTCTGTATTCCTGGGATATATATCCATATATTATTTTATTATTAATACTAATAAAGGCAGGGCACGGGTGCAGCAGGCCTTAGTTTCTGTCTTTAGGGACTTTCATCTTTAATATAGTCTCTTAAAAATACATGCATTGCTACATTTTTCATTACCCTTAATTTTTTCATCAATCACGTTAATTTATACAGGGGGCACTTAATAATAGCTAATTAACACTTATGACTTTTTAAATTAAAAGACCTTTGGAGAGATTACTGCTGATTGCGAAAAGGTTTTCGTTCCTCCCATTAAAAAGAGAAAGAAAGAGAGACTGAAGATCTGGCTCGGGCATACGAGGGGAACTTCTCTCTTGCTTCACCGATCACGCAACAAATGAAAACAGCGAAGGCCTGCACAAAGGCAATACTGCTATTAGCCTGTACTCCTGAAAGGTGCCATTATTTTAACTGATTATTAAGCAGCATATATATTATTCAGAGTGACCTTTAAATAGCTGAAAATTAAATTGTAATTTACTGGGGAGATATCTAAAACCATGTAGCTATTATTGCCAAAAAAAAAAAAAAGAAAGGACTATGAGTTCATACAATCTCCTGAAAATATATTTTTATTATTATCAAATATTAACAGTGAAGAGAAAATGCATTGTATTCTGACGGTGAGGGGGCTTTCATGGATATCAAAAATATTATTTTAATAAACTTACAGTAAGAACTTATCAGTGTTTGATTTTTTGACTGTGTTCACATTTTTAGATTTAGAACAGGGAGCTCTTGGGATTCTCACTATTTTCCCTCTCTAGTAGGATGATACGATTCCTTCCTTTAAAAAAAAAAGGCATTTCTCATCACTGAGTAGATGCAACAAATACTTCCAAAGTTCTCTAAATCTCTATGATCTGGCAGTGTAATTTTGGTTTTGATCAGCAGTGAAGGTTGTTGATATCACCATTATTATAGTAATTATTACTATAACAATGATTATTTAATATTATTGATACTTTTATCAATATTATTAATAATAAATATTCCACCAATAGGTGTCTCTGTTTTCTGACAGACCCTACAGAAATACTCAGTATCTATAATGTCTCTAAAATCCTACATAAATCCAGTGATGACAGGAGGCAATCTAGTTTACAGGGATGATATTCCACACCTGAAGCAACCTCTAACCACCTCCCTTCAGCTGCTCAGACGCCCAAGGGAAAGCTGTCCAACATGCTCAATGCTCCTGTATTTACCCAAGGCCACGATGCTTCTCCTCTTTAAAAATGAGAATATACAGCTGCTGTTTATGGATATATTTTCTAGATAACATGGAGGTAGCCTCATGCAGTGTAAAAAGACCAAGATCATTCCTGTTTAAGAGCTGCTCACTCTTTTTTTTGGTACGTATCAGTGTGCCCCTTTGGCAGCAGCATTTTGTAGTCCACATCTCATATTAAGACCTGTGTTTCACAGGGTCTGCTAATCATGAATTTACATCATAAGGGATAGTTTTCAGAATCAACTGGAAATGTGAGAAGAACTGAATTTCAAGTGGAAATAGCTTTTTCACTTAGCATATACCTACTTTTACTTTCAAATGAGGGTGTGGTTTCCAAATAAGAGACTTACCTTCTGAGAAGCACAGTGGAATTGATGAAAATCAAAACCTTCTCTGTTTAAAAAAAGTCTGAGAAAATAGCATAAGTATTCAATATTGAACCTTAATTTACATTGTGTTCCAATAAATTATGGACCAAATTCTGTAACAAAAATCCTAAAAACAAAAGGGATAACAGAAAGACCAGTTTCTTTTTTAGTATCAGAACTATCTTCATCACAGTCTTCTAATCCACAATTGTTTTATCATTAAACATGGAAATGATCTGTTCTGTAGGACTATTTGTGGGATTAAACTAAAAGTACAGCCAGGGCTGATCTTACACTAATTCTTTAATAGCCTTTAAAAACCTAGTTGTTTGGCCCGTAAAAGAGAAAGAGCTGAAACAAACAGTGATGTCTTTTATTGACAAAATATTGTTACTAATGACCACATAACTGTAGAATATATATATGCATGTTCTGAGAGAATGCATAGATAAAATATTTTAAATAAATTAGGCTATGAATGAGTTATTTACCCATTTAGAACAGAAGGGTTTACTCAAAAAGCACAATGAACAGGATTTACCTCAAAAGACATGTTCAAACAGTACTAGAAGAAACCCTTTCAACAAACCAATATTTCTGTATGGTTTCCCCTTTCTCTGAAGCCCACAGAACTCAGCTCATGCATGGTGGTAATTTTTCTGCCACAAGACTAGTGATGTTGCTCAAAGAAGCAAAGTGAAGTTGTCAAAAAAGATCTTAATCTTTCTAATCTGAAAAGATAGTCAGAATGAAACAGCACATCATATTGGCATGAGAGAAATGTTGAGGCTGCACTGGTTTTCAGTGCCTGAATGATAAGGAACTTGGTAGGTAGGTTTCTGTTCTACCACTGGTTTTCTAATGGAGCCAGAGAACTTTGGGTGAGGTCCTACAACGGACCATCCTGGCTAATCATGCTAGGTGTGATACACACTGTTTACCCAGAACAACTAGCAATTGTACTTTTATGCCCTTTGTGAGGACTCTTTTCTGTGGCTTTCTGAATTTTTGCTATCCAAGACAACGTCTGGTCTCTCTGACAGTTCCATACTGGAAATAGAAGCTGGGAAAATGGGAGTTTAAGCAGCAGTGATATCAGAGGCAACGGCTGCTAGCACAGCTGTGTGGTGGGACTTGAAATGCAGTGAGGGCATTTACTGACCTCTCATCAGAGGAAGCTGGCCAGCTTGTATCAAGAATCCAAGCAGTATAATAGAAGAAACTCCTTCAAGCTGGTAGCAAGACAGTGCAGTATGGCTTTGAAATTGCTTAATGTCCTGATGAACTGGAGCAGGATTTACATATAAACGATGTCACACAAACAAGCCCATTCTCCATAGTGCTCTGCCAGTAACCACCTCGGCATTATTCATTTTGATATCGCCCCATGCTGTGAAAACATGCATGAAGCAGGAGACTTTTACTGTGTTCTACAGAGTAGAAAAAAAATAAGTATAAATAAAAATAAAAAGCAAATACTCATTATTATATAGTGGCAATTTACTTGATAATGGCCCACATAGTTACAGCCAACATTCCTCATGTTAGAATTTCATGTTACAAGTGCCTTCACACTTTAAAATAAAACTGCTGTGGTAAACTGCTGTGGTATACTATGTTGAATAGCTAAATATCAAAATAATAATTAAAAAGGAATGTGAAAAATCTAAGCTTCAATTCACAATGTTTTTTATCTGAACACAGAAATTTTTTAATCTCTCACTTTGTAATCCACACTTCCAGAAGGTTCCTGTTTTTTTCAGCAGACAAGTGGTTTTGTATCGTTAACAGCTACAGCACAAGTGACTCATACTTAGTTTACTCTCTCAGAAGGCCTCAAATGGTCTGCAGATTGTAGTACATGAAATTCTGATCCTGCAAAAACAGCAGTGGAAACATCATCGCTAAAGATCATGAAAAGGGACAAATGTTTAATGCTTTGATTTTCTACTATGAGAAAGGTAAGACCAATACCTCACAGAACTTGAGACAATAAAAATCTAAGGGTAGTTAGAATTCATGGGAAATGGCAGTGAGCTTTCAGAGAAGGGACATTTTTTTCCCAGTGTATTTCTATATGTAAATAGCAGAATGACTTTACCAGATAATTCATTTTTCTCCTTATCTATTCAACAATTTTAAGTCATCATCCACTGCTTTTCATATGACAGCAGTAGAAATGATGAATCCACCCCTTGTGGATTTCATTAATTCTTTGACATGTCTTTCTTTTCAGGGATGAAATCTCTTTGGGGTTTTTTTTTGCAGGGGGGAATCAGGAAGACATTTAAGGTTCAGAGTGGGTAGACAGATAAAAGCTCAAACTGCATGTATGAACTGAAGTGGAGTTTCTCAGAAAGCTTGACTGTTGTCCCTGAAAACTTGAAAGCAGTTTGATCTCTTGTGGAAGACTGCCCCACTGTGAGATCCCATTAACTGAAGGTGTCTTCAACATTTATATGCTATTTCTAGGAATTTCTCAGCCACCTTGTCCCCGGGGAGCACTGCTATCGTGGCAGTGCATAAACTGGAACTGGAACTTTGATGTAAATGGGGTGAATCCATTAAACATCTTGATTTGCATTGTCACAGAGTGTGTGGCTGCTGTTGTGGTCAAATGGGCTCCCAAACTTAACAGGCACTGTGTCCTGTGGGACACACCAGCTGTGTGTCCCACAGGAAAACTGTGTGGGACATAGGTCTGGCACTGTTTTGTTTATGATTACCTGTTGCTTGTCAGGATAGTGGTCAGCCTGGTTTGCAAGAAATCTGGGTAAAAGACACGGCACAAGTCTGACTCAGTGCACACGCAAGGTAGCCTCTCTGCACACCCATCAGCTGTCTATCTGGAACTCTCAAAGCCTCCCTTCAGCTCTGTGCTTAGTGTCTCCTAAATCTTTTAAGATATCTTTGGTCATGAAGAGCCCAAAGCTGTGGTGTATATGCAAATTTTAGTCTAGCTCTGTGGACCAGAAAAACAAGTCTGTTACCTTTCTAGGATGAAATCCATTCATCACACTGCTTACAGAGCTCACATACCCATAAGGGAGAAAGCAGATTCATTTTGTAGCTTGCACAGAAATAAGTTCAAAATACACACATGGGGTGGAAAAATGGGTAACATAATAACAGTAATGAAATCAATAATAATAGTAATTAACAATTCCTTTCTGTTTTCCAGACTAGGCAAGGAAGAGTTAAAACAGTTTGCACCAATTATTGACTACAAGATCTGCAAATGATTGCATAAAATTTCCAAAATATGCCTGCAAGCTTCTATTATTGATGTTGTGCCCCGGGACATGCACATATGGATTTAATTGTCTAAAGTGTTTTATTAATTAAATTGCTATGATTTACCTCTCCCATGTTAGCATTTACAGTTTATGAAACAGCTCGTAATTAGGAAATGACTATACTTATGTTGCTTGTTTACTTTGCAAGCAATACATAATAGTGCCACATTCCTTTTCTAAACCCACCCTCCCAGGCTACCTTTTTTCTAGCCCGATTAATAGGCAACTGCTGCTGGTGCGTTAAATTGCTTTTTGGATGTGTGTAGGGGGAAGATAACTGCTAGGGTTACTGCTGCTGCTGAAGAGCAACATCCTTCTTCCTAGACTGGAAGCTTCATCCGGAGCTCCCTGAAGTTAATGGACATCTCACTCACATTTGTGTGCTTTGGATCTGTCCCAACAAGGAAAAATGGGGGCTTTCATCCCTAAACACAGTGTCGTGTTGATCGTGGAACCCCCCAAAATGCCCTAGTCAGGCAAATGCTACTTTGTTCTCATGGAAAAGGTCTTGAGGTTTCTTTGCTGAATCTCAGAACGATTTGCTAGAAAACTTGTGAATAAATGTCCTGAAGCTGTGCACAACCAGATTGTTTCAAAGAAAGGGTGTAAGTTTTATGCAGAAGAATATTTGCCAGAGAGTAAAGAGGGATTACTGCATCAAAAGGTTACTTAGCTGATCTAAATGATATTCTGTCTCTAGCTGAAAGTTAGCATGATTAAATCTATAATTAAATTCTATCATCTCAAATTCTATAAATTTTTTTCTTATATAGAGCATGCAGACACCATATATGTATACCTGGAGGGAGTGAAGACAGGAGTGTTTTCACAGCAGGCAGTTGGTCTAGATCACAGGTGTAGGTCCCTTCCATTCTATTCTATTACGCTCTGTTCTGTTCTAATCTAGGATATATTTTAAGATCAGAATGGAAGAGAATGATCTCTTGAGTAAAATATTCCAGAGACTGTCACTCAGTAATTTTCATGAATATTCTTACTTTTACTGGGATAGGATCTTACATAAGCATGGCCTCTTGCACTCTCATAAATTCCATCTGTCTGGATAGCACTACATTGTGGCTTTCCCTGCCAATGTAAAGCTTAATAGAAATCTTCCACTAGACAACAGATGATAAAGCAATCTCTGTACTAGCTCTTATAATTACTCTTAGCAGCCCTGGACTGTTTTAGTGGTTTTGGTAAAACATAAAGTTGTCTTACAAATTATCCCCACCCCTGTGGCTTATTGAGCGTTTGATGTGTAGTCAGTTACATTTCAAAGAGTTAAATTAATAATGGGTCTCTCTATGTGTAAAAGTTCTTTAGGGAGAGATCATTAAAGGGGATTTACTGACACTGCTGCATTGACTTTGATTTTATTTGGTGAACGAGTGAGGTCACATCCATCTTCAGTCTGGTTTTTAAGTCTGGTTCTTCCTTCTTTGCTCTCTGTCCAACAGGAAGGGAAAATTGCTGCAATGAAGCAGTGCACTGTAAGATAGCTAAAATCAGATTAAAAAGGTGCTTTCAAGAGAAGCCTTGTTTAATACTTTTGAACAGGTCTTTAGTTTTCCAAAACTAGGCAGACAGCACCTTTAAAAACAAGATCCTTTCTGTAGGTGCAAAAAACCTGAGAATGCTGACTAAAATACCACTGTTCCCTTGGTGGCAGACTCTCATGTGACACAACTATTCCTTATTCCTGGCCAAGCTTTTCAAACACTAGTATCTTAGGCTGATGATGGTTTCCTATTCTAAGTACGCTATTACTTCTACCAGTACATTCACAGTTATGGAAATAGAATAATTTCACATAGCGGTCTAGATAGTTCCTCCTGCATAAAACTAGTGAAAGTGGGAAAAAAAACCCAACCCTATCCTTTTCCTGCCGTTTCTAAAGTTGCAGTGGACTAAGAATACAGACATACCCCTAGACTCATCTGTCCTTGGGAAATGTATCATGCTGTCTCCTACCCTTCTAATACACTTGCAGGAGTATCCACACCAAACCAATTAATTTTTGATATCTGCTTGGACCCCTCTTCCCCTTTGATTGATGGAGAGGGACAGGAAGGTGACTTGGAGGAGAAGCTGGATGTGGGTATAGGTTTTTACTGTGGAACCCAGGAAAGCTGCCTTGCAGCCTGAGCTGGATACAGGCTATGCTACGTGCCACCTTTTAACTTCATTATGGGTGCAAATGAAGTGAGTGACCCCCTCTAGTTGGTGGTCTGGTTCTCCTAAGGGGGAAACATGTGGATGAAGGTCAAAGAGTCCTGTCACATCTTACAGAGGTCTTTACGCATAGCCACCATTGCCTCTTGGAAGAACCCCTCTCCCCACATTGACTGCAACGGGACCCTGAAAAGATACATTGGAAAGCTCAGTTTTTGGTTCACTTTCTTTGATATTGTGGTTTTGCATGGCAAGGTTCTGGTGGAGAAGGACTGCAGGGGTGGCTTCTGCAAGAAGCAGACAGAAGTTCTCTGCAGGCCTGACAGAGTAAACCACCAGCTGGGCTCAAGGTCAGACCTGCCACTCACTAAGGTCTAGCCCATCAGTGATGGTCACAGTGCCTCTGGGAATCACATTTAAGAAGAAAAAAACTGCAAACAGCCACTTTTTGCTACCAGAGAAGGAAGTGAGAAGATGTAAGGAGCTGTGCATGCACCAAGGTCAGTGAGAAGTGGTGGAGAAGGGGTGGACAAGGCACTGCAGGTGCCGGATAGAGAAATTCCTCTGCAGCCCATGGAGAAGACCATGGTGGAGCAGATTGTTCCCCCGCAGCCCATGGAAGATGATGGGGAACAGAGACCCCACCTGCAGTCCATGGAGAGGGTCCACGCTGGAGTGGGTGGACACATATGGAAGACACTATGAACCACATTAGAGCAAGCTCCTGGCAGGACCTGCAGCCTGTGGAGACAGGTGGGCTTGTGACTCCATGGAGAACCAGGCTGGAGCAGTCTGGGCCTGAGAGACTGCACCCCATGTAAGTGACTCATACTGGGGCAGCTTGTGAACAGCTGAAGCCCTGTGGGAAAGGACTCATGTTCGTGGAGAACTGACTCCTAAAGGTGGGACCCCATGCTGGAGCAGGGAAGGGTATGAGGAATGTCCCACCCCCCAGCTAAGAAGCAAAACAACTCATTAGGTTCACAATTAAAAAACTGTGAAGAAATATCTGTTACTTTATTCCTTGTAAATATTGTAACTTTGGTTTGCTACTGGAAATTGTAAGCTGGTACCTGTGCAACTAAAATATGAATTAAATGGCTTTTCAGTTTCATTTTGTCATTCACTACTCTATATAAACTCCCTCACTATGCCTAATCAAAAACCTGAACTAATCAGAAAAAAAGAACTAATCAGGCAAAAAAAAAAGTAAATGTGTGAAATCCTCAAAGATACAAACTAACCTTTACATGTCTCAGAAAACCACTTAGTACAAGCACTCAGTAAAATGTTCAGCTCCATGAGGGCAACAGCAGTATATCTATGCCTCTTCATAGCATTAATTGATTGAATTTAAAATGGCAACATCGGTGTCAGCATGCCATCTTCACATCCCTGCCACTGTTTTCAATGTGTGTACAGAGCGTTTCTGGCTGGAGCAGCAGGCAGGCAGCCTCTGGCTGGTGCAGAGCTCTGCTTGATCGCTGTGCTTGGCTGCTGGAAGCCCTGAAGTGTTTTCCCCTTATGGAACAACTCACCTTTGCGATCACGGACAACGCCACAAGCAGCCAGCCCTGGATATGGGTAATGCTGCTGTGCTCTCCTGTGCCCTGTTGCAGCTGTTGGCTTCTAAACTAAAAATGGCAGGGGAAAATTAATGAAGTATGTATCAAAAGGAGATTGTTTTTAAAGGCATGCATACAAATCTTGCCACCAAAACAATGTTCTTCAGAATAAAGTAACATTTCCTAAGTGAGGGCTTGGTCCAAAGCCCAGGAGAATGTAGGAAAATTGTTTGAGCAAAATTTTCTTCTTTCATCCATTGCCAGCTTGTCCAGGGAGGGGATTGTCCCGCCCTACACTGCGCTGGTGCAGCCTCACCTTGAGTCTTGTGTGCAGTTTGGGTGCCACAGTACAAGAGGGACACAAAAATATTGGAGTGTCCAGAGGAGGGAAATGAGGATGGTGAAGGTTATGGAAGGGAATTCTTACGAGGAGAGGCTGAAGTCCCTTGATTTGTACAGCCTGGAGGAGACTGAGGGTGGACCTCATTGCAGTCTATGGCTTACTGAAGAGGCGAAGCGAAGAAGCAGGTGCCAATCATCTCATCTCTTTGGAGACCAGCATTACAACCCAAGGGAACTGCATGAAGCTGCCACAGGGGAGGTTTAGGTTGGATGTTAAGAAGAGGTTCTTTACTGAGAGGTCGTTGGACACTGGAACAGGCTCCCCAGGGAAGGGGTCACAGCACTGAGCTTGATGGAGTTCAAGAATCGTCTGGACAATGCCCTCAGTCACATGCTCTGATCTGGCTGGCCCTGTGTGGAGCCAGGAGTTGGACTTGATCCTTACGGGTCCCTCCCAACTCAGGAGATTCTATGATCCTGTCATAACTAATTAAAAAATGGCCTGTACAATCTGTGGTTAAAAAATAATCCTTAAACTGTGCTTTGTAAGAAATAAGGAGCATGAGTTTTTCCTGTGACTTTTCACATCTAGAATATACCTGAAGTTCTAAAGTATTGCAGGTCGTTGTGGGCACAAGTGTAAAGAGAGCTCATATGTTTATATGCAGGCCCAGATTTTCAGAAATGCTCATCTTGCAGAGAAGGACCAAACTAAGTAGCCAGAGTCATGAGATAACTCCTCAGATATCATCAATCGTAGCTCTTCTCTGGTGGCATTAGGGCAGGATGTGGATCCGTCCCACAGCTTCTAGCGGCCATCACCACATTTATCCTTATTGACTTTGGACTCTTCTCTAAGCCACAGTGAAAGGTGGTCATTTCAGGTGCCCAGAGACAGAAGCTGAGCCCTCTTGTTGAGCCTTCACCTGCAAATGTGGCCCCGTAGATGCCTCTGCCAGGTAGCTGCGAATGAATGCAAGGCTGTAGTACACGTGGAAGCCACACTTGGCACCCATGAAAAGAGAAATTTATGCCATTTTCCTCTTCCATTTTATCTCTTGTGACAGTATAAATCGGCCCCAAGTGACATACTTTATGATGGCCTTTTTTTTATTAAGCGCTAAGCAAACCCTGTATTTCTCCAGAGCACTCAGGGGCCACTAGTGTGAATTTGTCATTAACATGCTAAAGAGTTCTGCTCCAAGAATAGTGTGACCTGTTCGTTTGTATGTTAATAGAGCTCGTGTCTAGAAAGATTGGAGGGCAGTCTTCCACCAGGCACTGGCTGCTCCTGAGAACAATGCAAGGGGCTCCTCTGAAGTAGTAGTAGTAGTAGCAGGAGTAGTAGTAATAATAATAATAATAGCAATAATAACAATAATAATAAGAATGCCACCTTTCCACTTGTACAGCACCTTTCATTCGGACAACTCCAAGCACCCAGCAAATTGATTAGGCCTCACAGAAACTTTACTTAGGAAGAGAGACATAAAAAGACTGAAAATCCTTAGGCAGGAATCAAAAGAGACCTTGAAAACACCCCCTCCCCCCCTCACACACACACTCCCCCCAAGGATTTTCTCACCATATTCAGATAAAGCCAGAAGCTGGCACTTTATAGTTACAAGTCAGTTGTTTTTTTGTGTTTTTTTTTTTTTTTTAATTCAGAGGCAAAGTAAGTGTCTAAACCTGCTGCATACTCTGCACTTCTGCCTCTCATCCTAGCCATGGTTCAGCCATGCTGTGTAGAAATGCTTCCTGGTTTTCTTTAAGGATACCCTATTTTATGCAAAGGATTAATGTTGTCTTCTGCTCAGCAATATATTGAATGACAGAATTTATCCAGCAAGGTAAATGTCAGACAATACTTGATAGATTATCAGTGAGTCTAATAACAGGGTGGTGGTGTATGTCAAAAAAGACAAAAAAAAGGAATAACAGAAGGACCACAGGGCAATTTCCACTTCATTCCTTTTGTGGTTCAAGGAATAGGCTAGAATTTATTTGAATTCACGGAGGTAAAATTAATCAAATCACACTCTGTGTGGATTGGAAACCACGAGATCTAGCAATAGTCAGAAAGTGTTGAAAACCCAAGTGATGTGAATCAAAACCCAACCAAACCAAAACTAAAAAGAGAATGGAGGAAAGCTCAAAAAGGAAAACTGATAGGGACAACATTTTGGAGAGGGCTTTGTATAAAGCATCTTTACTTCCACAGATGTTCATGTGATGTGGAGTTCATCCAGGCTAAGAAGCACAACTAATTCACTCACTGGTGCACCCCACCAATAGACAATTGCAACCCAGAATAGTTTTGAAGTTCATTTTACTAATAACAGTAGTCAGAGTTTCCCATCAGCCACGGAAGGCTATGTCACTTTAGGATATGTGATTTATCTCAGCCTGGTGGTAAATCTACAAATAAAATTTAAAATTACATTGCTGATTTCAATAACCCAATTTAAAAGGGACAGATTGGATAAGAAAAAGTTAGCATTAGCTCACAAATGCATTTCTGACCTGCTTCCAACGGGCAATGACAGAGCCTTTTGGTAAAAGAATTAATATGAGCTGGATTAGGGTTATAAGTCTGTGGTGGTTTCATCCTGGCTGGAGGCCAGATGTCCACCAAAGTCGCTCTATCGCTCCCCCTTTCAGCCAGACAGGGGAGAAAATAAATATTGAGAGGCTTCGGAGTTGAGATAAGGACAGGGAGAGATCGTTCCACAATCAGTGTCACGGGAAAAACAGACTCAGCACAGAATAAAGGAAAGAAAACTCCCTAATTTACTGCACTACACCCCACACCCATTGAGAGCAGAGCTGGGTAATGAGAAGTACAACCAGATCTTAAAGCACCTTCCTCCCACCCCTCTCTTCTGTGCAGACTGAACTTTAGTTATGATTTCACTCCCTTCTATCTCCCCTGCCCCCCAGCCCTGACATTGTAGCACAGGGAAGGGCAGGGAATGGGGGAATGGGAGGTTTTGGTCAGTTCCTCAAAAGTTGTCT
This sequence comes from Gallinula chloropus, assembly GCF_964237585.1. Taxonomy (NCBI): domain Eukaryota; kingdom Metazoa; phylum Chordata; class Aves; order Gruiformes; family Rallidae; genus Gallinula; species Gallinula chloropus. Next base: position 92,692,396 of record NC_140086.1, read on the forward strand.
TCAGTCTTAGCCCGGGGGGGGGATGGGGAGGAGCATGAGGGTGGGTATTGCTCACATCCTTCCCCTGCTCCAGTGTGGGGTCCCACCCAAAGGAGCCAGTCCTCTAAGAACTTCTCCACTGGGTCCCTTCCCATGGGGCTTCAGCTCTTCACCAGCTGCCCCAGTGTGGGTCACGTCTATGGGTGCGGTCATAAATCACAGAATGTCTCTCAGTCTCTGAAGCCCAGCTTCAGCCTGGTCCCCCACAGAGTCACAAGCCTGCCTCCCCGCCCCTCCTCCCCCCCAGCAAACCTGCTCTGGTGTGGGTCTCCCTCTCTCGCTCATCTCTGTCTCTCTGCCTCTCTCCATGGATTGCAAGTGCTGGCAGCGGCTCAAATGCGGGTCACAGTGTCTTCTGTGTGTTTTCACCTGCTCCAGTGTGTCATGGGCTGTAGGTGGGGTCTTGTCCTTTTCCATGGGCTGCAGGGGGACACCCGCTCCACCATGGGTTTCACCACAGGCTGCAGGGGAATCTTTCTCTCAGGCACCTGGGGCGCCTCCCAAACCCTCCCCTTCTCTGACCTTGGTGCCTGCACAGCTCCTTACATCTTCTCACTCCCTTCTCTGGCAGCAAAAAGCAGCTGCTTGCAGGTTTTTCTCCTAAATGTGATTCCCAGAGGCGCTGTGACCATCGCTGATGCGCTTGGCTTTGGTCAGCCAAACAACTGGCCTTGAGCCAGCTGGTGTTTGCTCTGTGGGGCCTGCAGAGAGCTTCTGGCTGCTTCTTGCAGAAGTCACCCCTGCAGCCCCCGCCTCCACAAGAACCCAGCCACGCAAAACCACAAGGTTGCTCCGGGAATTACCCATTAGCCAGAAGTAAAGGAGATGATGTCTATCTTACTAAAGTCCAGAGATTTTATTGCAGAGTGCATGCAACTGTTTCCCTAGGTATTTTTGTTCCCTGAAAAGCAATACTTTTTTACATTATTTAACTAACACATAATTAAGTAGCCAGGTTCTCATTTTGTTTAGAAGGGGAAAAAGCCCTCCAAACCCCTGCTTGCCCTGTGCTTCAGGCTCAGAGTGTGACATAGGAGCACAGCAAGGGGGGAAAAAAAAAGGGGGAAAAACAGAGAATGTTTAACATTCAGAATTTGTCCACAGCCGATAATTTATTGGAACTCATCTGTAACAAGGCCTGGCACTGATTTATAAGTTGATTTGAAAAATAAATAAAAGTGATAGAAACCTGCATTCGGTTTTAATGATAGACTGTTGCAGCGTGAAAAGTAAGGATATGAAACATTGCAAGGAAATTAGATATTATGCCCTGAAGACAACTGCAGCTACCAGCCCATTAATTGTTAGATATTTATTATTAAAAATTTCTTTTCATGAGTGACTGCAGAATATTTGCACTCTTAAAGTTGTTGAGTTCTGACATGAATGAAGCGTATGAAGCCCATTTTTTCTCCCCTCTGTGTGTGTGCGTGTGCATGTGTTTGTGGAGCTGACAAGGTAGTTGACCCAAAAATTTGATGTCTCTTTCCTGCACAAACACCCGAGTGCTGCCTTGGCATTGATGCTGAATAGGATCACGAATGCTGGCAAGTTGGTTACTGCTCTGAATTTCAACAGCAAGGGGCTCGGTGGTGCTTGGAATCAAGTCTGCCTGGCAGCAGAGAGGGCCTGACTCTGTTTCCAGAGAGATGAACAGCATCTCCAAAGAGCTCTGATGGTTCTCATGGAGAGCGTTACCATGTTCTCCGTGCTCCCAGAGCTTCACTGATTGCACAGCACCAAGTGCTGGAGAAACAGGGAGATGGGTACCTGGTTAAAAAAAAAAGCAGTGCATATTTGACAAAACGAAAAAGAATGCAAGTATCATTTTAAAAGTGCTCTAAAGCTCTTGGCAAACTGAGGCATTAATTATATCATGCCTTGAAAATATAGAAGAAATCCAATGGAAGAAATTCAATCAAATAAATTCTGAAACAAAACAAGTTGATGGAAGAGTGAAAACATCTAATATGTCATCCTACAGCTCCACCTTCGCCTGACAATAGAGCCAGCGTTGCTGTTCTTGTGAGGGAGCAAGATCTAAGGGAAAGAGCATGCACAGGGCTGACACACATGACGTGGGGTGGGGAGCTGTGTGTCTACAGGCCAGTTGCCACGCTGACCTGCTGAGTGGCTGTGGGTGCTGGCTTCCTTGTAGAAATAAGACAATGATGTGCCCTTTTCTTTTAGAAAAGCACTTTGAGGACAACTAATATGAAGGAACTATGGAGAGGAAAGCAGCATGTTTTATGATCACGTGGTCATTATATTGGAGAATTATCTAGAGTTGCAGGACATTGCACAAACACAAAGAGAAATGGTCCCTATTATGATTTAGCTATCTCAGAATTTTGCTATGATTTATGAATAGCAGTTATAGTAATTAAGTATGATAATAATGTGGCTACAGACAGTGGAGGAAGATCAAATTTTAAATCCTTGCTACTTGGCTTGTCTGAGGCAAATGTTACCTTTGTGAGTTTGTACAGTGTTTGGATCCTAAGAGGCAGCACTTGACAATATTACAAACAAAAAACAATGCGCATTTTTGGTTCTTCCTTTCCCTTTTGAGTTGTATAAGGCAGCTCATCCCCATTTCTCCATCCTCATTTCACTTGGAAAACTGTATCTCTAAGGCTGCTTGTGCTATACAAACGATGTTTTCAAAAGCAGGATTTTTTTACTATCCAACTCACAGTAAAAAGCATCTAGTACTTCATCTGCCCTTGGGATCTCAACATTTCTTTCTCCACAATGAAATATGGCTTGGAGTCCACATTACTGTTTATTCCTCATAGGTATTAATTTGGTGTTTCTAAAGAAGATAAAATCTGTGAGGCCATGGACTTCCTTTGCAGAACATGGACTTAAAAAGGAGGAACATTTTATGCAGTGCAAAGAAGACAGGCAGCTATTAAAGAAGATTCACAGTTATAGGCAAATATATTAATGGTGGGGTTAGCTCTTGAAATGAGAATTTATAACATGCCTTAACCTAATCCCTCATTAAGATAATTTATTCCCACCCTCAAGGTCTCACATCACAGCTAGCACTAGGCAAATAATTAGTAACAAACAATTCATTTGATCAATTTCAACTCCTCTTTTTTAATGAATTGTCAGCCAAGGCAGTACAATTTCCTCAAATATATTTATAATTCAACATTATTTGCCAATTTTTGTGACGAATTTGTAGCCTGTTGTTTATCCACGAGGAGTTGGGTGCTTGATGGTAACTAGTCAATGCATTTTGAGTAGATGCAGAAGTGGCATAATTGTGTTCCCTGCCTGGGAAGTGGGATGTACAGATCAATTTCACTTTGTGAATACTCAGGCTTTCAAGATTATTTCCCCTAAATAAAGTTGAGCATGTGAACATTTTAATCCATAACTCACTGATGAGGATGGTAGTTCTTTGCTTTGGGGCCATGTTGCCCAAGAGACTCACAGCTCCCTTTATAGCTAGGTGGGAAGGGGACCTACTTGTATCTTGCTGCTGTGAGAGAGCATTCTGGCGTAGAGAAGGCTTCGAGTCTGCATGCTACCACATCAGAAGCATTTCCTGATCAATCTCCAGCAAGGACCTGAACACTTACTGAAGTCCTGACTAAGTTCTTTGCTGCCCTTCTGTCTGCTGTGGAGAAACCCGGGGCGGGGGGGGGGGGATCTATTTAGTAAACTTGGCATCCAGAGGACTGAAAGGCTACGAAATGAATTGGGGTCTCTGACGTGGCCCTACCTGGGCCCCCACAGCAGCCTTGGAAGGTATTTTCAAATGACATTTTTCATGTTACAGCAGTCAGAATGAGCAGTTAGCAGGCTAACAAAATTCTCACCTCTCTGCCAGCTGATGGGAGTGAAGCCAAAACCATTTCCCCAAGCAGCAGCATCAAGCCACTGACCAGAAGCACGACCTGCAAAACGAAGGAAGAGAAATCCAGCAGTTACGGCCTAAATGTGCAGGGCTGGGATCCAGCCAGCCCGGGTTGGAGTCACCCTGCAGAGCATTCCTCTGCCAACCATCCTCTCTTCTTTTTCTGTGAGAAGAGAAGAAATATTTGGTCATTTGTCACGTGTTGCTCATCGCCTTTTGATTACCCTCCCTTTCCACAATGAGGACAACTTCAGCTGGGCTGCTTGGGACCCAGCGAGGCAGAGCTAGGTACCCGTTACCCCGGTGCAAGCAGAGCAGAGTGAGGCAGTTTGAATACTTTGGTAAATCTAGAAACACTTACAAGACAACAGAGAACAAGCCAGAGAGTGTAACTAAAGCTCCCCACTCCACCTCACCCCTGCAGAGAGACAAAGCTGTAACTGCTCAGTGACAGAGGTATTCTAGCTCCTCAAATGAAGCACTTTTAAAACAATGCTATGCATTTTCCTCTGATGCTTTGTCCTTTGCTTGCCTGCCTGCAAGGCAGAAAAAAGGTTGTGTGAGATTTTTTTGGGGGGGGGAGATAGAGTGGCAAGCTATAATGTTCCGGCTAGGGATAATTACAACTTCCCCTTAAAATTTACATTCTGTGCATTACATTATCAAAACCTGAACTTAATTTTAATTTAGCTCAAGACTTTCCTTAGGATAAACTATTAAAAACCCGTTACATGAATGCCAATTAAGAAACCCAAATAAAGTGCTAGCATGCAATATTCCTGATGAAGACACTGTTAAATAGAAGCACGACACCCATGCAGCTGCCTACTCCAAAAAAGTCTGGAACGAGAACAAAGAAAAACAAATTAGTTTGACATTTTTTTCTTTTGCTTCCTGCCCCAGCACATGTGTCATTCTAGCTCTTTGCTTCTTTTGATTTTTTAATCATATCTTTAACAAAAAATGTAACATCCCACCTAGGTTGGAATGCTATTTTTCCTTTTGGTGCAACGTGTTCTTCCTCAGGTTTCATTTTCCTGGAGAAATCTCTGCCTTTCTTACCACCAAAGTGATCTCTACTCTTTCCCTAAGGGTTACAGCTGCCCTCAGCCCAAGCCCAATATTGTCCATGCAGTTGTGTCAGTTTGGCTGTTGAGTTTGAATGAGTTTAAACTACTGAAACTCAGACCTGGGGGAGGAGCTGGCTTAATCCATACATTTTCACTTTTCAATAATTTCTACAAGGTTCTATTTGTATTCAATTTCTTTAAAAATGATTAAGTGTTGTTAGCTATTCTGCATAAAAATCTGTTTCCATGCATATTAAACATGTGAACGTCTAGCAGTGCCCTGTCCTTTATTTGCAATTGTCTCCTGAATACTTCTTTTTCATTAGGGAAGATGTCCTTTAGGCAGGACAGAAGCACTAGCTCTTCTTTTTCAACAAGAAATCCCCAAGATAGGAGTTTCTGTTATTCTGAGTTGTTTTTTTTTTTTCCCCTCTGAAATGTAAGTAGCAGTTACAGTCTCCTTGTAGTGAAATAACAATAGATCTGCAGTCCATGGTGCTCATATACGTCAACAGGCTTCATGGTATATTGTGCAACACGCTACATTCAATAGAATTTGAACAAATTTGTAGTTATTGCACTTCTTGCAAACTAACAATATAGATTTTTACAGGCAACTGTGGAGAAACAGGGAGTCATGGCTAGAACAGAACTTTATGAATCCATTGTTTAAAAAATAATCTGCAGTATTGTCAGCCACAGACTTCTGAGGAGCAAATCCAAGTAAATCACTTGGTTTGCTTTTGGATACCAGCATTCCAGAGGCAAAGAGAATAAGTTAAATTAGATCCTTAAATGTCAGTTATTCCACACAGTCAAAATACATCATCAATTGACTACAAACATTCCTTGAGAGTTAAGAGAGGCAGCATGGAGCTCACACATGAAACAAGATTAAATTAGATGTGTTAGAAAAAAAAATGTGTTGGTTTTATTTATCAGCAGGATAATGTAACAAGCATAAATTCATGATTAATATTAACTGGTTTAGCAGAGAGAGAGGATATGGTCCTCCCTACAGCAGTGTGCAACTCACAGGCTACTGGTATCAATTTTTCCACAGTGGGCTATCTATAGACTCTACAAGCAATGTGATTTTGCTGTGATGTTTCTCCACCTTTTCTTGTAAGGACAATTCTGAGGTTATGAGGCTACAGATGTGTTCAGGGAAGCACAGTGGCATCTCTCTGCTCAGGCCCAGACTTACTCATGCTTTTTGCGTAACGTTCAGACATAAATCTGTAAAGGGGATTGGGTCAGAGAAGACAGGTCAAAGTTACTGCAAGGGAGGAATGCCATCTTACTGTCACCTGATCCACCGCAAGTACCTCTGTGCTCAATACTTACAAGATAATTTGTGGTTCTTTCAGTGAGCACGATGCACACACAGGCAGGTTCTACTGTACTTACTGATGGGGAGCTTTCTGTATCTTTGTGGACACGAACTCTTAAGTCTCCATCATCCACATGAAAGACCAAAATGTTTACATATTTTTGGGGATCCGGTCCTTATTTTTTTTAAATTATTCAAGAGCTTCTTCACATAAAGAAATGGTACATATACCCTTGGCTCAAAAGGATAACGAAAGAATAAGCCCATGAACGCTCAGTAAAGTCATAGTTGTCATGGTGAAAGGAATGCAAAATGATGAAATATTACTTGCATGGTATTTTGGTATTCTCCAGTTAGATTACAGGATTGAAAAATAAAACCCAAAAGGGTGAGGGCAGAGGAGCAAATATGGAGATAAACCCATAAGCAATCTGCCATGGGTTGCTCCTCTGACTAAAAGGAACAGTGTTCTCCCAAAGGCCCACGTCCTCATGCTGCTACTTCAGCTCTTTTTCTGTTGCTGCCCTACAACATCCACAGCCAGAAAAATTAAGCTTTTAGTGAGAAATAACAGAGGTAATGGATGCCCTGCCAGCCCTCCCTGCTGTGTCAGTTTGCAGAGGATGATGCGTTATGCACCATCTTATTTGCTGTTGTGATAAGCTTCAGACATGTACCATTATTTATTACATGAGGCTGAGAAAATAACACAGGTTACAAATCCTGTTGAAGAGAGATCACAATAATAGGAAGGAGTGCCTGGAAGAAGAGACGTAAACAGCTCTTACTGTGAGTCTCAATAAACAGAGAGTATAAAAGGTCAATATTGAAAACAACAACAAATTCCCTGCAAAGAAAAAAAATCAACCCAAACCCTGCTCCAACTGTGCAAGACACAAGTATCTGCACTTTCAAAAATATGCCTTTTAACACTGCTAAGTCATTACCAGGAAGAGAACTGTTAGACTGATCCAACAGTCATAGCTTTGGCAGAAGAAATCAAGCAGACTGAAGAGATCGCACACCAAATCACGTACAGCTCCCTTCCGCCACCTGCGAATCTACCAACAGTGGGTCACATATTTTAACTTCAGCACAGCTATTCTCAACTTTGAAGGACCTGCAATGAAGATGACAGACAGGACCCATACTATTTCCAACCACGAAGTCTCAGCATGCCCAAAAAGAATGCCCACCCATCAAGGTGATGAACCTGTCTTCACAGTGAACCTCCACAAGGGAGAGCTTTGTGCAGAGAGGGGCAGTCGAGTGCTGATTGAATTTGGTGTTCAAACAATTATGGCTCAACATGATTTTGATTGTCTCCGATTGCTTTTAAAAATCCCTGTCCCGATTCTTAGTCCGTTTGCTGAAACCTGCTTTGTGTCTGTCACGTCCAAAATTGCACAATAGAAAATTAGCTTAGCCAGGAATTCATGTGATTGCTGCCCAACGCAGCTCGATTTTAATTTCTTTCCTTTATAGATGCTCTTTCCTCATCCTACCACAGTGCACTGTGCAGAAATACAATCTGATAAAAGATACCATGGTGCACCTCTCTGATACATGGCTACACCCCCTCTCCATACAAACTTACCTCTCAGTAGGAAACAAATCCTAGTTCTCCCAACTGGTGACATTTCCGCGTAGAAACCAAACACGTATCATCTGTACGCAGTCTCTGCTTCAACCTCTCAGGAGAAAAAAAGAGCTCTTATCTGAGAAAGAATAGATTATATTGAAGATGTCTTGCAATGCAACATTTACCAAGTCTAAGATGGTCAATTCAAGCTGCCTTTACCTATGTGCCTGGGGATCCAAAAGCTTTAGGCAATAGCTGTTTTCATCCCTGGGAAGCATGCAAGCATGACTGCTTAATCTCAGGCTGCTTTAATCCCAGGAAAGATGGGAGTTTGCAAACCAAGCTTGTACAGCCAGGCATGACTCATTTATTAAGGGTAAGGAGCCCAGGGAAATCAGGTGTGACTCACAGTAAGGATTAGCTACTTTTCAGTTGGTGCTTACCTATGTACTTATGTAGAATTTGTTGTCTTTTGTTAAAATCAAGGTATTACCTAACAGCAAGAATAGAGTCTTCATTTGAAGAGGCCAAGCACCACCTTCAGATTTCGCTATTAGCTGTGCTGCACAGTATGGTGTAGACTTGGGACAGAATACTACCAGCTGTTAACTTGAACTGCTTATTAAGGGCAATTTTTAGAGTATTTCTCACTAAAATGATTTTCCAGTCCCAAAATTTGGATAGTACACAAAATAAATAATCCTAACTTTAGGCTAGAGCAACAAAGGATTAAAGGCATGTTAAAGCCTAAAGAGCTTAAATTCTGCTTAGTCACTGCCCGAAGCCTATATGGACTCTGCTTTATGCATTAAAGCCTCTCAGGGGCCCCAAATCCTCTTTGTGGACATGTCCATCATTGTCCAAATCCTGTGGCTGCAATGTCTATCTCAAACTGAAACGCCCATCAAATTCAAAATAAATGGGTATACCTTTACCTGTTTGTGAAAATAAGCAGGTTTACAGCATTAGAGTATTAATCCAGCTACATTTAAAGACACAGTGAGCAAAGAAGCCATTTCTATCCTCGAGCAGCACTGCTCCTTGTTGGATGATGTGGCTTTTCTCTCCTCAGACACAGCAGCCAGAACCACGTCTCCCCCTCAACTCTTTTCTGAAGGGGCCCTTTTACCTTCTCAGCTACAGGTTTCCTTAAAGCCAAGATGAGGCACTTCCTATTGCGGTTTCGCTTGTGAGGGACAGCAGCTTAGCTAGATCTGGTCATTCAGCTGAAAGCTGAGATGGGTTCGAATAAACTGACCTCTCTGCAAATTTAGGCAGCTTTACTTTCTGTAGACAACCTCGAACATGATCCATTTCCTAAGCAAAGCCTGCAGTCCTCTTAATTTTGGTGCTGCGGGCTCTTCGCTTGCAACGCGTAGTCCTGCAAAGCTCTGCGGTAGCTCTCGCCGAGTGGAACTACCGTGAGGGCTTGCAGCTTTTGGTCATGGAGGAGCATGGAAAGGGGAAGCACCTCTGTGGCAGGCCTCAGGCCACAGCACGTTGTACGCAAGGCCGGACGGTGGAGTTTTCACAGTGCTTCATCGCTGAGATGCCAGTGCTCCCCCATTCCTGTCCCCCAGCTGTGGACAGCAGCGTGAAAAGGGCTTTTCTTCTGATTACATCCGCACGGATGTTCATGCTGAGCGCCAGCAGTTACTGTCGCGCTGTGGAAATGTAAGGGAGCTCAGGAACTTGGAACGAGGGGGAAAAAATCCTGCTCGCCATCTGATTCATAGACTCTAAGTGAAGCTATAACCTTTCTTGTCTAATAGTCTCATGTCTGTCCTTCCTGAGGAGAACAGGGAGAGCACCCTATTCCATCTTGATCTAAAATAAACACCTTTCATTTTCTTATGAGTGCCAGAGACTTCTGGGACACCCAGACTCCCTCCAGATGCAGGCTTTGCAGGGAGCACAAGCACCTCTTAAACCAGGTGTAAGACTTAGCTCAGAAAATCCAGTTTAGGGCCAGTGCTACCTAGACAATTCAGTAAGCTGAGAAGAGATAGACTTGCTGTTTTAAGAGAGTGCAAACATGCTGGCAGCACAGAATCAACCAGACCTAGAGCATCCCCAAATCCTGATGTCTTACCCACCCTCTCCCATGCCTATGGGATATTTTAGCCTGCACATGCCACCAAGTCTAGTCCAGGAGAGTGTACAGGAGAAGCCAAACTTACACCACACCATATTCAGATGTACCATGCTAACAGAAGCCCGGGGGAACGTTGATTTGGTCAATTTTCCCTTTATTGCTGTGGTTACAGGTAAAGAGCAGTTTAGTCTGTGACAGATAGATCGCACAATAGTTAACAGCCACGTTTAGTGGTTCGGCTCCAGTGCTGTTGGGGTTCAAGTGTTCAAACTGACAGAGTAATTTAAATTCAGTTTTACGTGGAACTAGGACTGTTCTATGATAGAGATTTTTGCATAGATATGCTCATGTAAACTACATGATACTACATGCTGGATACTACAAATTATATCTAAGTGGAATTTATACCTGGGTTCTGAGCAAGTAGGAAAGCATCTACTGCAGCTGACCACATTCGTGCAAAACGCTGACAACTAAGAGGCAGCAAGTGGTGCTTCTAACATGCACCTGCAGATCAGATGCTGCACTGAAACACCCAGGAGCATAGCAAGGGCTAAGTGGAGAAAAATCAAAAGCAACTTTGAACCACTCACTGAAGACATGCAAACAGCTGTGTGGTGACAGCATCAATTTAATCTACTGGTTTCTTGCATTTGCTGGAAGACATTGACATACTCTGGTTTTGCATTGAGCTGCAGGAACCAAATGAAGGTAATGTCTCCCAAGGGGACAGTGCTCTCATCTCTTCAGCTAGACTCATACTACCAGGCATGGTCAGCATGGCTTCTTCAGCTTCAGGAGGGCAGCCAAGCCAGAGGTACGTAAGTGTGTTTATTAATGCTTTGAAAACAGGACTAAAAAATGAAAGTATTACGCTCTTTGTCTAGATTCTAAGACTTGCATCACAGAGTGGTTGAGGTTGGCAAGGACCTCTGGAGATCATCTGGTCCAACCCTCTCAGCTCAAGCAGAGTCACCTAGAGCTGGTTGTCTGGGACCACATTAGAAGGTTTTTGATTAACTTTCAGGCTGGAGCCTCCACCACTTCTCTGGACATCCCATGCCAGGGCTGAGACACAGTGAAAAAGTATTTCCTGATGCTCAGAGGGAATCCCCTGCATTTCAGTTTGTGCCCAGTGCCCCTGTGTGTCCTGTCACTGGGCACCACTGAAAAGAGCCTGGCTCTGTCTTCTTCTGCACCCTCCCTTCAGGTATTTGTACACATTGATAAGATGCACCCGGTCCTTCTCTTCTCCAGGATGAAGAGTCCCAGCTCTCCCAACCTCTCTCCATAGAGGGATGCTCCAGTTCCTTCACCATCTTTGTGTCTCTGTCCTGTAGCCCTGTATCTCTCTTGCCCTGGGGAGCCCAGAACTGACACAATGCCACAGGTATAAATACATTACAAGGTAAAACTGCAATTTAAAAAGACAAAAGGAAGCATAAACATAAGAATATCCAAAAGTGTAGAGAAACAATACTTTGGGGTTTGGTTGGTTTGGTTTTGTTTGGGGTTTGTTTTTTTTTGGGGGGGGGGGGGTTGAGGTGTGACAGTAAACAAAGCCCCCAGAAACAGCAGAAACTGATGCAGGTACAGAAAAGAAGCACCGAGCCAGCATTATATTCTGAGTATTTTTGCATGAATGTTCTTTATTGCATCACTGCCTTTGCCTCTCTACAGTGAACAGCGAAATGACACAGACCCAGCACGACACCTTTATACGCAGTTCTTCACGTTACGACAGTTTCTCAGCTTTCCAATTGCAGCAGCTTTTGACCAGCAGCAACATGAACTAAGTTCAGAGCAGTCACCTGAACGTGAAGGACTTTATGCTTCTCCACAACTGCTACCCTCTGGCTTGTGTCCATAGTGGTGCTCATAAAACCCCAGAACGAATCAAGACGACAGCAACAATGCAAAGAAGCTCCCAACAAAATGCAGGAAAAAGCCCATTTCATGGCTGTCCTGATTTCACTTTAAATTATGCTAGTGAAGAACACATGACACAAACAATTTCTAATCTCAGATGCCAGGGTAAAAGAAAACTGAGCTCATGATGCTGCTGATTTATTTCAGGTAGAGAAGGACTCTGTTGGACTCGGGGCATAGAGTAACCGAGGGTATTGACATCTATTCCCTGCTCAGCACAGGCTTACTAAGGCGACTCTGGGCAAGTTACCACCTCTGCTTGATCAGTGAAACGGAGATAGGATTTTTATGCCTCATAGGCAAGACTAAAATTAATGGCTATAAATTGCCTACATAGTCAAGATTTTAATATTAAATATTAAAATTAATATAAAGATTTTTAAACAGGTAAAATATAAAAGAAAAAAAATCCTTCCACTAGCATGTTCTGAGCTATTTCCTAAACCACGTATAAAAATCCCTCTAGAGAAAAAAAAAAAGGTATGAAACCATTTAATTACTTCCTTAACTTGTGAAGTTTACAGATTATTTCCTGCCCTCCAGAGTACACATGCAATTCTATTACCTCTTTCCAGAACAGCAAACAACTTGCAAAAGTCTCCATGACTGAAGCAGCAGTGGTCAAACATAAGAGAAAGGCTTGTTTGTGCCCGGGAGCATGGGAGGCAGGAAGAAAAGAAACAATTAAGACAAACCAGGTTAGTAAGGAAGGCACTTATTAAAGAAAAAAAGAGCACTTGCAATAATTTTTCCTTTAGTTCTCAAAGGCAAGCGAGGGAGAAGAGTGATTTTTGTGGAAGATGGAATGAGGTCAAGGAGTTAACTCATACCTGTACTTATCAAGATCTTTCAAAAAATAAGCATAAAGATCTATAATTTTTTGTGTGGAGAAAGAAGGACTTAAAAGAATCATCCAGATAGTCATAACTGATACGAAGCAGAAGACATGGAATGTGACCAGTCTGCAATACTATGATGTGAGCCCTTAAATGCAGGAATAGAAACTTGAAACAATCCATAGTGCATCAACAGAGCATCTCCAAAAGGGAGTTAAGAGTCTGGAAGTAAAACAAGTACGGAAGACACACATAACGACAACAAGAATGAAATACACACAAGTTTTAGCTTAAAATGTCAGCAAAGTTCAAAACACGTGGCATTAGTTCCTCCACGCTGTATTCACAGATGGGTAACGGAGTAATTAGCAGTTTGATGATACTGAGGCAGTGAAAGACTGCAGAAATCTACTGCACAGTCATTTATGTTGGTCTTCATGTGTGGCAAATAAATACAAAGAGGTAAGAAGAAAGCAACTGGAGATGCATACTAAATTGGGGGAAACAGAGCTCCCTCAGTCCTTCAAAGGAACCAGAAGTAGAGGGTGTCACGGAGGTAGATTGCTGACATCAATGGGGACCTTGGGCAGCCTTGAATCTTAGTATGAACTTCAATCCCATTACAACTAATTCTTGTATCACAGTTTTTCTATAGAGAGGAGGAAGTTGTGTAGCATAAAAAGCAACTAATTCACATTGTATTCAAGATAACAAATTTTATGGTGACAAAAACGTGTTGTTTTTCTGAAGTTCCAGAGTGCTGACTGTAAAGAGCCTGGGAGCCAGTGAATGCCAAAGGCAAAAGTTACTATGGTCAGCCTAGGTAACAATGCCAAGAAGGGCTACCCAACACCCCTTATAAGTGCTCTTACATAAAAAAAGGATTTATAGGATTACAGGATTTACAGTTACTTTGTGGACAAGAAACCCTTATTCATCTTTGACAGACAACACAGAACCAACTTACATATACAGAAGATCCTAAACCATAATTCCATAGTAAGGACGCTTGGATGTTTGGAAGGTTCTCTTGCTTATGTGCACTATAAAGCTTATTAAAAAAACAACCCCAACCAACAAACCCACAAAGAGCAATTCACTGAAACAAAGGTTTTCTTGACACCTCAGTGAAAGCATGAAACTGTGCATACAGTTGCACACATGACAGGTGGCAAATTATGAACTACTCTCAGACTTGTGTGTGCATTTTCATTACCAGGCTTACATACTGCTAGTTAGTGAGTACTAGACTCGCACCTATGACAATAAAAATCTGACTCAGATTTACACTTTTGACACTAAACCTACAAATTTGTCTATAAAAATAATTTTAAAGGTACACCTGTAAAACAGAACATAACTTTCTATAAGAAAAAGAACATTAATTAAAAAAACCCTTCCCCTAATGTGTGCTCCTCTAACTCAGTCCTGTATACAACAGAGAATAAATGAAAAGGTAAATTATTGCAAACGTGATGCTCTCCAAGGAGAGAAAACAGAGACAAAAGTGGACTGTATAAACAGCTTGGCATCCTACATACTGCATTTGAATTAACAGTCAGAAACTTTGAGAGTGGCTACTCATCTATTTTTACAAAATGAGATGCCAAATGAATTATAGTCATGATGCCTTTCTGCATGTACGATAGCTTTCACATCATTTGGTTTCCTGAAGGTCAGGAATGTACAGCAAGAGGCAGAGTTTGCAATCTTGAAAAATTGTCAAAATGATGCTCAAATGCCAACTCCAAAGTTCCACTGAGCTAGTGATCAGAGCAGTAAATGTAACTATTTTCTTTTCAGTGGTTAAAACCTGTCCAAATGGCCTCCTCCTTTCAAACTTGATAGTTAACTAACTTAACACAGCTGGAAAGAGCAACTTCATTTAGTGAAAAGAACACAAGGGAATGTAGGACTTGACAAATACTATTGGGAAAGAAACATGGATCAGTCCCCTTGACTTGGTCAAATACACAACTGCATCAGATTTGAAACTAGCACACTTTTTCATATCTTATCCTAACACTTTGGCTGCAACATGGAAATGGATAGCCATGGCAGGCCACCGTTCTCCTTCAAGGTGCATCTGTCAAATTCCCACATCTCTACCTCAGTCAGGACAATCAATCAAAGCAGAATCTGGGAATTTAAAACCCAAAATTGTTACATGCAATAAATTCTTACAGCTTGGCAACACTGGGTACATGTGGGTCAAATGACTTTGATAATACACCCTGGAAACAGTGCAATTATGTCAGTGCAACTCTCCATTCCACCCACCTGTCCCACTGTGTTCAGAAGGCTGTTATTCCACCTTCTATTTTAATAATGTACTTAATGACATATGCTAGGCTACCAAATCAAGAAGGAAAATTTAAAGCACATTTTGTGTCTGTGCTTTGATTACAAGCTCCTTGGGCAGCAATTCTTCCTAAAGGTCTGAAAAACATTTTGAATACTTTGACAAACTAGTACTTTTGGCAGAAGGCAAAACTGGGAAATATTTCATTTCTCTGTACATTCTTCTTGACTATATAATTCTATTATCCAATTTACTTTTGTCTAAGTTGAAAGAACACACACCAAGATGCATCTAAGGAACGCAACAACAACAAAATCACTGCCACGTGAGAACAATGGACTATAAGGTGATTACTATTTTTAAAGTGCTATTGTTAAATATAGAAAATGAAAGAGATGGGAAGCGATTCAAAAGCAAGTTGAATATAAATGTAAGAGAGATAAATAGACTTAATCTTCCTAAATTCATGATGAAAAAGGCAGATTGGTAGTACATTGTCTCCTCCTGTCATTAAATAAAGAAAATTGTAATCTGTACCCTAATCCTCTTAAATTCATCACAGGACCACACAAAGACTGACTGACACAATACATATTTCCAAATACATTAGCAGATGCCATTATTCTTCACTACTGAAAATGAAGAGTTTTGATTTGATGACACTAATTTGAGGACTTCCATGTCTCTTTACACCACTATCACATGGAGGGCTCCAGACCACTAAAAATTTTGTATTTCACCAAGGAATAAGCAAGCTTCTTAAACCAGTGTTTCAATCACAATTTCTTCATTTTGTGTTTTCATCCTGTCCAGGCCTAAAAGCCCATTCCCCCCTTACAAAAGCATGGGTGTTGACTACACAAACTCAACCTCATTTTTGTTAGTTGCAAGCAATAATCAAAAAATAAGACTGTAAGATTTCCATTAAAAAATTCAATTATTACAATAAATACAAAGTTCTGTGATGGTCTAATCAATAACTTAAAAAAAAAACCCAACATTTTATTTAAAATTAAAAAAGGGTGACAACATACCATATTCTAAACCTTTCACCTTCAAAATGGCAATTTGGTCAACCAGTTGCTGATTAGATTCCATTAAAAGTTAATACAGTAGAACGTTCAAATTATCCCGCCTAGACAATTAACACAGAGCCACTAATCTCAGCTCAGCCACATGTCTGATGTTATTAAAATGCCCAAATCAGTCTTCTGCTGTCCCCCAGATGGGAGTGCAGCTTCTCAGCCGTCTGCCAGGAGCCGCTGTCCTTCATTGCCTGATAATGCCATCTGAAAACTGGCCCACAGCTCCTTTTATGATGAATTCAAGTGCTCTGAAGAAAGGGCTCACAAAAAATGTGCATTTCTAGCAATCTGTATGCAGACAATATGCCTTCAGCTCCTTTGGTTTTAATAACATTCCATTTGGAAAGTGAATCAGTTGAAGACTGTTCCAATAAAATAATAGTCAGTCTAGACAAGGCATAAACCACTGTCTATACAGTTTGTGACAACGTCCTTGTTTTTCTTTCTTCCACACCTTTTTTCCAAAGACCATGCAGCGAAGGCAGTTTGATTTTATCCATATTCTTACTGTAAACATTAAGAAATATACCAAGGACAACCAGTAAGCCTGACCACACGTACCTAAAAGGGGAGGAAAGGGGGGGAAAAGTTACCATTAACACTTATCTGTAATGATTACACAGCAATACTTGTGGATTAAATAAATATAAACACCCTATATTAAGGGGAGAAGATGCACAAATTCATGGACTCTGAGAAAGAATTTGCTTGCATCTTTATTAATACCATCCTTCCACCTTTGCTTTTCCTGTCCTGGAGTATATTAGGGTGCATTTATAGTTAACTAAACACGAATCAGCAGCTGTTCTTTCTCACATGAATAAATAAGTCCTGGGCATTTTAGTATGTTTTTCCTTCCTACATTTATGAGCACTATACTCTCTAAACTGGCCCAAAACCTGTTCTCACTCACTGCCTTATATTCATACTCCCCAAAGTAAGAACATTTCTGTTTCAGCTCTCTGTTATTTTAAGCCCAGTGATTTTAGCTGGGGTAAATTCCATTTGGGCATTTGGCTGTAAGCTTTGTTCTTACAACCCACACTTACACATAGCAATAAAATTGAATACTATTTTCTTTCAAGCAAGCAATTAGGATCAATATAGCAATTTAGCTGCATTTTTCAATGTAAACGCTTCCTTGAAATTAAAAAAGGGAAGAAATCCAAGCTCAAATCTCTTGCAATCTCATGCATTAAGATAACTGAAGCTTGCAGTTATTTAAAAGGGCTAGCTAAGAACTTAAACTCAAAATAAAAGGAGAAATATTAAATGGCAAAAATGCATGCCTTTATTCAAATCCTTCTCCACTGAGAAAGTAACCTAACAGTTCACTAGATATTATGTAGGATTTTTCATTAAAAAAAATCCCCCAAAGATGCCAACACATGGAATAGCTTGTCTTCCAGACCTTTAGAAAAATGGAAACTATTTTCTCTAGCCTGATAAGCATCAGCAAGCCAGTCAATATTTACAACAGATGGCCAACATTTGTAGAAGATACAAAATGAAAAGCATTAAAGCCTGAATATGATTAATAACTGTTGCTAAATTTCCATGATCAAGAGCTTAGTTTCTTATAAAATATATATAAAAACAATTAAATGTATATATACTTACTGGAATGTGAATGGCTTTGCAAAGAACAAGAAAGAAAGCACAATGGTCATTGCTTTTCTTCCTGTTGTTACTGCAGAGGAAAACAAACATTTAATTTTTTAAGAACTCAGTTACAGCAGAAAAAATTTAATATGTTCTTCAATATTAGTAGAGAACCTCATTACATAATTAAGTGTTTGGCCAAATCTGTGATCGTCCTTGGTGCGAACACAGACTGCAGATACCCTGGCCCAGTGCAAAGTAACACTAGAACCATGTGCTGCTTGAAACAAGTACACTGTGCCAGTACTATCAGCTCCAGCCACCGTTATCTGCGGCAAAGAAACTTCCAGAACAAGACTATTTAATGACTTCACACTCATCAATTCACAGTGTCTGAAAGCAACAAACGAACTTTGCGGTTTATACCCATGGTATAAACTAATCTGTTAAAGCAGAAAGATGTGTATCTCTTATTTGGATACATCAAATCTCTTGCCATTTCCACCTCGTATTATTACAGTTCAGTGGTGGTTGGGGTTTTATTCTATGAAGTGGAATGAGATCAGCATCCCATTGTTGTTCTGAAGTTACTGAAAATTTACCTAACACTGCAGAGAAATACACTTTTGGTTAGAAACCTAGAGACCAGGGATGTCTGATTCAACAATCATGCCTTAGGAAGTTTTCATCAAAACCATTAAGAGACCTTCTTCTACATGTGGTCTTATTACTAGGAAGAGGATAGTTAGAAGAGTTGAGAATACAATCCTATAACCAAAATGGAAGTAAACTACCTGCCTGGGTTACTCTCAAATTAATTACACCTTCAGTAACTATTTGAACAATTTCAATGCTATCTGCTATGAACAAGAATACAGCATTCCTAACAAACTGTGTATTGGGAAACCTACATAGCTCTCACTGAAATAAAATCAATAAATGAGTAAAAGTTATAGAAAGTGTTTTAAAAAAAGGTCAGAATGCAGTCAGGTTCACAAGATTAGCTATAGAGGTTAAGGACCTGAGAAGGTGTTAAAAGCAGGCTTCTCACTTAAGAAAGGATGCCAGTGCAATTGCCTGCACCTGAGGAAAACGTTGCTTAGCGTGCAGTACTTTTCACTATGCCATCCTAGAAAGCCTTACTTGAACAAATGCATTCACATTAGTCTTACTGTAACATATCGATGCCTACTGATGTATTTTCACACTGTTAGGGCCAGTAAAGCAAGTTTCATTCTCCCCAGTCCCCCCTCACAAACAAGTATTTACTTAAAAGCTTGAGTTGTCGTGGAGGAAACAGCCTTGGCTGCTGCTTCAGCTGCCCCAATCTCTGCTTTTTAGTAACAATTTTCTTTACATTTTAAGAAATTTATGCACATCAAATAAAATGATTTTCTAGTACATGAAAAATTAAAGGAGAATGAAAAAGAAAATTGAGTTTTAATTAGAAAACAGTTTACAGATGAATAATTTAAAAAATGGTTAAATTACTTCAGTTTTTCTAATTACGATTATTTCTGTTCTTTCAAATCAGTTATTAATTAAAATATTTATGTAACCATTTCCTTCTAAATTAAGTGCCTTTTCTTCTTTTTCCCAATTAAGTCTGATAATTTCTCATTCTGCTAATAGAAATACAATTTTCATTAAACTCTTTCACCCCACTCCCCCCCAAGAAGGGGGAGGGTGGATGGGGGGTGGGAGGGACAGTAATGAATGCGGTGTACTTCCAAGGCACAATAAACATTTTCACATTGCTACAGGCAAGACATAAAGGGCTGAAGTGTTAGGATTGTCAAGGTCAGGCATTAGAAAACCTGGGAAAAGTTTGCTATTCCACAGGATTTCAAAGCATTTTTTAGCATGGCAGGGCTTTTTTTTGTTTTAAGAGCTACTTATTAACATGAAACACCCCTCTCACCTGCACCAATTTCTCGTCAGGGCACTATGGAACATACTTAAATCCAAGCATGACACAGAAGTGCCACAGAGGAAATTGTTAATAGGAAAGCAGAAAACACAATCCTCATGTCAGAAAACTGCATTTCCCTCTCCACTGCTGCAAATGAAGTAGAGCCTCATCTGGCTGGAGGCAGCTTTTAGGGGTAGAGGGAAGAGAAGAAAGCAGCTTCATGGTCTCTTGCTGCTACACCTAGGCTCTTGTGACTAATGTTTGTAGTTTTAAGAAAAGGTAACCTGGGGAAGGAACGAGCCTGGTGTGACTGTTCTCGACAGACTAGTACTGTGGTGACTGTAGAAGTGAGTGACAGAAGCAGCTGAACAGACACCAACTGAATTTTGAAACATTCACTTGAGTTACATTTTAAGTTTGGAAGCAATCGTTTTCTGCAGACAAACAATTCTACATTCTAGAGCAGTTTAGCTAATTTTAGGGACAGCCTGAAAACAGGGCTACAGGAATATGATGAAAAATAACCAAGTGTTAGACGTTTCCTTCAGTGTTGTAAGATACATACAAAATGTTAACATTCTAATTAACTGCTGTTAAAACAAACACCAGGGTCATTTCCCCTTGTTCCATCAGTTGATGATATTCTGGTATGTAAACACTTCAGTCACTTGACCTTTTTGAAAACTAATAAAAATACAGGTTTAAAGCATTCACTTGTAATACAGTTATGTCATTTTGCTGTAAGTGGTTTCCCCCCACTTGGACAACTCTGCATACTAAAATATGTTGTAGCCTCACAGATACAGATGGAAGGCTCAATCAATCAGTACAAATAATCTCTGAGCTGTAATTTGCATTGTACCTGTCTTCCTAGCGATTCCTTTGCTGTAACCATATTCTATACTTCTTCCTCCATTAAGGATCTCATGCAAGGTATCAACAGGTGCTGACACACTTCCTTCTCTGAAGCCTTACAGTTGTCCTTTCACACAGAATACGTTCAGTTTTAATACCTTCTATTGTTTCCAAGGCACACACCAACCAATGCTTTACTAACGACTAAGCATAACCAGCTGACATCACTTGCCAGTGCATGGCTGAGCCTCACTGTGCTCAGTAGCTCCCTCATTGATCCAGAGCCAATCGCAGCTACCAGGATTTCAATCTCTGCATATGATCCTTCTAGATGACTGATTACTCAATATGAATAATATATCCCATATGCAACTGAACAAGAGTCTGAATATCTATAAAGGTTGAGAAAAATCTGTAATGGTTTTGAGTGCCTCTTGCTTCACGTCTTCCTTTTCCTCATCAATCCAGATATACACCTGGAACAAGTCAGTGCAGATAGGTCTGACTTGCACTTACTGCTAGGATACTGTCATATTATTATTAGGTGAGAAGACCACATCATGGAAGCTTTGTTCATCTGCGACCACAGGTGCAGAGAAGATGGCATGTGGGGACTTCCTTAGCCTGGAGAGGACTCCAGTAAGCTGCAACTTTTTACATACTTTAGGGACTTGCATTGTTCCACATTCATGTGTGGCTAGCACACATAGCAGTGAGGGCCCAATTCTTTTCAGCATGTTGCTGATCATGGCTGACAGTCATGTGCTGTACCAAGCACCTGACAGCAAGCATGGCTGCTTCCAATGACCTGAACAACTAGACACAGTCTGCTTGTACCTGCCCCATGGATACCTGCCTGATAATCCAGCAGCTGTTCCGCAGCCCACCAGAAGTTTGCTTAGTTCAAATCCCAACTTCCAAAAACATACAAGCACATTTCATTCCCTCCAGTTTAACAAGGAGATGATCGAAAAAAGCCAGGATTTGTTCCACTTGAGTTTATTCTGAACTGAGGCAGAAGCACACTTAACATTGCTACAACAGCATTCCACTGAGAGTGTCTGGATGTTCAGAAGCTTCAGGGGAGTCCTCCTCAGTTTTTCTAGAACTACCATTTTTTGGAAATCTTCAGAAATTCTGTGCTTTGAAACTATGACCCTGCCTGCAGTGGCTTACTGAAACATCCTTACTTTTCCTTCCATGTTTCAAATATACCTGCCTTTTCCTTATACCTTGCTATATATTTTCACTGCAACTCAGAGCAGCATTGCTTCTGCATTAACCCAAAGCACAGGCTGTATTCACAATATTACTTAACAGGCTCTTCAAAGTTGAAACTGTGGCACAAAAAGGACTGGGAAACTCTCAAAACACTTACTACTTGAGAAGATTGATGCTACACAAACCACCATCAGTGCAAAGAACAGAAGAAGAGCCAGAGTGAGAACAATTCTCCAAAGTTCTCTCCTAAATAATAGAATTACTCCATGTTTTTTAGCAAAAGCAGTAAAGATATCATTTGTTCATACCTGTTACAGCCAGAAGGGCACCAAAGATTTTAATCAACGCTAGAACAAAGGATATGCCAAAATATCCAGTCAGGGAGAAAAGGAATGCATAACCGTACGTCTGAACTGGATGCTGCAACGACAACAAAAAAAGCCTGTTAGGAAAATGTAAAACAAACCCTGAGGTATTGCAGAACAGCATAAAACTACAGACTTTAATCAACTGCTTGAGCAATAATAAGCTGCTCAACAATGCATTCATGCGAAGATCCTTATTTAATTTTAGTTAAATAATGGAAAAATAATAATGAAATGATAAGCTCCTAAATCTGGTCTCATGATTTGGTTTTGTTTTGTTTAAAAAAATATTACCTTATCTTATACATGTTTTTTATGGAGAGAGTGGTGAGGTGCTGGAACAGGCTGCCCAGATTGGTGGTGGATGCCCCGTCCCTGGAAATGTTCAAGGCCAGGTTGGATGGGGCCCTGGGCAACCTTGTGTAGATCCAGGCTGGAGGGTGGTGGCCCTGCCTGTGGCAGCGGGGTTGGAGCTCTATGATCCTTGAGATCCCTTCCAACCCAGACCATTCTATGATGCTATGACCAAAGAGTGTAACAATTTGCTTCATGTATGCATTATACAAGTTGGCCAGTTTACGTGATACAAATAAAACTTCAGAGAAGCAGTGAGATTTCCTAAACCCTACAGAGCAATGGTTTCCAGTGAGGTTGTTCATAGAGAAAAAAAGGAAATGTTTACACCTACCTTTGAGCAGAACGTTACTGCAGGGCTTAATCCACTAGTGCATGTTAATCCAAATAAAATATACACAAAACCTATTGAATAGGAATACAAAACCTAGAATAGTTTAAGAGAAAATAATTACTAGTCGATAGTATACAAAAGGACAAAGTTAAATGCTTTCAAATGTTTGGCCCCATCAATATGTTCAACTTCTCAGAGTTCAATTTGCAGTGTTTGACGATAATTTTACTAGGATTTCTGTAAAAGCTGACGTACAGTGAAAAGTGGGTGTCAGTGTCAGATTTTTTTAACGTAGTTGTAGGTAGGAAAAATAAGGGTTTTTAAGCCTGTCAATTAATACCCTGAGGTCAATCTTGACTGTAGTAAATCCTTCATATTCAGCACTTCATAGCCAAAATAAAACTTCACATGACTACATAAGTAAATAGTTTGAATAAAATGTTAAACATTTTGGTTTTAGCTGCTTATGCTGCACAGTATAGACCCTTATGGCACTAAATGTACCACCTAGCACACGGTCATCATAAACTGCCAGAAGTGTCACATATGTTTTACCTGTGCCACTTCACATATGTTATGCACATACATTATGGTTATAGGATACAGAAATGTCATGACCAGCTCTGATCTAGTTCAGTATTCCAAACAGATTATACTCAGTAAAGAGGTAAGCTCTTCATTTTGTATGTACCCTTAGTTAACTCATAGCTTCACACAAAAAACCCAAAAGAATCTTCATCCTATCTTTTCCCATGTAGAGGCAACAGTAAAAGCTGGAACTGCCCATGTGGGAGCTGTCCAGCTGCTTGGGCAAGTTTTGGTGGCCTTTTCTTGTGAAAAAGGGGGACGCTGAACAGAATTATTCTACCCATGGCTAGCTAGAACACACTGTTTTACTACACTTGCAAAACTTGGTGCCAATTACAGGCCTACTTCTTTTGACACAGGTTTCATCAATTGTTTCCTTGCTGTTATATCTCAATTATATAAATATATCTCAAACAAAAATAAAACTATTGACAATTGATAAAGCCATGAAACAAGAGAATACTTCACTCTGCTCTACAACAGAAGAGGATAAATAGATATTTTAAGAACAGAACTTTTTTCCCTCATTTAAAAAACAATGGCTGGATCTTCAGAGCTCTTATTTTACAAGGTTCATGCACAAAAAGATTAGTCTCTGGCTCTTCGTTTGCCTCTTTGTCCAGCTTTTCTCCCAAACTTCACAAAGAGCTCACTTTTTCACAACCAGGAATGAGCACTGCGCTGCTAGTTCTGTGTTAGGCAGTTTGACAGAAGTGATTTCCTTAGAATCACACACAAAGCAAAACCAGGTATAACTTTGCAGAACAGTGGTTACTATTTCAGCTGCAAGACATCTTTTCTCTTTCCCTAACTCTTTAACCCATGGTAAATTCAAAAAAACCCCAGAGATCCTGTGGATGACAAGTTCCTTTACTATTCAATTTTATTTCCAGATCACTGTCTGTTAAACATGACCTCTTAAATTTTCACCCACAGTCTCAAATCAAGAAAAATTATTTCTGAACTTGCACTTGTAATTCTGCACTGAATTCTCCAAACAAAGTCCAGGAGTGTAATCCCCAGGCCTTAAACAAAGCCTTTTTATACTTATCACTACGCTGATTCACTGCAAGTATTGTATGAGTATACAATATTAAGACCAACACATAATAAAAGGCAGAATTCTGGAGATAAAAAGAGCATCCTAGGTAAGGCAATTAACAGCTATCATAACTTTTGGAAAGATGCAAAGTGGGCAAAGAAGCAGTTACACATTGTACTTTGTTTTGGAGGTTACAGCTACAGAAGGCTGCGCTGGGTCAGGTGAGGTCCATTTTGCTGCCTCTGGCAGAAGTCAACTAAGAAAAAGTACAAAAATAAAATCAAGAATACAATGACACTTTCCAGAAACTTCCAGCTCAAATTTCTTGAGCCAACCTAAATCACTTTCAGCTTCCCTTGAACTAATTTTTTTCTCCACTTATGAAGTTATTCTCATAAATGAGAAACTATATTTTCCAATTAAATGTCAAATACAAGCCAAATATGCAAATTAAATGTCCTCTTTTTTTACTTGTGGCATATTAAAATAATGTTTGTTATAATGAAAATTTTTCTTGTATTTACTTGATCTTCAAGAAAAATATGCTATGTTCAAGTTTTGACATAAAAAAAGTCAACTACATGAAGAGATAATCTGTGTTCCAAGTAAGTATATAAAAAATACTGAGCAAGACTTTTTCAAAATTGTGTATTTCACTGAATTTCATCCATTCTGGAAGTCAGAGTTTTACCCATTTCCAAAGCTTCAAAGAAAGCTGCCTCCAATGCTAACACACTCTAGAATGAGAAGTCTGGCAAAGTAAGAAAAGCCCAGTGTTCATGTAACTCATGCTTATCCGTACCAGAAGGGAATATGTTTTTTTCAGCAATTATGTGCATGATCATACTGAGAACACTCAAAACAATCAACACTGATTTCAGGTATCCAGCAGAAAGAAGTTTTGCTGGAAATAAGCGTTTCTGTAGCTGTAATACACATTTGAAGTTGCACACAGAAAGCAGCACCCCCTGAAAGGTTAAAAACCAAAGTAAAAAAAACACCAAAAGCACCCAAAGAAACAGAAAACCCCAAGACTAGTACAGCAAAAGTCCTTCTTTACATATGGAAGAAAAAAAGCAGATTAAGTTTCATGTTTTGCCATTGTATGCCATGGCTGTGGTAGAACATGTGCTTTTAAAATTGCAGATCTGGTATTTACCATTTCTGAATTAGAACCATTGTGCAACTTCATAGCTTTTTCCTGTACATTTCCTATAACTGCATCTGCGCAGAGGGCAAGGGAGATTAGGACCACACCTAATACAAGAAAAAAACAAACACCTGTTCAGAACATTTATTAACAAAGCAGAGTAGTGATGAAAACCACTCTGTACTTATCCTGAATAAACTCCATCTCAGGAATAGAAAAATAATACAGAACCAGCCTCTCTATCATATTCTAAATGTCAGAAAAACTATTTCTTTATGCTGTATAAGCAGTGTCCACCCCCCCCACTCCCTGTACCAGGTTAGGCCCCGAGCACTGTGCATCTCTCAGCTTGATAGGAACATCTGGGCATTGCTGTAAGGAAGAAAACTGTAGTTTTTGATGTAACAAGAGTGAAAGAACATCAGTTACATTTACTTAGGTATTTTTAATGAAGATAAATTAGTAGAGAACATACTCCAAGTAGTTAATCCAAGATTCTTTTTCCTGACAAAAGCAAATAGAAATGTTAGACGTAAAGATAAAATGAATGCAAGAAGATTCACAGTGGAAATCTTTCATTGTTGAAATATTTTTTACAACAGTATTTTAGGTACAAACCCCAGAGTTTTAGGTTATCATGTTTGTTTAGAACAAAGTCACTACACAGTCAATAATGTAATCAGCTTTCCAATAACAAAAATTAATAACTCTTTATCCATGCCAGTCACAATTCATTTCCCAACCTCCAAACTTCGATTCTTTCATGACTGTAGCAACTGTTGAATTTAATGTTGCAAGAGTTAGAAATTAATGATGCACACAGGTTGAAATACCACTTTTCCTAAGTATACAACATTACAGAAGATATCAGTCATCAAAATCGTATTTACTGACTGCTCTCATCCTGGTTCCTTAAACACTGTAAATGTCAGGGAAGAATGAGGACTGAAAGATGAGAAATAAGCAGTGTTGTATTTTCCTAATACTATCTTCTTAGTATCAGAGTTCTCAAAATATGCATGCTGATGGACCAAATGGAGTATAAACTCCTGACGGAAACAAAATAAATCCCTGCTCCTAGACTTTTCAATATTGAAAGATGTAACTGTTTTCAGACCAATGAAATTTAAGGTGGCATCTCCTTGGCAAACTTCTGGATATATGGGAACTCCCAAACTGCCGTTTTTACTTTGGGAGCCATTTCCTTTCCCAGGCTAGACTTATGCAACTGAAACAACAGAAAAAACCTCTTCATTATTCAAAGCTATTGGGCATTGGAAAAGGTATGAGTCAATGGAAGTGACATGACAACTGGAGTAACGCCAGTTTTGCTGAAGACCACGTGCACTTGGCTATGGTCACCTCCGGCTCGGCAACAGCCTTGCTACAGATCGATCACTTTGTAAAGTGACCGAGTATTTTCATCTGTGCTCTCTATCACACGAGTTCTGCTTAATGGCCCAGGCACATCACTGGACAAATGGATAGGTTCACTACTGGACTGAGATGAAAAGGTTACCTGGAATCTGAAAGTGCAAGTGTGCATGGAAAGGAGAAGCGTAGGGACAAGATACATGTTAACAGTGCGTACACACACAGTTTGGAGCATGAAGAGTTGTTCCACTCACTGCGACTGTGCTGCACCTGCCGAGCAGCAGAAGCATGAACAAGGCCAGTAATGTTAGGAAGCATGTAAAGCATGAGTAAAAATGATTGGAAGAACAGGCCCTAAATTACTTCTGAAAGAAATTAAACCTGGAGGACTTACACCAACAGGCTTGATTGAAATGCTACATTACATTGTATTTTACACTCTTAATGTGATGCTTGAAGTCATTAAAATATTAACACTACTTATGTGTTTATAAGCTACTGGATATTTACCTAAGTTCCTCAACAATACAATCCCACCACACAAACGTGTTAGACTAGCAAGTTGTTTGGAGTTTACCTGCCCATTAAGAGGTCTTTGATACTCCAAATTTAAAAGCCTTTTACAGACAAGATTAGAAGACGCAGTAGAGGTAACCAAACAAGCAATAGCATCTTACCAACAGCAGAGCTAAGGACAAAAACCCTCAGTCCGCCAAAGACTAAACTGCGTCTTTACAAGCAGTATAGTGTAGCAATGCACTTTGAGAGGAATGAGGCTTTTGGCCCATCCAGATTTATTTCTGACTCCCATAAAATCAGGCCTGGGGGTCAAGCAAAGATATGGTAAGGCACAATTGGAATGCAGTAGGAGAAGAGCAGAAGTCTGAGAACAAGATAAGTAACTGCAAGAACGTTAACAACTGCCTTAAAAAGGAACAATGTGACTGTGTAGCCTCAACCAATTATTAGCAATAGTGAGATGCATGTAAGGCAGGTGAATGGAGCATCTAACCGATAGCAATGTAATGTAACTCGTGTACTGATATGGAAACCTACATAAGCTGTGTGTGTGTTTCAATAAATGAGCTCAGCACTTGATCACATTGATCAGACTTGAGTCCGCAAAACTTCAGCTCCAGCAGTATAGTATGGAGGAACCTGAAAGCAATTGATATTCTACTGCATCTGCACTGAAGATAGTTAATTTCCACTTCTACTGGTTATGCCAGAATAATGGAAGTTCCCATAGCACCAGTTTCAAGACCGCCTCCTTCTGAATACCATTCTCTTCTGGTTTTTCTTTTTGAAGTCCTGTAGCTATTACTCACAGCTACTGTTGTAGCTTTGTGTGTTTGGGTTCTGGTAGAGAAGGAGGGGCCGCAAGGGTGGCTTCTCCAAGAAGCAGCCAAAAGCTCTCTGCAGGCCCCACAGAGCAAACACCAGCTGGCTCAAGGCCAGAGTTGCTGCTGACCAAGGCTGAGCCCATCAGTGACAGTCACAGCACCTCTGGGAATCACATTTAGGAGAAAAAACACTGCAAGCATCTGCTTTTTGCCACCAGAGAAGGGAGCGAGAAGATGTAAGGAGCTGTGCAGGTACCAAGGTCAGGGAAGGTGGGGATCAGGAAGAAGGGCCCCAGGTGCCAGAAAGATTCCCCTTCAGCCCGTGGAGAAACCCATGGTGGAGCGGGTGTCCCCCCACAGCCCATGGAAAAGGCTGAGACTCCACCTGCAGCCTGTGGAGTGGCCCCACACTGCAGCCGGGGGAGACATGCTGAAGACATTGTGACCCACATTGGAGCAAGCCCCTGCCAACAATTGCAGCCCATGGTGAGAGACAGAGACACAGAGATGAAAGTAAGAGAGACCTACACTGCAGCAGGTTGTCTGGGAGAACTCGTTACTCTGTGAAAGACCAGGCTGGAACAATCTGGGCCTCAGAGACTGAGAGATTCTATGACTGCACCGCATAGACATGACCCACACTGGGGCAGCTAAAGAGCTAAAGCCTTGTGGGAAAGGACTCATGTTGGAGAAGTTCTTGGAGGACTGTGTACCATGGGTGGGACCCCACACTGCAGCAGGCGAAGGGGGTGAGGAATTTCCTCCCCCCTCCCCCCCAGCTAAGGACAAAAACACCACCTGAGGAACTGACTGAAACCCCCAGTCCCTGCCCCTCCCTGTGCCATAGTGAATAGGGAAAGAAGGGAGTAAAATCACGACTAAAGTTCAGTGTGCTCAGAAGGGAGGGGTGAGGGGAGGTGCTTTAAGATCTGGTCACACTTCTCCTTACCCCACTCTGGTGTCACTGGGTGTACAGTGAAGTGTAATAAAGAGTTTTCTTTCCTTTATTCCATATTGAGTCTGTTTTGGCTGTGATGCTAATTGCAGGATGATCACTCCCTGTCCTTATCTTGACTCCTGAGCCTCTCACGCCTCTCCCCTTTTCAGTCCAGCTGAAAAGGGGAGAGGCGTGAGAGGCTCAGGAGTGGTAGAATGGCTTTGGTGGGCGTCTGGCCTTCAGCCTGGGCCCAACACCCCATTTACCAATACATCTCCAATTTGAGCATTTAACACAACCTCCATCTTGAAAATTATACAAATATGTACCTATGCTGGCAAAAGAGAGTTTCTGTTTTCTTGGCTGACCTCTTTCATGTGTAAACAAAATTTGTGTAGACTCCTTTTTTGGCCCAGCAATATTGGAATAGATTTCAATAGCAAGGAAAAACAAACAACAGCAAGGACTTATAAAATATTATCTAAGTGAACAGTTTCACATCTGCTCACCCTCCATTTTTGTGCTGGTTTTAGTATTTGCATCAGACAATAAAGATGATATATTTTGTTTAACTTCACATGATAGTTTTTCTGTCTTAGAACTGGGAAATGTAAACAGCTTCATTCTTAAGTTAGTAGAAGTTCTATGAAATCTATTAGAATAATACTAGTTTGCATGGAAACAGTTCTGCATAAGTGTGCATAAATAACTGGAAAAAACTTTGGAATTTATATGGCAGTAAGTAGGCAGTAACATAAATCTGTACTTTTAGAAAACAGTAATTCTGAAGTTTAACATTTAATTTGCTGTTTATGCTTTGAAAGGTCTAATTTCCTTAAATACTTTTATTATTTCTTTGAAGCTACTCTATGAAGATGTGCAGTTAAATTCTGCCTCTCCTTTTTCACTTCCTGTTCTATGATTTACATCAGGAAGAGCGTGAGTGTAACTGCTCAGAAGAATATGCCATTTTGCAGAGCGAAGTTTTTAATAATTCTTACCACTGGTTTTACACTTCAGCAGCTACATATTTCTCCAATACAAAAAAATCAGTATCTCCATAATTCATCCAACAATAGGAAAGACTCCCCCTTTCCCATTATGAAAATTTTCTTCTGGTTAAATTAAGTGACATAGGAACAAAACAAAACATGCAAGAGGGAACAGAGAAGTATTTTTCTCAGAAGGTGAGCAGGAAAATTTCAAATCGCCTTCCTAAGAGGAGATCCAGACTTCTGAAACCTGTTTCTATACTCTATTTTCATAGAACTTGCTCCAAATGGTAGTGCTATAAACTTCAATATAGACAGACTTGTTTGAAGCATTAAAAAGAAATTACTGACAAAGACAACTGTTTATTCTCTGAAGACATTTAAATTTTTTAACTTGTGTTTTGCAGACCTTTGAGGGGATTAGGGCTTTGCTACATTTGCTGCCCTTCACCCTATCCCATTCAGTTGAAGAATCAACTTTACAAATCTTTCCAGAATCAAGTCATAGCACATACTTAATTTAAATTTTACAAAAGGAGTAAATTAACATGCAAATGTACTTAGAGGCTAGAGTCCAAAATAGCTGTAACGGTAATACACATTTATACATCAGAAACACTAGAATATAATTACATCAACAACATACTGTAATCAAAGCTGCTTGGTTTTGTGGGTTTTTTTCAAGTCACCACCCAGTTACACCACAAATACACATTACATGAACAGCAAGTTGTAAAAATCACAGATTTGTTCATATTACCAGTAGCACTAAAATTATATTGAGGCATGAAAATTCACTTATGAGCAAAGCAAAAGACATACACATACTGTTTAAACAACTTCACAAATTGATCATTACTAACACTAAATGAAATATTTTGTGAGGACAGAAAGTCTTCTCAAAACTGAGAATTCTGATATATTTTAGGAACTAAACTTTTAACATTGCTTCCACTATTAAGAAATAACAGTTTCACACTGAAGATCTGTCATAACAGGTGTAGCTCATCTCAGAATTTTAAAAGAAAAGTGGAGTATTCAAAAGTTTTTCAAGATTCATGATTAATCCAAACACTGAACAAGTAATTAACATGGATTTTATGAAATCCAACAAAGTTTTTAAACCCAACAGGTTCAAATCGTTTCTTTACTTACGATTTTACCCAGGACAGAAGAAGTTAGACCCTGTGCACTGCAACTAAGAACTACAGCAAAACTGAGTGAGGCTGTCAATTAATATAAAGTAAGTTGTTCTGAAATAGAAAAGAACTTAAAAGTTTAGTGAGAAAGGACAACAAATATTTTGAAGTTTTAAAAAGGTCAAACTGAATATTATTTACTTTGATGTATTTACTGAGAATTATTTCTTGAGAACAAGCCTAAGATGTTTCAGCCTAAAGGGCAGGATTTTCAAAAATTTTAAGAAACTAAAAACTAACCCTTAGAATAAAGGCCTCTTCTGCCACAGCTACCATTCTGCTAGTGCAATTCTACAGTAAAACCTGTAGCTTCCATCCAATACCTGAAGGTGCTCCACCAAAAGCTCTCAGAACTTCTATGGCACACTTAATGCAGGGGGGGGTGGGGGGAAAGCATTTTGTTAAATTCAAAAATATATCTTTACCTGTCAAGTTGAAGTTTGGTGCAACTGTGCTGTCAGCTAAAGTAAACCATATTAATCCAAGACTCATGCACAGGGCAGCAGACACATCTGCGACGTTGTAGCGTTTTCCTAGGAAAGCAATACAAACAGACTGTTAACACTCAGAATTTCATGTTTATCCTGTTTAGTGGACTAGAAGACAAAGGAAAAGCTGTTCCAACATAATTCTTTTACTTAAGCAGAAGACTCAAGGCTCTGGCCTTTCATGACCAGAACTAGTTTCTTTCACAACAGCAGCGTCTAACGGGCAGTATCTGATTCTTGTGGTCAGTTCTAGCCTTACTCTTAACGACATACTGCTTTCCCAGGGAGAACACGCTTTTTCTCAACAACTTCAGGACAGCTGAGATGTTTCCTTAAGATTTCTCCCTCATGCAATACATTCTGGTTGCCTGGATTGAGTAGAGATAAGTTATTCCCAAACACCAAAACAGATTTGGGAACATCTAGAACCCTACATTGTCTTTTAGTTTGGGAAAGAGGACGTGGAGGGGGGTGGAGAAAGAAAGAGCGTAGGCAGATGAAAAGGCAGGAGATAGTGTATCTTGTTTGAAACAACACATTGCTTTCCCAGAAGCTGTACTTCCAATATAAGCTTCCAAGGGAACTTTTTAAATGGAAAATTTTAACTGAAACCTAGAAAAAATAATATTAATGCTGCAAGAAATATTTCTCAACTGCTGAGAACACAATACTATTACAGCACAATATAAAGTTTCAAACAGAGTAACAGTCTCACTGCATTAAATGCTACAAAATGACTCCCAATAAAAGGTGAATACTGTGTGTGCAAATGAATACATAAACTTGTAACTTCCTCTGAAAGTTCAGCTTTCTAGTCCAGAATTAACTACAGAAGATACTGTTCTGGATTCTGTTCCATAACACTTGTCCATGCAGAGCTTTTCTGACTTAAAAAATCCTTGTGTATTGAACAAATATAAACTTGTATACTTATGCCTACCAAATAAAAAAATACTCGAGTATGTTTATTCACACAACTGCAGTATTTATCTGTTATTCTCCAGATCTCTTTTTCTGTTCTTGGAGTATTAACTACATGTCTTTGTCTAGTCCTAAAACTGTAAAGTCAGTTGCAATTCTGATTAAATACTTAATCAAGGTTTAGGGACCTTAATTAGGAATTTAAGAATCAAGCTTTTCAAACAAGTAGATTTCTTCACAAGCCATGGCTGAATTTCTCCCACTCCTCAAGTTTTCCATTTCAGTTTTGAACAGGTTTAATTTATTAAGCAATTTGGTTTAGAAAAAGTTACATTACTTAAAAATTAAGCAAATTTGCATAATAATGAAAGTTTTGTAAATGACCTGTGTAACTTTTCTGACCACCTAATTGCATTTGTACATTTTCTGAGAAAATGCTTCAGAAATTCATGGTTTTCCTCCTATAGGAAAAATACTACCTCTCCCTATCCCAGAACCTCAGTGGAATTTAACAAGGTACAGGCTTCCACACATGACTGCACCCCAAAGAAACAACCAAATAAAAGACCTAATACCAAGACTAACACTTACCTTGTATAAAAACCCCGCCTATCATAACTGGAATCAGCTTACAGCACTTGAAGATGACTTGTGTAGGGTAATTCAGATATCCTAAAGAGGTATTTGACAAACCCATAGTTCCCACTGTTAAAAATGCTATTATCATGTAGGTTTTGCCAGGAATTCTACAAAATATAAAGATACAAATCTTGGTATTACAAACTGATCTAGATAAGATTTAGCTTTGAAAATTTAGATCAAGGAGAATGTTTGTAATACAACTTGACCAACTTTCTTACGGAATTTTGTTCCATAATAGAAATTTAACAGAAAGCAGATAAATGACTGATTTCAAATTTTATTTTGTGCAACTACTGCCCATTGACAGTATTCAAACACAAGACAACAAAAGCTTCATGGGTCAAGCAGTAACTCTTTCACCTCCTTCTGAGAGCATATATTATTTACAGAAGAATCCAGACAATTTCAGATTATTTGTCAAAGGAAACACAGAAGGTTGCTATACCAAGATATCCCAACTCTCAGTCCTATCATGATCACTGTGTCCATTTTTTGCTGAAGTTTTCACATGAACACTGCCATTATTAGAGTGAAAGAAGTTGGAAAAAAGTACCATTGCTTTATAAAACTCAACAATACTAAGAAAGAAGTGATACACATATCATGAACACAGAAGCTTGTTGAATGTTTTCAGTTTCAGATGTATTGTTTGCAATTTGATGACATTATCACCTGATAATGTTATATCACAGATGATGCAACAGTATTTTTTTAGCCATTGCTGCACTCACTTTGTGAGCTATTTTTTTTACAGGTATCACTGTGCATATGTTCAGCTATTTTTTATGCATACTCAGAGCCACAGTAAGCAACATAAGGAGATAGCTTGCTGTAACCCTGTCTTATCCATAACTCATTAGGTGAGGTAGGCATACTCTGAGGCAGGCAAGAAAAAGATTAAAGAAACAGAATTCAGCATAAAAATTACTAGACAGACTTTTAATGTCTACAAGAAGATGCCTAGGTTATAGAAAATAAAATGTAAAATATATTGAAGATCTATAGTTCCAACACTTCTCACTTACAGGGGTCATGGCCTGTAAGCATTAGCAACTATTTAGTAATCAAAACATAAATAGTTGTTACATCAGAAAACACTGTGTATATACCTTCTGAGGGTTCTGTATCTCAAAAAGTCATAAAACTTGAAATATAGGCTGCCAGTGTTTATAATAAAAACCCCAGTAATTCAAAGTTAAGATTGTTTGCCTGTATAAGAACTCCATTACCTAAAATCAGTACATGCAAAGTCAGCCACAGTTAACTACAGGTAAGGAAAATCAGTCATGCTCAACTAGGACATAACGCTTTAAAGGAATTTTAAAGTTCATGTCCACCACGGCAGCCTCCATCCAAGCTGCCAGAGGGGCTTAATATAGAGTCTGCAGAGGCTGCAGTTGGGCAGGAAGCCATAGAATGGCCACACTGAGTTCACAGGATTCAAGACAGCAAGAACCACCTTGGTCAACTACAGCGAAAAGAGATAACCAATTTGTGCCAGGGCGTTACAAGTGCCATCTGGGGTGATAAATGTAAAACCCAAGCACACCCTTTAAAGCACACCTACACAGCCATATGGCAGACAGCAGACCTCTGACACCCTCCCAAGATGCACAGCACATCAGAGGAACCTCTTGGTGAGGAAGTGCCCAGGTTTGAGGAAAAGGTATTCAGTGACAGATGGCTTCAAGTACTGTGAAGTGCATTCTATACATGATAAACCCAAGCAACACATAGATGAGTCAGTCTGTATTGGCTACCTTAAGGAAAGAATATGCTCTGTAAGCGGGACAAAGTGATGGTACAGGCAACAGGACTACTTACAGGTCTGAAACCAGTGGGTGCTTATAAAACATCATCTAACATCATCCAGTAAATTCACATTATTTAACTACTGAACTACTAGTACCAATGCCTCACAGCATTCACATCATAACAACACAAGTTAAATTTACCATAAATATCAAAATGCTTCTAATCTGATGGACAGTGGGTAAAAGGCTTGGAAAAACACATACCTTCTTCTTTTGTCCTGAATCAACTGCAATTCTATTAGTCCAAAAATGGAATAAAATCCAAACTGCACTAAAGTGAGGTACCAACCAAAAGGTTTAAAACCTTCCACTGAAAATATCAATTCCTATAAAAACAAAAACCCACCAAGGTCACATAAATACACCAAATTATTAAATCAAAACAAAGTCAGAATTTTTTCTTCTTCACAGACATGCAAATCTAGCCTTTACAGCTGCATGTTTAACTAGAATGTACCTGCTATATGTAGCTTGCAAAGTACTAAAAAGGAGACAATTTAGCTTCTCCAGAATGAAATGAGAAAATTTACTGCTGGTATAAATCCACCAAAATTAATGGATTGTTTCATCAGGGAAATATTAATGGGTCAAATATATTCATCTCAAATCATAGATGGCTTCCTGTCTGGTTTTCGGTTGATTTGTGGTTCATTTACCTCAGTAGACTGATTTTAGTCAGAATTCGTAAATAGCTCACAATAAATTAAATACAAAATTTCTCTAACAGACATATTTACTGGTAGCATGCACTAATATTTTGAATGCAAACATGAAATAGCACTTATGATCTTAAAAATCTGCAGGCTGTGGGAACATTTAAAACCAAAGCCATTTGTTATGGAAAAAAATTTACATGAACTGCATGATGAATCACGTGTGCACCAGTTACAGAAACAAAAGCCTACCTAGTAGTTTCCTTTTTAATATTCTGATTTCAGTTACTGATGATTTTTGTCCAACTCTTTGGAAGGTACTTTAACAAACCTCTCAGCTGTTTCTGAAAACTCAGTTGGAAACATTGTGATTTTTAATCATGGCCTTTTTAAATCACTACTTAATTGAGGAGATGATTGGAAAAGCAACAGCAATGTAGCTGCCCAATATAAAAACATTTCTCTTCCTGCTAACCTTAACTAAAACAGCATAAACATTATAATTCTGCTTAAAAACTACAACTATACTGTGTTCTAGCTCTGTCCTGAAGGGAGAGCAGAGAGAATAGACTACTGCTACTGCACTGCACTCATGGAACTCAAGATCCAAAGGTGTCAACACCAATGAAGACTTACATGGCAAGCTGCTTGGTTCTACAATTTGTTTGTTTTCAGAATACTACAAAATGGCATTTAAAAAAACCCCCACATTCAAGACAATACTGAAAGGTGTATCTTGCACACAAAAGTAAAAGATCAAGTTTGAGTCCAACTGAACCACATGAATCGTACATTATACAACCACACTGCTCTTTCATTTTGATAACTTGACTTTGCAAACAGTATCTACTTAAAACGTCTATGCATATTAAACTACTTAACTATATCATGCTACTGATAAAGAAAAGGCATGGGAGGAATTGGCCCAAGACACAAATTCATAGCATGTACCTGTAAATATCCATAGATTAGATAAAACATAAAAACTCCAGAAACACAGATGAAAAATTGAGTAGGTTTGTTAAATTTGCTGAGATTCATGCCAAGAACTACGACATCATCTACTGATTTGATATGAGGAGACATAGCTTGAGATTTGGAAGGTACACTGATGGAAATGTATTTTCTTGATGAAGCGAATTTCAGATCCATGCTTCCTTGTTCGCTGCATCCGGTGCTACCGTCGTCTGCTCTCTGCTCTTCTCTTTTTGTGTGTCCTCTGTCTGAAAGCTGAAAGAAACACTGAGGTCAGATAAGACGTAACATACACCCTTCCAATAGTATCAGTAAGCAAATGTCACCTTTATGTAGCAAACAGAGTTGTTTAAGAGTTCTGTTGAATTGTTTTTATTCAGAAATTTTATTTTTTCTTTTCTGATGCCCAAAGTTAACACCAGTCAATATCAGAAGCCAACAACACTTTATCAAAGCACTTTTGCTTCATGGGGGAAGTAGTATTCCTACACTGTCACAAAACAAACCAACCCCTAAACATGAGCAACAGAAAACCAGCTTCAGTTTCTCAATGGCTCAAACTAGACCCTTTATATGTCAGTACTCACAGGAGTGAATTTCTTGGGAGAGAACTGATCCCCTTGATTAAACCCCAATGAAGGAATTTATATAGAAGCACTGTGGTTCCATCCATTTCATTGTCACAGCAAAATTACACCAGACTAGTCCATTATATGGGAAGTTTCCCTAAAAACTACAGGCTTCAGCCTGCCATTGTTTACAAGTGTTGAAAGGGAAGACATTATCCCCTCATTCTCATATTTATTCACTATTTATTGCACACCTTTGAGGAAAAAACAAACCAACAAACAAAACAGTAACATGGAAACAAAGAGAAGACAATCTCAGAGTGTAGCAGCTTAATGAATTGACAGGCAAACAATTATTTTCTCCAGTTCAACTGAGAGTATGCCCCCCACCCCCACTTCTCAGTCTCCATCTTAACACACTGGTCAGTCAGCTGTCCCAAGATTTTTAAGTGCAGGTGAGCATGCAGTTCAGTCAGCAGTCAGTAATTAAATTCTGTTTGTATCAACTATTTAGTACTTTATTTTCCCAAGCTCAAAAATACTTCTCCTCAAAGATTCATAAAAAATGCTTTTCCCACTGTTTTGAAATGTAAAACTTGCTACTATATAAAAGCTAGATTGTGCAATAAACATAGTAAATGTAATTTGCATAGACATTGGTAATTTATTATACAGTATCAGACATTACAACTTAGGTGAAAAATGAAATATTAGTATAAAACTGGCAATATGGGTATGTTACCTTTTTTAATACAACCTCCTATCAGCCTGGAACGAGATTTCTATTAAAAGTTCTGAAAGAATAGCTGGGACTATAAAAATAGTTTAGGGACTATAGTAACTATTTGTGCTTAAATTCACAGCTTTTGTAGGGAAATCAAAACCGTGAGGTAGAAAGTTTATCCTTGCGAATTGCTCATTAATTCCAAAATGTGGTGTCCATTAAAAAAAAAAGGAAGAAGTTTTTCAATAAAATCAGCACCAATGTTATGCCATGGCACACAAGTGAGCAGGCACACAAGTGTCCAGAATCAAGAGTTCTGATCACCTTCAAAGACAGATCCAAAGAACTGCAAAAACAAAAAGCATCAGGATGGAGGAACAGATTGACCCTCCTATGAACTGAAATAAGATGAAAGTGTAACTTGTCTAGCCTAGCAACACAACACCCCATGAAAAGGAAACAGAGTTACTTTTACTGAAAGTATCACAAGAGATTACTGCTAAGGAGGAAAAATTATTCTAATTTTAAGGATAGTAGCATAAGACCAAATGAGCACGTACTGGAAACTACCTTGTCATCCCTAGACTACCTGTATCCTAGAGGAGCCTAAAAATGAAAAAAGGAACAACTGAACTGTTTTTAAGGTGAAGGTTATGAAAGCAGTTATGAAGAGCTGTTAAGGCTGGTCACGATGACTGCAGAGTCACATTTAGTACAGTGTTTATAGCATTACATCACTACAGAAAGAAGGTACCCGTAGAAGGCAGTCACAGAATCACCTGAGTTGGAAGGGACCCGTAAGGATCATCAAGTACAACTCCTGGCTCCACACAGGGCCAGCTGGTGACCCTTATGGGGTCACTAAACCAGGATATGAATTACTACTCTCACCAGAAGAATTGCATGCAAAATAGGGACACAAGTTCAAGCCCAAGGAAGAAATCACCACGAAGGAAACACAATCTATCTAGAAATGTATCCATCACTGACATCTTAGCTGAATTTGTATTTTCACTGGTGTCTGTTCAGATCTTTCCCATCCAGCATATACTTCCTCTTGATATGCACACAGCATTTGTTAATGTCACACTTACTCAGCAGGAACAAGAGCTGCTACAGAGGTAATCTTGAGTCTCGCTTTCCACCTAAATTGAAACACAGAGAATGACATATGCCCAGCAGAAGACAGCCATGTACTGTCATGTGTGCTTCAAGAGTTCAAAAATGGAGTGAACGTTATAATGCATAGTTTTGTAGCTACATTTTCCACTCTGGACACTGATTTATATATTATTTGTGTAAAACCAGTTTTATGGTCAGACAAAGTAGAGGGACCAAGAAACAGTCACAAGTGTATTTACTTATTTGGTCCTGCTGAAATTAATTTAACTTTCTTCATAGTAGCTTGTATGGTGCTGTGTTTCAGATCTGTGACCAAAACAATGCTGATAGCACAGTAACGTTTTAGCTGTTGCAGAGCAGAGCTTGCACAACATTGAGGCCTTTTCTGTTTCTCCCTTACCCCTCACCCAGTGAATTGTCTGCAGTGCATGTGAGAAGTTTGGAGCGGGCACAACCAGACATTACAAAGTGAGAAGAGTGAGTTTAGGGAAGCTAGACATCCTTTGCTCAGGAACTGGCTGGGTGTGTTTACCTGAGGGAAAATCGCCTTTACATCATTTGTTTTGTTTTCAGTCTCTCTTTTTACACTCTTCCTCCACTTCCTAGTCATTTTTTTCTCAACCTGTAAGTTTTCTTGCTTTTACTCTTCCTTTCCTCTCCCCCATCCCGCTGGGAACTGGGGAGGGCAGGAAGTGAGCAAGCAGCTATATAGCGCCCAGCTGCCTCCCGACATTAACCCACACCACAATTAACACATATTCCAATTTTCAACCACATATATTAAAGTATTTCCTCAGGAACATCAGCAGCTTTTACAATCTGTCCATTTAATTTCTTGCAGACTACCGAGTCTGCCACTAAAGTAGTAAGAAACACTGATGGCTATAGTCACACCTAAGGCCATCCCAACGATGATGATGCATAGCAACTGGTCCTTGCTCCTATGTTCTAAAGGGAACAAACAAAAAATACCATGTTCAAGGAACATTATTTAATAGAAGAAACTGGGGATGTATGTATCCATTTGAAACACTCCCCACCAAGTAAACTCATTACCAACACCGACAGAACTCACTCTTCTGAAGTCCACTGTGACTTCTCAACCTGTTATTTTTCTAAGTATCGAAAAAGCTTTTCATTCTCCTCTACCTAAATTCCCTTAAGCTGCTGATCCACCTTTTGCAGAAAAAAATCTGTTTTATGAAGAGTCAAGTGACTTAAGAACTGTCCTGAAGTACGTAAAATACCATATTCCCCTCCTTTTCTTTTCCCACATGTGCATACAAAGTGATCAAAACGTTATTTAGATCAAAGACTTTTTGTTTCTTCCACTCTGAAAAAAAAATGTCCTTGGCAGAGCATTTAAACCTCACACACAAGAATACAGTGAATATCACATGAAAAAGCAGCACATGAACAAGTAACTAGAAAATGTCTTTGGCCTCCAAAGAAAGTTAATGGCTTGTTCCAAGCATGGAAAAAGCATTACAAAGAAGCCAGGGCTTTTTTTATTTAACCCTGAAGAACAACCATATAATATACCAGTTTGGTAGAAACCAGCATCTCAGTACTCTTAGAAGAAATCGCTCAGATGAGCCACGCAAGGCAAGCTCCAGGCTGGCGCTAGGAAAGATGCGCTTCCCTTGGAGCCAGTCCCCCCAGGGCCGGGTGGCGGGGCAGCAGCTGGCAGCAGAACAGCGATGCTCCGGGTGGCAGGGACGCAAACGCCCGCCTGCCGCAAACCAGAGAGAAACCTTTGCCCGGGGGGAACTGGCTCCTGCCCCGACGGCAAAGCAGGGAAGAGGACAAGGAGCAACCAGCAAGGCCCCGGAAGCTTCCTCCCGCTCCGCTGATGAAGCCAGCCGAGTTCCTGCGGGCTGGCTCACGCCACTCCCCGCGGCCAGGGAAGACGTGGCTCTCCCCGAGCACCTACCGGCTGCCCCGGGCACGGCCGGAACTAAGGCTTCCGAGCACCGACCGGCTGCCGCTCCTCCCCCTGGGGAGAGGGAACAGCCTCGCCGCTCAGCAACCCCGAGGGCCCGGCGCCACGGGACAACCCCCTCCTCCGGCCGGCCGAAGCCCTCCCGCCAGCCAGACCCAACACCTGCCTTCCCGTCCCCATTCCCATTCCCATTCCCATTCCCATTCCCATTCCCCCTCCACAGGCCCCCGCGCTCCTCACCGTCGCGCCCACGGCTTCCCCAGGAAGCGACCCCATCTCCTCCCCGCTCGCCGCGTGGGGGAGGAGCGGCCCCGCCCCGTACCTGTCCGGCCGGGGAGGAGCGGCACGGCGGCAGCGGCCAGGCAGCCAGCCGCCCTCCGCCACCAGCCACCGCTACGCCACTCCCACGCCCTCCAGCCTCGCTCGCCGCCGGAAGTACCGATGGGGGTGCTAGGGGTCGGGGCGAGGACCGAGCTTATCGAGAGAGCGCCACTGACTCGGCGTTCCGCTACGCGTCCTGAGGCGGGGGTGGCACCCTCCAACACCCGCCTCACCCCGCGGGGGAGGGGGCGGGGCTACTTCGGCGGGAGGGGCTCGGCGCTCCCCGCCGGGCGTCCCGGGCGTTCTTCTGGGGGAGGGGATGGCGGTGACAGGGGTGATGCCGCTACGGGCTCTGCTCCGTCACCGCGGTGGAAGTCTCCCGGTGTGGGGAAGGAGTCCCGGGCGAGGAGCGGGCGTCTGGCGAGGGCGGGAGGGGAGGCGGGGCCAACCGCCGCTCTCCTTCGGCCTCCGAGGAGACGCGAAGGGGGGGCGCGGGTCCCGCGGGCTTCCTCATAGCCCGGGTGTCGGTGCGGCTTGGTGCGGCGGGCGGGCGGACCGGGCGGAATGGTCTGGAAAAGCCCCGGCGGCGGGGCGGGGCGGGGGGTGAGGTTGGGACAGGCGAAGACGCTTTGGGGCGCGGAGCAAGCGGTAGCAGCTTGGGACCCGCGGCGGGTTCCGTGCCGAGGGTGGGCTGGCTGGCTGGCCCCTGGCCTCACTGGCCGGGCACCCAGCCGGGGCTGGTCCCTTCAGTAAAAACACAACACAAGACCAACCCCAGCCCCGCGCTTCGCTCCGCAGCGATGGGCCCTGGTCATCCTCCCGCGGGGAGGAAATAAATGATAATAGAAATGTTTAGTAGCGGGCAGCAGGAAAGGTGAAGGAGCGCGGGAACCGGGCAGTGCCTGGGGAGCAGAGCAGCCCAGGCACCCGGTAAGGAGCTCTGCGGAGGGGCAGCTAAAGGAGGGGGTTGGGAGAGTGCACGAAGTAGATGGAACCTGAAAGTACATAAAGTCCAGTTGTTGCTCGTATCAGGCTGTAAAAGGGAAACACTGTGTTTCTAACATCAGTGTGCTGAAGTACTTAATGCTATACGTAAATATACATCCCGTCTGTAGTGTTTGGGAAACGCGAGTTTTGATGTTTGCAGTATCTTAAAAGTTTCCTTTTACCAGCGCTACCGGAGTAAATCAGCAAGGGGAGTATCGGGTCCATCACCATTTAATAAAATTTCCTCAGGTTATTAAGTGGCAAACACCAAAAAGAAAGTCTGTGCTTCAGGGTGACTTCAAAAATAATGATAGTTTTGAACCTTCTTGAGAGGTTCCAGTGCTTCTTGGTGTGGGGTTTCCTCTGCACTGAGTGATTTCACATACAGCAAACAGCTGGCTTTCTTGCAACAAACAGGGATTGTGCTTTTCGCTGCGTGCACGGTAGAAGTGACAACCTCAGTAATTCAAGTAGATAAATCCAAGCTGGGATTCTCTAATTTCCTGTAAGTAAATACTCCAGATGTGGCATCTGTAATGAATGTCACTATTACAGTGTTATGGTTCAGCCCCAGCTGAGCCCCAGGCACCGCTTGCTCCTGCATCCATCCCCTGGCAGGATGGGGAGGAGAAATGGCCAAAATTCCCCACGGGATGGGTCAGGGGCAGTTTGCTGGGACAGCACAGAGAGGGGGGAACAATAACAGCGACACTCGGGACAGAATACACATAGGATGATAACAGCACCTGATGACCTGCCAGACACTCCAACCATCCCAGAGCCACCCTGAGCCCTTTTATGGGGGGTGTGAAATCAGGTGGTACGGAAACACCCTTGGTCAGCTTGGCTCATCTGTGCTGGCTCCTCGGGAACACTAACTGTCGTAGCTGGAACCAGGACAGGCCATTAAACAAGAGACAACCTCCACACAAGGTACCAGCACAAGCCAGGGGGGCTATGCTAGGAGGAAGACTGCCTCATCCTTAGCTCCCTTGTCATAAGCAAGGGTGACTAAACAGGCCTTTGACCTGACCCAACATTTGTTCTTAGGTTAGCTCTCAAGCCCGGATATCCCTTGATATTTCATCAGAGCCCACATCATGTATCTCTACAACGTATAAAAAGCCACATCCTTACCCAGCAAACCTCCCAAATCTTACACTTCAAGAAAGAACATCCATCACACCTTCACCTCTCAGAAGCAGGGCCTGAATTCAAACTTTGCACAGCTGTGACACACCCTATTATTTACAGTCTAGAAGGCCCTAAACTATTACAAAAATCATGCAATAGGACAGTGAGAAATTTTTATATAGCAAACATTCTATCAATCATCCTGCCTCACTAGTACTTACTTTGCTGTTTTCTCCAGTGTAACAAAAGACCTGCAGGCACAAGCGAGACAGCTTTGACTTGCATGCTCTGGAGTGTCATCATCATAATGCTGTCGATTTTGGGTCATATACCTGTTCAGAACTGATTATGAATAAAAAGAAGTCATTCTAAATAAGGCTGCTTGTGACCTAAACTTGTAAAGTTACTTTAACACCCTCAGATGACAAAGTACAAAATAATTTGGATACATGCAGACTTAAGCACAATTTTTTCTGCTATCAGCCAGTTATGACTGCAAAATTCCCTATGATGTTATTCCAAACAAGTGGTAGAAT
The DNA here is from genome assembly GCF_964237585.1 of Gallinula chloropus. Lineage (NCBI taxonomy): Eukaryota > Metazoa > Chordata > Aves > Gruiformes > Rallidae > Gallinula > Gallinula chloropus. The sequence goes on from NC_140086.1 coordinate 92,736,637, forward strand.
ATACATCTGCACAGCCACGCTCTCAGAAAAAATTACTTAGTGTTTGTGTTTCCAAGTACTACCATGTATATGCACCACTGACAAGACAGAAATAATGAAGTTGTATCTAGACAGATAGCAACACTTGATAGATTAGCTGTCTGGTCGTATGCTCTGTGTTTTAAATGCAATTTAAAAATTTAAAAATCAGTATTACAGTGCTTTGTAATGTCAGAGGCAGAACCTTAATTTAACTTTATAATTCCAGATACAATAGCTTTCCCTTGACTATGAAGTGATGTATCACACATTTCAAACTGGGTATTCTATAATCATAGAGCTTTTCGTTGCTGCTAAAACTGCAATTTAGTTTCTGAGGCAGTAAAATGGAGTAATACAAAGAATACATTAGAAAAGGTTTTAAAAATTAGGCTAAGAAAAATCATCACAGTTGGAATTTAAGTACAGAAAATTACAGGATTCGGAAAATATTTATTAGGGAAGCCTAAATAGTATGCATTTGAAGGTAAAAGTACACGCTGATTTAACTGAATTGATACTGTGATACTTAATTTGCCATCCCCAGTTTGAAAGGACACACATTCCCAATTTATAAAATATTCATAGCAAAAAGCTAATCAAGTCTTCCTTCTAATCATGCCTTATTTATTTTGTTCTCATTCCACAGCATCTCAGAACAGCAATAAAAACCTGTACAAAGCTGACAGGAAAATCTTACTGTGAAACATACAGTATTAAATTGTCAGTAATACCGTTATATTTGTCAACAGAAGACAACTGTTGCCCTTCCCCCCTCTTCCCCATGCTACAGGCTCTCTCTCTGTCAACAGTTTATAGGTTTACCTAACTCCCACAGACACAGGAGATGACAAGCTATGACAGCCAAAATGCACTTTCATTTCACAAAAATACTTACTTTTGCATAATAATTAGTTGCCTTGAATGCAAACCCTAAAGCAGAATTCATAGAAAAATAGGAGGCTTTGCATGTAATTCCCCAACATTTTTGGTAAATGCAAGAAACCAGTAAGTTACATAGGGTTTGTCTGTATCAAGACTCACAAACTGCATCCTCATTTGCATAGATCATGCTTTAGTCACCATAGCCTTGTATAAATAATTTCAGCACCTGCTAAAACCCACACTGCTCTGAGAGGCAGTTTCACGCTTTGAAAATCGTTTTTACTTTGCTTTTCATAGAATCACAGACTGGTTTGAGTTGGAAAGAACCACAAAGATCACCAAGTTTCAACCCCCATTCTATCCAGCCTGGCCTTGGTCACTGCCAGGGAGGGGGCAGCCACAGCTTCTCTGGGCAGCCTGTGCCAGGGCCTCCCTTCCCTCACAGGGAAGAATTTCTTCCTAATATCTAAATCTACCCTCTTTTTAAAATATACCCTCATTACCCCTTGTTCTATCACTACACTCTCTGATAGAGAGTCCTTTTCCAGCTTTCCCATGGACCCTCTTCAAATACTGGAAAGCAGCTGTAAGGTCTCCTCAGAGCCTTCTCTTCTCCAAGTTGAACAAGCCCATCTCCCTCAGCCTGTTTTCATAGGAAAGGTCTCCAGCCCTCTGATCATCTTTGTGGCTGTTCTCTGGCATTAATCCAACAGCTCAATATCTTTAATGGGGCCACTGGAGCTGGATGCAGTACTCCACGTGGGGTCTCACCAGAGCAGAGCAGAGGGGCAGAATAACCTCGCTCAACCTGCTGGTCGTGCTGTTTTTCATGCAGCACAAGAGACAGCTGATGTTCCGGGCTGCAACCGCAAACTGCCAGCTTATGTTGAGCTTTACATCAGTCAACACCCCCAAATCATTCTCAGGGCTGCTCTCAATCCATTCTCTGCCCAGCCTGTAGTTGTGTTTAGGACCTTACATTTGGCCATGTTGAGCTTCATGAGGTTTTCACAGACCCATTTCTCAAGCCTGTGGAGGTCCTTCTGGGTCCATCTCTTCTCTCCCACGTGTCAACTACACCACAGCTTGGTGTTGTCAGCAAGCTTGCTGAGAGTGCACTCAATCTTACTGTTCATGTCTCTGACAAAGATGTTTCATGTCAAAATATAAAAAGCCTTCATTGTTTTGCTTCATTAACTTAATTTTACTTATCAGTCAAGTGAAAACATTTGTGGACAACTGTGTCACTAATGGCATACCTATCTACGTGTTTCACAGGGAAACATACCTTTATTAGTGGGTAATTTTTGCACACATAGGAAATAATTTTAACCCCTTTAAATTCTTAATAGGAACACACGCTATGCCACAAAGATATTACTGTTCATCATCCATTAACAAAAAGCAAGCTGTTAAAAATATTCCATACTTATGTTCCCTTCCACAAACTAGAAATGTCTAAGACCTTTGTTCTTGTTAATTCCCACCGTATTATATAGGACATGGCTACATGGGTACTATTTTACAGCTGAAAAGTTAGCAACACTCATACTGGAAAATAATACAGGCTAGATGGAAAAGGCAACAAAACCTATTATGAAGCTTAGTTACTTTGTAGCAAACAAAAGTTCTTGGCAGTAAAGCTGCGCCAACAGCATTATTGTGTACCTTTGTTTATATATTCCAGGAGAAAGGCATGGGATTGAGTTTGAGCACAGAGTAAGCTTCCTTGTTGGTACCTTGAGTCAGCCAGGAAGCACACAGACAGACAGCATGAGAACTTGGAGATCTTTAATACTTCCACTGCCTCTGCTTATGATGTACAATATCTATTTCCTGGATAAACAGAGAAGTCAAGTCCCCAGAGTCTGAGTCCAGTACCTTTCATAAGCCCTAACTTCATTTTTAAAAACGATAAAAGAAAATGTAATTTGCTTTCCAGCTTTACCAGTAATCCATACGTGTTCATATTGCAGACTGCAAAAACATCTGTGAGATCAATAATAAACATCCTACTCCTCGTTCACTCTTCTGCTTTATTTAAAGAGAACATTCCCCAGCATACATCCTGCCCTACTCTTTCACCACTTTGAATGACGGAATATGAATGACGGAGAAATGCTTGCAAATGACAAAGGGCACGTTCTTTAGTAGCGGGCAGGAGACTTGCCAAGATGAAACCAAGCAACCTAATTTCTACATTCCCAAATTAAAAAAAAAAAAGTTATACTAAGACAGTAACAAGACTACAAAGTCTCAAATATTAAGGAATATCAGGATCCCATTTGACGGTGTGTCTCTGCTCAACACTCTTCATAGTCAAGAGCCCCATACACCAACATTCCTCATTCCAGTTACTGGTTTGTTAGTCAATTCCATTTCACTGTATGAATTGATTTTTCCTCCTATCTGCCTGTTTCCACTAAGTCATCCAGGCACACTCCACTCCAGTTCTTGCCACCTACATATCTTAACTTGCTTTCCAACTGTACCAAGATGGTGAGTTTATGCTCCTTCTTAATAATTATTTTCTATCTGAAGGTTGCTAGGAAAAAAATAACATTGCTGTCACATGTTGTGGTTAAGGCCCAGGCAGCAGCTGAGCACCCCACACCACTTGCTCATCCCTCCCACAGGAGGACAAGCAGGCAAAGCCCCTATAGGTTGGGATAAGGACAGTATACCAGGACAGCACAGAAGAGAGAGAAACAGCAATACTTGGGGCAGAATACATGCAGGGCAATAACACAAGGCACCTACTAACACAACACCAGACACACTCAGACCACCCCAGAGCCATACTGAGCCTACTCCACCCAGCCCCTTTTATGGGTGTGTGACATCAGGTGGTGTGGAAAACATCCTGGGTCAGCTGGCTCACCTGTGCTGGCTCCTTGGGAATGTTAACTCTGGCTTGGCCAGAACCAGGGCATCAAGTAATTACTCTGCTTACTGTTCTGGTTCTGGCCAGGCCAGAGTTAACATTCCCAAGGAGCCAGCACAGGTGAGCCAAGCTGGCCTCGGGTGTTTTCCACACCACCTGATGTCACACCCCCATAAAAGCGGCTGGATGGGGAGGAGCAGGTCTGTATATCTCTGGGATAGTCTGTGTGGGGTTGGTTGTTGGGTTGGTAAGTGCTGTGTGTTAGTACTATGTGTGTATTCTGTCCTCTGTGTTGCTGTTCCATTCTCTCTGTGCTGTTCCAGCAAACTGCCCTTACCCCACTCTGAAGGTACTATGAACTACTTCTTCTCCCCCTCCCTGTCCTACCAGGGATAGGAGTGGAGGATAAGCATAAGTGGTGCCTGAGGCTCAGCTGCTACCTGGAGCTGAACCATGACATAGCTACTAATAGCTGGAGCTGAACCACAATATGGCCACTAACAGACATCTCTTCCATCACCTTGTTTATCTTGCTTTGAAGCTATTTAAGTTCTTGGTCTTTATAACATTTAGTTAAATTGTTGTTACAGGGAGCTTTAAAAGTTCTCAGTGTGGTTTTATCTGGGATGTACTGTAAAGGTCATGGGATAAGTAGGTGGAGATATTGCATCGTGTTTTGAGGTATGTTAACTTGAAAGGTAGGTGTTTGACAGGTAAGGTATGTTTCTGGAAGACAAACCATGTTTTTTGGTATCAAGTCGGTACTGCAAAGGAAGGATTGATGCCTTAAAAAGAGAATACAAGGTCTGGTTTATTATGTTTCTGGTGGCTTTAGAAAGAGAATAGGTTTGGATAGGCTTGACTGTAGAATGATACATTCAGATAAGCATCAACATATTTTATATTGTGTTAAAATAAATTTGAATAAAACCTCCTGAGTTTCTGAAGTTTGTTTATCATTGCATCTTATTCCTCTTAAAAGGAGTTGAAGTATTTTTTCCCCTTCAGTGGTTTCTTCTGCTGAATTAGTTAATAATACTAGTTAATAATTTGAGTCAAAGAATTCTTTATTTGCTGATGTGCTAGAATAATAAAGTCAGCTGGGAATTAGGCACAATAGCAGTTAAAAATATGCTGTATTTATTGCTAAATACCTGGTGCAATAAATAATGGCTTTTATATATATTCCCACATTTTCTGAAGGCAATAAAGAATGTGAAAAACTCTGTAACATCATGAAGTCTGAAGAAACTAACATGTTTCATGTGGGAAAGTTTTGAAATGAATTCTCACATCCTTTGTTTCCTAGTCTTGGGTGTGTTTATAATATTTTACAGTGTCTTATGAGCATCTTTCAAACATGAATTGATTAAACGCTCCTGTGAAGGAGTCTTGCCACTGCTTTATGGGCATCGGAACTGGTATGCTAGAAGACACAATGACACATCCAGGTTTATGTGGGTGGGGTGGGGTAAGAAGAGAAAGCAGATCTCTCTTTCTCTCATGTTAACTCTTCCTCGTCTTTTACAGGGGTTAAGAACTTGTCATCTGTGTGCCAAACCATTTTTATGAAATGGTCTGTTGAGCTATCTTAATCTCTACCCTGCAGTCATCTCAGAATGGATCCATATGGCACACTACAGCAAAGAGTGTTCACTGAAAATGTTTATGTTTGAGACTATTCCTCTCTGCCCCAAATCAACATGCAGTTAGATCTTCTGTGTATGAAAACGTGTTTTTGGAGACTGTGGAAAGCTTACTAGAGTAGCTAGAGGGTCCTCATCAAACATATTCTGTATTTGTCATTGGATGGGACCTCTTTTGAATTGGCATATGCCAGGTTCAGCTTCCTCCAGTTCTGTTGGTGAGAAAAGTGGTTCCATTCCTGCAACAGGTAAGTCATCAATGTTGTTCAGGCCAGAGACTTCTGTACCAATCAGTTTCACCCTCAGGCATCTTCCCTGCTACAAAGTTGCCCTCTTGTTTGGTTGTTAGCATTTGGTGTCTTCAGTACTGTTTTCTATTACAGGAGGTCATAGAATCTCCTGAGTTGGAAGAGACCTATCATAAGGATCATAAAGTCCAACTCCTGGCTCCGTGCAGGGCCAGCCAGGTCAGAGCATGGGACTGAGTGCAGCATCCAGGTGCTTCTTGAACTTGGTCAAGCTCAGGGCTGTGATCACTTCCCTGGGGAGCTTGTTCCAGTGCCCGACCACCCTCTCAGTAAAGAACCTCTTCCTAATATCCAACCTAAACCCCTGTGTCTCAGCTTCATGCTGATCCCATGGACTCGATTGCTGGTCACCAAAAAGAGGAGATCAGTGCCTGTCCCTTTGCTCTCACTCATCAGGAAACCATAGACAATGATGAGGTCTCCCCTCAGGCTGTACAAACCAAGGGACTTCAGCATCTCCTCATAAGAATTCCCCTCCATACCCTTCACCATCCTTGCTGCCCTCCTCTGGGCACTCTCCAATAGTTTTGTGTTCCTCATGTACTGTGGTGCCCAGAACTGCACACGGGACTCAAGGTGAGGCTGCACCAGCGCAGTGTAGAGCAGGGCAATCAATTCCCTGGACCATCTGGTAATGTCATACACCAGGATATGGTTGGCTCTCCTGGCTGCCTGGGCACACTGCTGGCTCATTTTTAACTTGCTGTTGACCAAGACCCCCAAAACTCTTTCAGCATGGCTGACTCCAGTGTCTGATCCCCACCAGTCTATATGTGTAGCCAGGGTTGTTCCTTCCCAGGTACAGAATCCTGCACTTGCCCTTGTCAAACTTCATGTTATTGGTGATTGCCCAGCTCTCCAGTCTGTCCAGGTCTCTGTGCAAGGCTTCTCCACCCTCAACAGAGTCAACAGCTCCTTCCAACTTGGTGTCTTCTGCAAACTTACTTAAGACACCTTCAGGTAACTTATGAAAATGTTTGAAAGAACTGGGCCTAAAGTAGAGCCCTGGGGAGCCCCACTAGTGACTGGGTGCCACCAAGATGTAACCCCATTTACTATCATCCTCTGGGCCCAACCCATCAGCCAATTGCCCACCCAATGAATTATGGCTTTGTCTAGTTTTATGCTGGACATTTTGTCCAGCAAGATACTGTCAGACACAATATCTAAAGCCCTACTGAAATAAAAAAAAAAACCCAAAACCCTCATCTCTGGTTTCCCACAGTGTGGAACTGATGAATGATGTATTGAGCATATTCTTCCTTCTATACAATCTCACCAACATTTGCCATATGTTAACAGGTCATAAGAAAGATGCTTGTAGGTGAATGATTATTGTGTGATGATCAGATGTTTGGACCAGTGTTTCTGCAGCATAGCTTTGCTTCCAAGTGTCTTACTCTGAGACCCTACTATTCAAGATGTTACCTGCTCTTTCATACCAAAATGGCACAAAGACAATGAAAGTGACTAAAATGCCTTTAGAAATGTGAATTTTTCAAGTTTTGGAGCTGTAGGGAAGATTGCAATTGCAGAACAGACATTTGTCTCTGCTGTCCATCCTGTCCCGTTATGTGTCGTGTTGTCCCCTGACCCTGCCAAAGAAAAGTATCATTATTTCTATCCAGAAAGTTGTACTTAATCTCCCAAAGGCTGTATTGGCTTTTGGCTTTTTCTCTGTTATTTCAGTGCCACTATGCTGTACAGAGATAGCAAGCAGAGCTAGTCGATGCTCTTCAGTATTATATTGTCAGTGCACATTTACTGGAATGGTGTACTTGCCACTACAGTTCACAGACCTTTAGTTTCTTGTGCTAATGGTCTGGTCAAGCCAGTTGGAAGTACTTGTGTAAAGCAGTAGGGAGCTGTGTGCTTTCAGTCCCACACATGATCATTGTGCAGCTACTGACTTCTGAACGCTCCCAAAGAACTGTTTCTTTCCTAATAGTCCATGTTTACGGACTAGGTGATCTTCTGTGCATTGGAATAAATAATCAGCAATACTACTGGAGATTCCTACCTGAAGAAAGAGTGGAGAGACAAGTTTGATTTAAAAAAAATAAAAAATTCCATCCAAAGCCCAAGAACCATCCCCCCCAGTCTGCAAGATTAATTGGAGCACCAATAGGTGCTATGTAGGTATTTCAGTGTATGAAGAGTGTATGTCAGAAAAGACCTCTAAGCATTTTACTTCCTTAATATTGTCCTTTTATAACAACTTTTTTTACATTGTGCACATTTACATAAGTATCATCTTTTTCTCATTTCTAGGAAAGTTTCCTAATTATGCTTGAATCTTTATTGTTACTGCGATAGCATATAGAGTCATCAAGCAAGATAGAGCTTGAATTGTGCTCAGGTTTATAAAAACTTACAATCAAGAAACCTCTCTATCCAGGGGAGTTTTAAACGTAGAATAGCTTGCAGAAAAATAGAAATAAATAGTAATTCATGTGATGTACTGTCCATTTGGTGTAATACACCTTCTGTGGGGTCACTTTTTATTTGGACATCTTCTACTGTGCATAGAGTGCAAGTATATCACACATAACTTCCAGTATAAAGCAATTATCAGCTGCTGACTCACATGGTGATAGCTAGGGCTAACATGCCATGAGGTGACACATTAATATCTTGCCATTTTCAATGCATACATCTGATGAGCTTCTCAGGAGGTATGGAAGTGTTGATCTCCCGTGTTCCTTGATGCAGGATGATCCTTTGTCTGTCAAGTGTCTCTTCTGACTCCTCTGGGTTTTCTTGTTAGGCTTCAGTATTGTGTTCTGTTGGTATTTTTTCACTTGAGCTCTTATTATTACATTTCAGCAGTTTCACTTCAGTTTGTGTTTTTCCTTTCCTGGGTGGCTATAGCTTACATAGTCACAATTTAATAAAACTGAATAAGCATTATGTAGTGCACTGCTTAAAACCTGGCTTTGACTCACAGATATTTGAGTCCCTAAGCTGTGGATGGTACTGGGAATTTAATTGCTTCATGATGGACTTAGTTAAGAAGTATGGTTAGATCCCTTGATGTGCTGACAAACATTACAGCTCTTAGCTTGTGAATATGTGATTTTAAAAACCAAACAAAAATCAAACTTTCCACCCATTTTGGTAAATAACTGGAAGGATAAAATTTGTATGCATACCTTCAGGCAAAGTGCACAGTTGTCTCTTTGAAGGCTGAGCTTCATCAGTATTGTTTGTGTTATGTTGATTTGTATTTTTTGCTAGGATTAAGTATATCAGCAAACTTTATTTTCTCCTTACAAAGAATTGTGTATTGGCTTTTCAGATAGACTCTGGGTACATTGAATCTTACCCTATCTAAAGCACTTCAACAGAAAAATATTTTGTAGCACAATTAATACAGCTGACAAAGATAAACTGATATCTAGAAAGTTATTTTCTATGTCCTGAAAACTGTCTTACATCATATGCGACTTCATTGTTTTCATTGTGGATTCATCCTATGTCTAGCTACACAGGGGTGGTGCCCAACTTTGGGTTCAACTCATTACATAAACATTCAGGAGAGGACAGGATAAAAACTGTTTTAAGTTTTAGAAGATAGCAAGAAATTGGAAAAAGCATAGTAGTGTCATGAAAACATTTGGATACTATTTATATTGAATTCTGAATGTTTTATTTTATAATTTCATTTGCATCATCTTTATAGGAGCTGCATTACTCCTGTAGGCATGAAGTAATTAAAAAAGCATTACATTCCTTTGAGTGCTTATTGAGTCATCGTAGGTACTTCATTTTTTATTTCATTTTTATTAACAGCTCATGCACTAAATAGAAGGGAAAAGTTTACTGATTTTGCATGAAATTGTTAATTCCACAGTCTGTGAGTACCCATTACACCATGAAGCAAAGAATGCAATTCTATTCAACCATCTACAGAAATGAATACTTTTTTTTTTTTTGAAAAATCACAATTGTGTCCCCTTAATTTTTCTCTGGATATAGTAATTGCAATAAAATAGCATACTGTCTCCAAATATGCTGAAATGTCATTTACTGCCATGGTAGAGATGTATAAAGAAACTAGTTTTGCTTTACTGAGTAAACAACCAAGAACATTTTGATTATGAATATGTAAGCATCATTTATATGTGGGGTGACTGACTTTTCCCTATATGTCAAATCTGTACAGATTAAGAGTCTGATGTAAATGTCAATATGAATCCAGGTATGACAGCTCTATTTATTTCTAAATATGATGTACAGTGCAGTGCCTGTTTCTGCAACCAAGTGTGCCTGAAAATTGTGTCATATGCATTCATTTAAAGAAACAGCCTACAGTCTGCTAAAGACATCATATAAAGAAAAATATCCTTTTCAAGAAGGGAATTTGTTACATGGCTATTTTAATGTGAATTGTTTCTTCTTTGTAGCATGTCTACTACGTCTTTGGTAGCCAACCTGATTACCCCATATCATAAAAATTTAGTACCTTTCTACTGCAGTAGTTACTGGGTTATTGTTCATTTTGAAGGTATAATCAAGTCCATAAATTGCTAACTCTGCTGCTGAACTTAGGCCAATAATCTAAAGTCTTTTTTTCCCTATGGTCCATCTTGCAAGCTTTTTTCCTTTGCTAAGCAGTTTAAACTGATATTTACAAATAAGTTAAGTAGCATTTTAACATGCTCATTATTCTCAGTTTATTGCAGTTGTATACCAATTTCTTAGTTACATTGAAGGTGGTGTTTTTTTGTGGGGGTTTTGGTGGTTTTCTTTTTTTCCTGAAGCAATATTATTTGGGGCAATCCAGCCAGTTCTGCCAAGGCCTTCAGCATGTTTGTTATAGATGCCAATCACATTACAGCATGGCTAGGTTGCAGTGCAGTTGGGCTCCATTAATTATATTGTTTAGTGTACCTGAAGCAGTGGCATTGTTAATGGTGTGTGAGAGATGAAAATTACTTGGGGCATAAAAGCTGGTGGCAGAGAATCCTTCCATGAGCAAGAACCAGCAGGGTTCGCTGTAAAGCATTAAAAGTAGTGTTGAACAATTTTTGCTTTGATAGAAACGAGTGGCCTTTAGCTCCTGTGTGCTCAATGCATTTCATTTTGAAGATAAATCAAGGTTTTTTTCTTTATATTTACTGCAGGAGAGAAGAAGAAAATAAATTTTGTAGATTTACTAAAATGAAAAACTGGTCTTCCTATGGTATTGGCTGTGGCAAACACCTTGACTGGTAAGCATAGTGAGTACTGGGTTATTTGAACATTAATTGCAATCAGCCATTCTGAAAACATTCTGTACTACAGCTGTATTGGAAGACCACCTGGTTATATAAACCTCCCTGTTAGAAACTCCTTGGTAGTTCATTCACAGCACAATTTTTCCAGGGATCACTAACTGGAATCGCTGAGGTATCAAGGTATCTGGACATATTTCAGTGACACTTACCAAAGCAACAGATTTTTGTTTTTTTCTTATTTTATTTTTTAGTCTGAAGCAATGTTTCTGTCTGTATTTTTTTCCTGGGATTTTTTAGTCTCTTAATGTTCAGTACTTTACATGCCAAAGTGTCCATGAATATGTTTAAATTCCATGACTACAGAGCTGAACTGAGTAGTTCTGTTTGAAGTGATCAAGTGTGGTGGTAGACATGACCTTAAGCAATGAATAGTGATGTTTCGTGACTTGCACTGTCCATTTATAATGTTTTCCATTAGGAAAGAATGAAAACTGTTCTGTTTGCTTGTTTCCTGAAGTGAAAAGTCATCTGCATAGAAATGTGGTCTTTTAGTCCAGCCATTTATCTGCAATACTTTGAACTAGTACAATGTTTGATAATTTCTGAAGATGACGTCAGCTCTCCAAAGTAGTCTTTCAACACCATGCTGGTTTTATTCTAGCTCCTGTCTATAGGTGAGAAAACTGAAGGAGTGAGTGAAGCATTTAAAACACAGTGGGCAGTAGTACTTGTACTGTTAGAGCTCATTAATTCCTTCCACAGCCCAGTGATCATTGTCCCAGAATGCTTCAGCTTTGTGGAGAGTTTGACTTCGTTTTGCAATCTAAAATGTAGGCTGATTTTGTTGTTGTTGTTGAAGGCAGGAAGATTTGTCTTTCTTATCAAAATTTCGATGGCTCAGTACATTTTTCACTTTTTAATTTGCTTGTATGTTTCTGTCCTGTGAAATTTATTTTCTTTTAGAAATCTTTTGGCATGTAGGATGGTCATGGAAAAAGTTTCAGCCAACCTGATATTAGCTGGGTGAAATTCAAGAGTTAATCAGGATTAGGAAGTCTTCTGTGATTCTGAATGTGAATAGTACTACGGGTCAAGTAAATTTTCCTCCTAGTAGTTTGTGGATTGAGGTGCCAGTTTCATAAACTGATGAAGCCTGTGGATTAAGTCATAAGTTTTAAGGAACAAAAATGCAATTGTACTACTAAACAAGCTTTTCATACATGTGTCAATTTTTGTAATGTTTGTTGAAGAGCAAAGTGTCTGTTTCCACCAAACTGAGAGAGTCTGAAAAATTGATCTTTGGTCTTGCTCTTTTTTGTGGCCATGTGCAAAAATGCCATTAGGCTCAGCAAATAGTGCCTGAATTTAATATTCTTTGGCAAAACTATTTTTCATTTCAAGCAATTGGATTATCAGCGTGAGGTTACTAAAAATGATGAGGTGTTTTCACCCGATCCTGAACTGGAAGTCTTGGAGCAGGATGAATGGTTTCTGTATCCCTGCTGCACACAATGCTTGGCAGTCTGTGCCTGGGCTTCTGCTAGATATAATTTTGCTGTACTTTAGCCTTTCTTGGCACTCACTGGTGCTCTGCAGACCCAGAGAAATACTCTTTTATTCAACTGCTTTGTTGCAGGTACTTTCTTTTTTTGTTGTGATGGTGCTTTTAAAATCTGCTCCATGCTACAGAGTTCGATTCCATGTTTTCTTGGTTAGTAGATATGGATACATTATTTGGTGTTATTCTGAGTTGGGAATTGACTAACCTAATTTCATCTTTGAATGTGTTCTCCAATATCACTTGTTCACTGATGTGCTTTGGATATTTGTGTAGATGGGGAAAAAAAGGACAGAAAGATTATGGATGCATTTTTCCATGCCCTGGAGAGATGCTCCTAGAAGTAGCTTTTGTACATTTTCTTGTAATAACTAAAAGTGAATACAATACTGACAGGCATTGTATGTTTGTTACGAGCATATTAGAGAATATGGACAATCTTGAAGGAGCAGAGAAGGGTAACTTGTTGTGTAAGCATGTTAAACCTTTCCAAACTTGTTCAACTCCTGCTGTTGTTGACCTGCTGAATAGAATTTGAGGAAGAAACGCATTCACCCTGAATAGTAAATACTTCCTGGTTATCAAATTGTTTTATTTTACATCCCTTCATACTGTTAGTAAATCCTCTGTATAAGTATAAATGCACTGCTTCAAAAAAGCATGTCTGAGAAGTGGTATTTACATAAATGTCAGTTGCACTTTTTTCTTCGTGTCACTTTGTTAGAGGGAAGGGTGGACTGCAAGAGCTGCTATGGTACTTACTCTAGGTCCTCTGAAAATTTGGTAAAACAGGGGCTCTTAATAATCCTTCTCAGTTAAACTAAAACTGTGTTCAGGTTCTGAGAGTCAAAAGTGCTAGGGCTGGATTGGAGAGTCTTATAAGCCAAGAGCAAGTGGTGGCTGAATGTGGCTATTAGAAAGATGACTTATACCAGAAATTCTGTGCCCATCCTCTTGGGGCAGTGGATGGCTAGGACAGATACTCTTTTGGCAAATGCTGTCGGTAGCAACAAGGAGACCCTGCATGCTTGCCTTTCTCAACCTGATTTTGATTGCTAAATTGACTAAAGTAAAAACTGTAATGGATGGTAACTTAATCATCCTCGCTGTAGAACATCTGGACAGCAATAGCACATTTAAAAAAGTCTTTGTTAAACTTGCATATTAGATTTATAGTTCTAGTTATTTCTAATAATCAGGATAAAGATTTGTTAGACCTTCTTCAAAAGGTCTTATGCTCAGTTCATATGCTGATGTTGCAACCAATTGCTTAGATGATGTTTAGTTCTCATTGCTCTATGTTCTGCTTTGAGGTAATAGTGAACACATTTTTTTGAGGAAGGCACCCTTAGTTTGCATTACAAAATACTTTAAAACATTTAAAATGTCAAGTGTGAGCCCGCTCTGCTTTTAATTTATTTGTGTCTTGTAGGTCACTTAATAATGCATGGACGCGAACAGTTATTTTTTATACTAGGCCTCACTGGTGTCGCATCTGACTCTGAATGATGTATACATAAGAGGCTTGTGCCCAGTAGACATGATCTACTCATAGTCTCTGCCCATCACTTCCATAGTGGTCTAAGAAAAAATTTTGTCTTGTGTAAGGAGGAAAAAAAATAATTGCATTACTCCTACATGACAGAAGTATACTGTATGACTTTCACTGCCTCTTGCTTGGCAAGCTTGTTACTGAAGACGTTTAGGTCAAAGCAACCTTGTTAGACTTGTATGGGTTATTTCCTCCTTGGTGTAGTCCTCCCATATGGTTGTGTCAATTCTAACAGTGCGAATTTCTGCAGCTTGTTATTTACTAGAAATTCCAGCATAGCTTCATAGGGAATTGACACCAAGAAAACTAGATTAAACAGTGCAGTGTAATACAGACATGTACAACTCTAACATGATACATAAATCTTTGATCCCTTTTTGAATATTAATCAACCAAGATGACTGTCCGTGTTCTATCAGAAGGATGGAAGCAAAGAACATTTATAGAAATTAACACTCTGTGGTTCACCAGGACCCTAAGAACTTAAAAAGTAAGAATAAACATATTCCAATTACATACTGATGCAGGTAATGGGTTTATGGTACTTAGAGGGCTGGATCCGTTCCCTGACAGCCTGCAGACATTAGGGGCCCCTCATGACCAGCCTGCAATGTAGGCATTATGGAGTGATTTTTACTTTACTGCCTTTTCCATCAGATCATCCCCTTTCTTTCACACACAAGGTTAATTCACTTCTTGATCACATTATTTCCTCGCTGCTCTTTGACAATATAAAAATTCTGAGTGGACAGCTCAATCCCTCTTCCATCTCAGATTTGATTGTTATGGTATTGCCTGGCGTCCCTCAGAGGCCTCCAGCAGCCTTTGCTGCACTTTATGACACTTAAATGGCTGGGCTACAATTTCTCCATCTAGTCACGAAATGCTGTTAATAACTCATTTCCAAAGAGGCCCTTCTTTATGTCTTGGCATTAAAGGATTTTTTATTAGGTGCCAGGATAGGTGACACACAGCCCCAGTAACCAAAGAGTTAATTAATCTGTTGAAATTTATTGCCTTTTATACTGCACTCAGTGTGACAGTCCCTAAGAGAAACAGATACTATATTTACAACCGAGCTGAAATATTCAGTAATATAGTCTGCATACTGACCCACTCCATCAGTGTATGCCTTTTGCTGGAGTACCCATTAATCAACTAAGATGGATTTGTGTAATCTGTCTTCTTTCTTATTCTGAGATTCCAATAAATATTGAAATAATAATTTATTGATTACTCTGCAATATAAATGTGTAGTAAAGGCACCCTAGATATTTGCATAGTAATGCATTTCAAAGCTCTTGGCATTCTGTAGGTGTGGGGAAGGAACCTATTGTAATGGAGGTTAGGAGTGATGGAATTCCTCCAGAACACAGAACACAAAGTTCAGTCGTAGCAGGACATGGTGGTCCTCTAAGGTAATTTTTGAGACTGGGGAAGTATAAGCTGTAAGAAGGTTATAGTTGTTCTCTAAAATCTGTATATTATGGGTAACCCTATGTTGTGTTACTGGCCTCTCATTCAGGTAACGATAAATCCAGAGGCATTTGACTGTTTCCTTGTGCGAAGAAAATGTTTCCCTTCTTTCCAAGTGAGGTGTTTATCAGAAGATACTGGCTTCATTCTTTCCAGCAATCACAGTGTGGGCTTCCCATTGTATTGAAGTCCTGCTGTAAAGGCTGTGTATTCCTATAATGTACGTGACTCAGTGGGTCAGGTTATTTGATGCTGCTCTCCTGAGAGGTGAAATACGGAAAAGCTCTGTCAAGAGAGGCATTGTGAAAGCTTCTGGCATAAATTAGAGAATTTCTGGGGACTGCTATAATTCACAGCAGCCTTTCATTAGCCAGTGGGATGCTGTATACCAAGTATTTTCTATAGCACTGAGATGCAAGGTTTCCACACACTTAGCCATGTTCTGTACTAGGGCCTGGCATAGAGTATAAGGCAATTTTTGTTGATTTTGTGCTGTCTTCCTGTGGTAATTTCTCCCTACCTCCTTGTGGTTTACTTATTTATCTTGTTTATCACTTCAGTGGTGGATAAAAGCCATGGCAGAAACCCAAACGCAGCTCTGCAAGTCTTGAAATGTCGTGTACAAGTATAGCAGTTTGCGTTCATTTACAGAGCAAGCCTTTTGTTTTTTGTGACTTTATATTGTGTGTGGGTCTAAATAGGACTAAAATGGTAATTAATTTGAATTCTGTTTTTAAAACCTGCCACATCAAAAAGTTAAGGATGGGCAATCTACTTGGAATGTTACCTGCTGAGTATTGAATGACCCTTGTGAGATAGTCACAATTTACGTCTTAATGCTTTCTCCTCTCAATTTCTTTATATTTATTATATGACCCAGAAGCATACTTACAATATACAGTGGTCTTCCTGACAAAGAAAGCTGGAAGAGAAAAGCTGAGCAAGGTTTTTAGGACAGTCTTGGAGAGTTATTATTTTACCAACTCCCAATTAGTATTTTTGTCCTTACTTCATAAAGTCTTCCTCCTTCGCAGACAATGCAGCAGTACTTAGGTAAGAGGATTTCCTGGCTGACACTTAGGAAAAACAGATGATAGTCCTTTCTTTGAGAATGCCAACAAGAAAAAAAATCTGCTCCGGCAAATCTTTATCCTTAAGGATTTAGAAGAACCAGTCACTGTGGCTGATGGCTTGCACTTTACTTTCTAGCACAGTCAAGTTTCCGTGGCCCGTTTTGGAGACTCCAGTGTCTCAAACTGAGAAAGGTCAATTTTCATAGAATTAACACAGAAATGCATTTCTCTAACAAAGTAGTATTCTTATGAAGAGATTACTTATGGTTACCAGCATGACTGTTGTCTAGTGTATGAGCTATTTATTTTTGCTTGTTTCTTATGCTGTAAATGCAACAAGAGTTTCTCTCTCATATGTATATAGATAACGACCATGTGAGACTTTCAATGTAACTGTTATTCTGCAGGATAAGCGTGTCTCTTTCGCCCTGATGATTCAAATGCAAAATGTCACTCCTGCTTATTTTTCCTATATGCCAAGTAAGTTACCAAGACTGGAATGTTTGAGGAACTGTGCTTATGAAAAACTTTGACCTGCTTTTGGGTGCTCTGAGGTCTGTTCTCCCAATACCTTGGTACTATCTATCTAATATCTAACATAGGAAATTCTTTCTCATGAAAATCACGATCATGAGTGGAGTTTTGGGTAATATTTTTTTTTCCTTGAAAAGTGCAGAAGCCCTTAGTTGAATTCAGTCACAAGTGGTTTATGCAGCGCATTTCAAGTCTCCATAACAATTTTTCATAGTTTTGGGTAACTGCTTGTGATCAGAATAACTGAAGTATAGATAAAATTGTGCTGCACAGGATTTGTTTTCTAGTGTCTTGCTGATAAGGTTAACCAGATGGTGAAGTATAATCATCGAGGCAGTATCATAGATCATTGCAGGAAAAAAAAAAACCCACAAAAATGGAGAAGGATGATGAATTTCCAGTTAGTTTTCTTGGTACTTAAATTGAAAAAGACTCAAAGCCTACATAAAGCCAACCTTTAAAAACACCAGAGCCATTCGTTTCTATATTTCTGTCTATAGCACAATATCCCAGTGAAGACCAAACCTGTTGGTTGCACTTTTTTCTTTACTGTAACTTCACCTATGGAGAATTTGATATCAGTTTCAGGAGTTCATATTCTGTTCCCTAATTCATGACATTAAGTATCTTAAGATCAAACACAGGGGTTTAAAATATAAAGTACTTATGATGATTTTTTTTAATACCACATTGCTTTGAGTGATCAGAAGTCAACTATTGTAGAAGGATCACAGAATTAAGCTGCTTTGCTTCATCTGGCTGCTAACCCACTATTGTATAATGTTATAAATGTACAATGTGGGATTTTTATTTATTTTTTAAAATTATTGGATCCTTATTGTCAGGAGCAGGGACTTCAGTAACAGAGATTCTAATGATAACTAAAATGCCAGCATGGTCCTAAGGTATCTAGTGAGAGCTCTCATTCGGAATATTAAGTTATCAGTTGTTTCTTTAGTCAATAGTGTTCCTCAGGGCTGACTAGCGATTACATGGGTTTATATAAAAACAACTGCAGCATGCAGCATTGCAAGATGCACATCAATCAGTAGCTCTGCTTCTTCAGCCACAAATTATGTTGTGTATCACTTGACCATAGCGATTGGATATGACAGACTTTGGGTGTTACGGGACATGTTGCTGCTTCCATACAGTCTGGTGGGAATTTTGGTTCATTGAAGCACTTTTTTGAATGCAAGATCAGGTCTGATGGCACAAATTTGTAATTATGTTAAATATTGTGGGACTGGAGGCTATATGCTTTTCAGGGGTATAACTTGGGTTTTACTGCCTGTTTGTACAGGAATTAGCACACAATGCTTGACCACTGTTTCAGTGCAAATGAAAAACAAAATGAATGGCAACAAACTATTTTGCCTGTGCAAGAAGTTACCTCAGTTGGATGTTAGGAATGTGCTAGGATTTGACTAGCAGAGAAGAGTGTTGTGGAGGGTAGGTATGAGCTACAATTGTCTTTCATTAGCATCTTGATTATTTAGATTGTCCAAGAATTTATATGGGGTTTAGGTTTGATGATTTGGAGTCTGTTGGTGTAGGTGAGGGATTACTTTTGCTTCTATCCTCTTTGATTTGTTGTTGGGTTAAAATGACTAAAAAGTAGGTTTCTAACCATTATTAGGACATTGCAGGCAAGCCATTGCTATGAACAAACTGATGAAACTTAAGTCTCTTTAGATCAGGTATGTTAGAAAAGTCATTTAGTTAAGCATTCTGTATATTGCAGATGCTCCTAAGTTGAAAAAGAATGCAGTGTAATAACGTACCTGTGGGAAAACTTGAGGAAGTAATGATTGATGTACTACTGTTTCATTGTGATTTCTAGGAGGAGACCAACTATTTAAATTCATAGGTGATTGAATCTCTGGAAATATTTCTCCAGTTTGGTGTGTTGTCCCTACTCAGACTAAAAATATTATCCATTGTAACTTTCAGAATTTTGTATGTCTTCTAGTATTTTGAGCAGTAGTTGTTAATCAATTTGCGGCTGAAGAATCATTTTCTAACCTATTATTTTTGCAGGAAATTGACTATTTCCAGACGTGTTTCTATATTTTTATTTTTAGAGAAATTACAGTGTAGTAAGAGCTGTTGTGGGTGATTGAACCCATCATATAGGCACTGAAGCAGTGTATATGTTCTGAGTGAAGATAGTTGGGGGAAAAAGCCATTCAGTACCTTAAAGGTGATTTCTGCTTTACTTCAAATGCTTTTGTGGTAACCCTTAAAGAAGTGAAGGTTATATATATATCTATATATATGTCTTTACTCTTATGTCTGTGTTTAATTCAAACATGAAGTTGTTTTTTAAATTGGTAATCATTTGGGACCATGTAAAGCTATGGCGTAAGGAACTGTGACACCATCCAAAGTCAATGGCAGTGATGCCCTTATATGCCAGGCCTGACTGTGGCCTCTGTCTGTTTAGCCATACTATATTAATATCATTTGGATATTCCCAGAGGTTATGTTTTCTTACAAGCTGCATATTACGGTTGGCAACTCATGACAGGTGCGTTCTGGTTCCCATATGTCTTATGCAAAACTGCAGGAAAACATATCCACGCTTTTCACATCAATATGCCAAGATGTCAAGAGTCACCTCTCAGCGTTAAGACCCTCAGAAATACAAAAGAGAAGTGCTTGGCATCATCCCTTGTAAATGCAGGCCTGTCTGAGAAGCTGTCTGTGGAAATACATCTGTCAGTTGTTGCAGGGTATTGTGTGTGAGACACTGCTGCAGCTTAAACATTGCAGCTTCCGTCCCCATAATGGTACATCTGGCACCAGTACCAGTTGACCGCAACCATGAATGACACTCAAGGTGAGTCTGTCATTTGCTGTTGGCATTTGTTAAGCCACCATCTAGAGGTGCAGCATTAAAGATGGGCAAGTTGCAATTAATCATCTATGAGCCTATAGATGGTATCTCACCAGATCTTCACCTTGCTTAGGTTTACTTCTCTTTAATTTTGGCAAATTTTTATGTATGCATCTGAAGAGCTTTTTCTAGTCTTTGTTCAAGATACAATCTCGTAAGTTGGTGCTATGTGAAGTTATATTTGACTCCTTTTGCAAAAAGGTAAAATCCCTAAGCTGTGTGGTAGTTGGTCTCTGTATCTCACCCAGCTCTGAGTTGTGATGATAATATGCGTAATATTTCATTTACATGTGTGTCTAAAGAAATTTAACTAGTGGAATCAAATTATAGTTTACATTGATATCATCAGGAATTAGAAGTTGAATTATAACAAACTCTAACATCTATGAACTTGACATAAGGTGAACTTCTGTCATTCAAGTCAGGGCAAGCCTCTTAATGTTACCTGTAGGTCTGTGTTGGGGCTTTTTTTGATGGTATGGTTACATTTTTTTTCTTAAACTATTAGAAACCGTTGTGTGGAACATAAAAGGGACAAGTAGTGTCATGGCTGTTTAACAGAATTATTAGTAACATATTTCAGAATAGATATTAATAGAACATTTTCTTAAGAAGCTGCTTTTTTAGGTTATAGAGGTAGATCTAGATACCAAGTGTTTCTTTTTTCAAAGATCACATTTTGAACCTTCTGCTCATATGATCTACCTCAAACAATGCTAAAATCCTGACATACTGAAAACTGTTACTTATTTAAGGAAAACGAAATTGATTGAGGATAGAATGTAAAAAAAAATTCAGATTGCTTTAGGTGTGAAATTTTATCTTTCGGATTTGTTGTTCTTATTTAAGCAATGGTAATAATATTCTCTGTTTATTTGGGGAAATTGCAATACCAACGTTAATAAATCGTGGCTGACTATTTTTCTTGCACCAAGAAAACCCTAGAAATGAGGTACAGAAGGGTATAAAACACCTGATAGTAACTAATCTGTTTCTCATACATTCAGAAATGTAGAAATTTGGGGTCCAGTTTACCCGTACTTCCACTAGCTGTCACTTTCTTCCCTTTATTTTTGTCAAGTAAATGCCTTACTTTGAGGTACAGCTTGTTGTTTTTGAAGGTGACAGAAGTCTTTTAATTCTTCTTTATTCAGCTGGACTCTGTGCGTGGGGAAGGATGGTATGTCATCTAGTACTGTCAGCATTATTAATGGGAGCATTGTTGGGGAAGTTAAGATTAGCAATAAGCAAATCATCTGAGACAAAGGAAATTTACAAAAGCCTTTTTTAATATTTAGAGCATTCTGATTCGCTGCACTTTGTAAAAACATTACCTCTGTCATTTATATAACAAAACCAAGTGATTGAGTCAAGCTTACAAAAAAAGTAAAGTAGGGTGCTGTATAAATAGCACATGTTTCAGGGAAACCTTCTAATGCTAGATCGTTCTGATGTTAAAATTCACTGTGTTGCAATGCAAACATAAAACTAAGTATCTTGTCCCATTTTGGCCCATAACATAAATTTCACCTGCAAAATAGATTTGCTTTCTAATGTTTCTGAATATTTCATAACTTTTAAATATTTCTTTTTTTAATCAAATCACTGATTGCCTTGAACTTCCAGGACAAAATTGTTCTGGGAAGCTAAGTGGAATGTTTTTTTTTCTCCTGACTTGCTTTTTTTTCCAAGAAAGAGAGTGACATATGAGCTACTGTTTGTATTGAGAGTTAATAAATTAACATTCACGGCACTCCTGTGAGTGCTGTGACAGAACTGGTTAGAAAAACTGCAACTGAACGTTTCTATGTCAGAAAATTCAGCTCTTTTAAGGATTGTCTGCTTCATTAAATTATTTCCTTTCCTGAAAACTTATTTTGAAAAACATACTTGGATAGTGGCAACGTTGTGCTGTGGTAGGAAACACCTTGCTTATTTTATTTTTTAAAAATAATTTATTGTGGAGACAGACACAGTCAGTGCTGGAGGGGAGATTGAAGGTAAGGAAGTTTGTTCCTAAACAAATGAATCTGAGCTTGTCCCTACATGATATTGTAAGAGATGGTGCCTGTGGCCTGTCCCATATTTCAAATAACAATCCTCAGGGCTCCTTGGCAACTTTTGTATTTGCCAATAGTTTGGAGTAAGGCCCGTTCTCCTGACCTGAAGGTGTAACCCCTCTCTTAGGGCTTACCTTCCTCCAAGGTTCAGCATTGATATGGCAGTGTGTAAGTTTGGCTCAGACTCTACTTGGATTGTGTGAAAGTGCCTAAGCTACAGCTGCACAAAATAGAAAAGGTCAAATTGCAGAGAGTGGTGGGATAAATGAACTGGGTTTAATATAAAGTTCTCAGGGGTTTAAGAGGGAAACACTAACATGGAAAAATAGGGGAAAAAAATGGAGTTGGCAGGTGGGAACATGAAGGAGCAGTCATTCCAAGGAGCAACATAGGCAAACCTTTCCCCACCTGGCTGATGCCTGCCTGTCTGGAAGATGCTCATTGGGATATATTATTAAGGATGGTGACTGTATTAGTGCTTACTGTAGTAGTCCATTTGTCCTATCTGTCTTTTGTGTGTGTTACCCAATTAATAGGTCTGCTTCTGAGTTTCATGTAAAAGGTATCCGAACAAAGCGATGCAGAGAAGGGTGGGGGAAAGAGTTACAATGGCAAATGAATACTTAGTGTCCATAACGCTAAATTCATTCTTGTCTCTGTTGCCTCTCTTCTCCCAGAATAAGCTGAGAAGGCTTATTCACGTCATGTCTTAGGAGCGAGCCTGGTCCTGCGTTGGCCATCAGACCAAGTCTGCATTGTCTGTGAGAGTGCTGCTTGTCGTGTCATGGACAACATGCAGCAGCTAGATATTACAGATGATTATAGGTTACTACTCAATCCTGTGCCTTGGCCATGCTTTGTTCGCCAATGTGGATGTAGCTCTTCATTCTAAGCAAGACTTGCTCTTTTTTGCCACAGCTTTTTATGGAACTATTTCAGTGGCAATTTGGTTATTATTTTTTTTTCTCCTGCTGCCTGCACACAAGATTGCACCTTGTTAAAAATCTTTCTTTTCTGCATCCAGTTTTTTCCTAGTTCTCTGTGGGCTGCTGAAACATCAAAATGGTTTGCTCTGCTTGCTTTTAACTCTTAGTGATGTTACTGTTTTAACACTAATCTTAAATTGACTTGCTGTGATTTTCATTGAACAAAAAATCCCCAGGATATGACAAAGAGGTAGTAGACTCAGTATCAAAATAATAAATGAAGCGAGGCAAAGGGGAAGGGAAGGGAAAAGGAGAGGTGTTAGGGGAATTCAGAATTATGTGGCCACATCAACTTGGACGAGGGGGAAAGGATCCTTTTATGAAGAACTTTGATGTTGTGAGCTCATGCTGAAATCTAACAGAGCATTAAGTCCTAAAGCATAAGAGAACAGAATAAATATTTTGTCATGTTCTTCCACAATTTGTCATCATTAACCAGGTAACTCTTTCGCTTGACTGATGTGTGCTATGCAGTGAAATCTGTATTTTTTTATTTATTTTTTTTAATGTAGCAGTTAGGGCTGATAGGATTTTCAGTGAATGAGCAGCTGCAAGTCTCCTAAGAGAGGCAATATAATGTTCCAGAGAAGTATTTGTTTGGAAAGCACATTGCTTCTGCTCCAAACTTAATGATCGCTTTTGTCAGGAATGTATTACTGTAATTGGGGTTGGGGGGAAAGAAAAGAAAAAAAATTGGATTTCAGGGAATTTCTCCAGGGTGCAATTCAAAAAGCAGGATGTATGTGGGAGAAATGGTGCCCAGAGACAAGTAGATGGAGTTCAAACTAAGCAAATGGCTGAACTTAGTCTGCTTATAACAAACTAATGTGAAGCATCAAATACGCTGGTTTACATCTATCCTTACTTCTGCTTGCCTTTCAAGAGCCTGACTGTTAGCATCATCCCCAAATTCTTTATTACCTGTTAGAGCTTTAGAATCAGAATAAAACTTGAGGTCCTGTGGCAGTCCTGTCATTTCCATTTGTCCTTCACTTGATGTGAGATAACTGGGAAGGCTTTCGTGGCAGCTCTCCAGCCGTTTCGTTGTTGTCTCTTTGTCCGCTCCTGTGCTAGATGTGTGTAGGTGTCCTTGTGCGTTGTGTTCCTGTGGTTAACTTACCATTTGTGCTCTGAATGTTCTGTCAGGCAGCTTTAACAGTGTTGTAAGGTATCATGGTGATTCTAAAGATGAGTTTTTCTTTGATATTTTGACTATGACAATACTTTGTGCATCTCCTCTCGCTTCTACGTGTTTACTTTGCTGACCTTGTTTCCTGGGATGAGGTCCAAAACAGCCGCTGACCATATAAACCCAGACAATTATGTAGTCAACAATAAAATTATATTATTAATTTAAATATTTTCTACTGATTGCCCCAGGAGTTGCTTTTTCAGTTCAGCTTAGTATTTCCTGATTTCTCAGTACAAATTCATATATTCAATTATTTTGTATTTACCTTGTGGTAAAAAGATAATATCTACTTTTGAATGAGCACTGGCACTGTTAGTGGTACAGTTAGGTTTCCAGGTGCAATATGTAAAGGGGATATTTTGGTTTAGGGCTTCTGTTTCCCTTTTCTTTCTTTTTTCTTCTTCTTTTTTTTTTTAATTTATCATGATTGAGCCTGTATTGTCATAGATACCAGGAGGTGTTTGGACTGGAGCGTTGTTGGAAATGACATGGTTAATCAGGGCCAACAAGGGAATGGTTTTGTTTTTCTTTTTTTTTTTTTTTAAAAAGATTATGTTACTAAAACTTTCAGTGTAGCTTTAACTGCTTTTAGTTTCTTTCATTTGAAGAATGCATATTCATTATGAGAACAGTGAGCTGGATACATTTTTGAGACCTATGCTGATGTTTGCTTATCAGTAAGATAATATCAACATGAAGTTCCAAGGGCTAGTTATGACCTTCACGAAAGAGTTTTATGAAAACTACCTCATCTGTGAACTTATTTCTGAAAATATATTGTCCAAATGTTTAGATGAATTTTTTTCAAAGTAAAAATGCTACAGATTATCCAATTTCAATTAAAAAAGTAAAATCAGCTTAGTCTCCTCCAGCTTTGGCCAGAAGAGGGAACCATCTCACTGTATCAGCCACTTCTGTGACTGCTTAAAAACTTTTTTTGCTTTTGTTTTTATTCCTGCATTGCAACTAGCTACGAACCTGACTGCCTAGCCATCTCAGGACTCTGTAACAATCATTAAGATATTTATTTACTTTAGGGTTTATTAACACCTTGTAAATCACATTGAGCTCATTGTGTTCTGTATTTACTACCAGAAAAGAGAAAAAAAAGGGGGGGGAGGAGGGGGAGAATTTGTTCAATATTGGCTTGTTAACTTGATTGCTTTGTATGTTGAGAGTTTACATCTACATTGTATACACACTGCTAAAATAATACATTTCTAGCAGTAGTGTCTTTGAGAAATGCAGTGAATAAGAAAAAAGGATACGATAGATTGAGTCATCCAGGGGGAGTATTAATGCAGTTTTTGTTACAGATCAAGTCCAAAGGATTTCCAGATTTTAGAGAATGGAAAATACTCAGGAATAATTGATACAGTTAGGGGGTTTAAGCATGGGAATCTTGCTGCCAGAGACGAGAAATTAATTCCTATTCACATAGAAACTGCCTTGTAGATAATTGCAGTTACTTGGTTTCATTCATTGATTGGAAAGGGACAAGATTTGTATTTTCCCTCAACACACAAACATTATTTTAGAAATATTGGAATCCTGTTTACTTTGGGTCTTGGCACAGGGAACCTTCATCTTGTTCCTGCAGTCATGGGAGGCAGAATGACATCAGGTAGGATTATTAGGCTTCATTAGGTGCTGAGATAGTTACAGCCCCTTCTGTGTAAGTAGATGGGTTGGAAAGAGAATGAATTTGCAGGTCAGTTTTTCCATGTTGGGTGAGGATGTGACATGTAGATAGGCAGAAGGATACAGTTTTGCTTCCTTCTTTTCCCCCAATACCTCAAGACTCTGGCACCTCGGAGTTGAAACATGCCATGATGGAGTGTTTTGCAAGCTTTCTAGCTTTAATCTGCAGTTTAAGTAATGCTAGCACCTAAATACCAAGGTAACTCAGTTAAGAAGGAAAAAAATCCCCACAACCCTGCTTTGAACTGGTCTTTACTTGTTGAGTTTCATTGTGTTACTAAGATTATTCACTTGTCAGAATACCACTTTGGTTTAGAGATGAGTTGCAGAAGCCCTTGTGCATTGTGCCCTCAGGATAGCAAGGCTTTACATTTTAGGTGACACTGGAATGCATTAGTGTGTTATGTAAAGGTGTCTTTTGTCTCGAACTTTGTTTTCAGGCTTCTGTTTACTAGTTTACCTCAGCTAATTTAAAACTGCTGGTGATGAGAAGAGGTGATCAACACTTAAATGTATAATTTGACTGATCTACTGTTCCATAGGGTCAATGGCTCTGAACTGAAAGCAAAAAGAGTGGGTTGTTGGCTGATAAAATCCTGCCACTGCATTCACTGCATCAAAACATCCCAAATTCCCTGAACAAGTAGTCTTCGGACTGAGGTTTGGCCATTCAATGTTGATGTTATTCACAGTATACCAAAATTATCAAGCTAAGAGAAATTTAATTTTCCAGTTGTACTTAGTAGATCTGCATTTACTGGGGTGAACTGAATGCCTGGCATTCAGCAGAATAAAATTACTCTCAGGTTCTTAAACATGGCTCTAGAAGAATAGCTTTAAGCACCTAGTTGTAAAAATGTTAAGCATACTGATAGACGTAACATTATGAAGTGACATAGAAACACTCATAGGAGGACCATCCACTTTAAGAAAATGGAGTCAAGGAAAGGTTATGACCAATTGAAAATGCTGTACTGAGCATAAGCAGGAGAAAATTTAATTGTCTGAGATGTACATTTCCTAGGGCACACGATTAATTGTAGTGGAAACGTTCAATTGCTTGTAATTTTGCAGAAAATTCCCTCCTGGGCTCTGAAACTTTACATGCTTAGTCATAGCCTAATGGAGCATTTTCTTAGAAAGTTCAGCTAATTTTTTTTTTCAGTTATATGTATGGGAATAAAAAAACAGTTTGGGGGGACTTAACTAAAAATGGCTCAAGCTGACAATAAAAACTTTGGTTTTACATCAGACTAGTAGAGATCAGAATTAGTCTTGTTTTGAGTGGCTTTTAGATTTCTTTTTAAGAATTTTCTGTGTGATATGTTCTGGTGCAAGAATATAATTTTGGAGAAAGTTTTAGCAAGCAGTACTAAATATATCTGTCTAAATAAACAGATGTACTGTAACACTTGGTTCATAACCACAGCAACTTCTCACAGTGTTAATACAGTGTATGTTCAATTGTGCTGAAATGTGTGCTCAGTGTCTCCTAGAACAACTAAAAATATTTAGAATATTTGTGTGTTAGCAGTATCAGCATGCAGCTATCATTCAGTGAGCCTTTCTTTGAGAAACTCTTGGGGAATCTTGCTTGAGTAAAGATACTCTTTAGACAAGCACACCCTGTGTGCAGTAGGTAGCTCGTGGGGCTGTTCAGATGACAGTATTTGTTTTCAGAAATACCCAGAGCGGTGACTTTAGGTTGAGGTATGGTTTCTGTCCCCTCACTGTTGTATGCTTCATTTTCAGTTCTTGTCATGTTGGAATGAAAGTTGCAGTTATTTCATGATTAATCTAATTTTGTAGTTATTTTCTTTTCCTGGGTGTTTACTTAGCAAACATTCCTTTATAGCATTTATTTCACACAGAACAATTCAGTCTTCTCCTGAAAAGTTTTATGATTATATAAGCGATGGTGAGAAAACCAGTTGAGGAATACATGTTTGCATGTTATAGTTGGTTTTTTGCAGGATGCTTTCAGCATCTACATTAAAATGTTTCTTTTCTTATAATGCTATATTTAATTAACATTTTTATTCTTCTATTATATTTGTAGTATTTTACTTTGGTTTTGATTGTTCATTGAAGACCTTCCACAGTAGACTTGCAGACTAGTTATGCACCTTTAATGGTGAACTAATCTTTTATTTTATTATCTGGATATTATGGTAGTAGAGAGCATGATAGGATGTAGAAGCCATCCTGTTTGTGGTGTATTGTATCAGAGTTTATTATTTGATATTATATAAGTCATCTTTTCCTCAGAGAGTATGCCCATATGGAATAATTTTTATTATCCACCTTGGAAGTTTTCACAGTAATTTTGCTACAACTTAGTTAAAAATGACCTTGGATGAAGCTAGTGGATTTTTTTGGTCCTCCTGTGGTTACCTAAGGCAAGTTTCGTTGTGTATCCTGTATCACATCTTGGTGACAAATCTCTAGTCAATGGTAGAAAGAATTTTTGCCTGTAATTGTAGTTGTTAAATACACATATGTTAATATATAGTTAGCTTTGTATTTCTCCTTGCTGTCTGTAGAGCTCTAGTAGCAGCTCTTTTATCTGACATTTTTTCAAATTTAGGTAATGGAGGATTTAGAGTCAAAGTTGTCAGTGTTTATTGGAGAATTTAAAAGTGTCTGGGCTTGCACAGAGTGTGAGGATGGGGAGAATAGCTATATTCACTGGCGGACTGGGGTTATTTTGCCTCTCTTCTTCAAGCTGTTTTTTCCCAACTGGGGAGCTGCAGAATACATTTTTACCTGATGAGACACCATGATTCATGAAGCCTCTCTAGCCATTGCTTCCCTTCATCATCT
This sequence comes from Gallinula chloropus, assembly GCF_964237585.1. Lineage (NCBI taxonomy): Eukaryota > Metazoa > Chordata > Aves > Gruiformes > Rallidae > Gallinula > Gallinula chloropus. Next base: position 92,765,451 of record NC_140086.1, read on the forward strand.
TGTGTGTGCCTTTGCAGAGCACATAGCTCTAAATACTCAGTACCACACTGGCTTAAAAATAATATTTGCTCGGTTTCTGAAAATGCAGGAAGCATTCTTCAGCTGTGGCTAACATTTGTGGAAGTAAAATAATATATAGCTTGGGCTTAATTTATTTGTAAACGTCACAAAAGCAGTTTTGTTGGTTAAAAGGAAGGCTCAACACCTAGGTGTGTATAAAACTGCCTACGCTCTAATTCGTCTGGGTTTAAATGGCTATTAAAAGTATCATTAGCACAAAGCAAACTTCTTTCCTCATAGAATGTTTGTTATATGCTCACCACTGCTGAGAATGGAATAAATATAGAAGGAAAAAAGAGCAAGTAAACCAAAGTATTTACAGCTGTGTGAGTTTTGCTTTTCTGTTTAACGTAAGGAACTATGATTAATAATGGAATCTGAACATAACATGGGTGGTTAGTTGTGCATTAGGCAAGATATGTAATGTACATGATCAAACATATGATTTGCTTCTCTTTCTGTGCTGTTAATTAATGTTAGTGTAGATAGCAGATGTTCTGGTGTTTTTTTGAAGAAATGGGTAATTCAGGAAAGCATGTTCAAAAGTGCCCACTATTTTGTATGCTCGGCTTCTTGTGTGCCTGCACTGAAAGTCCTTCAGAGTGATTTTTCACAGGAGGTGAATGATCTCGGCTCCTATTGAGCTCAGAGCAGTGGGTACTGATTACCTTTTGAAGTTATGCTTTGGGAGTCCCAAAATGAGAATCCAGATACTGAATTACTCAAATTTAGCAAATGGTTTTAAATGCATAGAGTGTGGTATCTGTCTTTCAGTTCCTTCATTTACAAGGAGGCAGAACAGCAATTCCCCTGTCTCATTAGGGTGTTAAAAGGTTTAGTTGGAAGTCTCTAGGATACTTTGAAAATGTAGAACATCATCAAAGAACAATTTAATATAAGCCAGAATCAATTGTGTCCTGCTTCCTGGCGCCAGAGAATAGAGAGGCTCATCTTCCTCTTTTATGCAGAAGGTAGCTGTTTTGCAAGCTCACAGGAGAATGGGAGCATGTAATACTGGGCACTGGAATTATAGCCACTGAATTAGGGGAAATCTTTTCAATGAGTTGTGGTTGGCTTTGCTTCTTCCTCAAAGGAATAGAGGTTTTGGAGACACCATTACCTCTGTTTATACCGTATAACAAACTCATTGTATAGACCAAAATGTAGAACTCTGACCCTTTAGTTTCTGATCTTAGTCAATGTAGTGTAATGTGCATCTCTTGATTATGATTGATCTTGACCTTTGACTTAAATAATAGATTGAACCTAGAAGTACCATTGGCTGGTTTATGAGCAGACATCTGTATTATGAATGTTTAAAATTAGAAAAAAAAGCATCCTGTCTTAACATTCTGTAAGTCCTCTGGAGCTGGTAACTGGGGAACTGCTCCATTCATGCATCTGAGCTAGGCTCAGGTTTAACATGAATGTTGCCTGTCCATCTGCAGTAGGAGAACTAAAGTTGGCTGGGGAATTTCAAAGCAGAACAGGATAGCTTTACTAGGTTTAGGTAATAAACTTGTTGAGTAGAAAGGTATTTCAACTTAATTTTACACTGGAATACTTTTGTTCTGTTTGGGTTTCATACTAGCTGATACATCTTGTACTGTTTGCTTTTCCTTCGTGTTTATAAGCCAGTAGTTGCATATCAAAACCGAGAGTCACTTGAGCACTTTCAGTGTGGGCTTCAAGCTCTCTCATGGTCTGAGTGTTGAACAGGAGAAGGATTCGGTCTGTGGTAATCTTGGCAAAATATACACTAAAAAAGTACGGTCATTTTTGTCTGCCAAACAAAATTGCCCATCAAGTGTGCTTGTTGCATTCCATTTAATCTTTTTTTCATTGATTGACTTAAGCAAAGCCACTCACTTAACTGAAAACTCAGCAGCATAAGTAAGGTCTCTATGACCTGGCCTGAGTTCTTGTTACATTTGTGAACGGTTCATGAGGAATCCACACACTAAAGGTCTGAAAATGTGATTTTTGAATAGTATGGAAATTCGTGAAAAAATTAGTCAAGCAGAGTTTATAAGCAAGACTAAGACTAAAAAAAAAAAAAAGAAATAACATAGGAGCTATTGCTTGTTGCTGGATTCTAATGTGGGTTCCTTTCCAAGGTTAGAATCCTATTCAAAATTTCTGTGAAAATACCTTGTACTCTGGAAGCTGGCTAAAAGGGTCATTTACTTAAAAGCCTATTTTTAGTCCAAAATTAAAAACCAAACATACTAACAGTTAATTCTTCTGAGGAAAAGAAATGTGAACATGGGAGAATACTTTATATAGGGTCTGTGGGTGCTGCATCAGCATGCGAGTATGTGACAGGACAGCTGTCATTGAATTAATAATGGAAGTTATTGATTATGTGATAACAAGTCTCTGTTTTTTCATATTGCCTTTTACAAGTAGTCCAGCTAATACAGCCAATATTGTGAGGCCCTATGGACTATCACATGCTGCTTGTCTACTTAAGGGCTAGATCGTGCTGCCTTTGCATGCCTTGCCAGGAATATGTAGCTGATGGAAACCACTACACACGACAAGGTCATAGTGGTAGTTTCTACCTCAGCAGAAGTGTGTTCCTAAAAGAGACACCATGTCCCTTTCATTTCAGTGTGAAAATCATTGAATATGTTGTTATTTATTGTCAGAGAGAAAGACAGACATTCGCCCTTGGACAGTGAAACTAAAGCAATTTTGATAAATCAGATGAGAGTTGACAGTGAGCTGTGAAATGCAAAGATAGCAGTTAAATGATTAAATTAAATCAAAAGAGAGGAGTAAAAAGTTTGAAATCATAAAGAATATTTTTTCACTCCTCTGATACCTTATGTTGAATAGCCAGATCATTTTATTATTGCAAATACTGTGGCAGTAATCTTTTACTGCTTGCAGTATAGGCCTACAGCATTAAGTTAGTATAAAATTACATATAGTTTAATATATCTGTACAACACCTTTAAACAAGCTTCTCTAGGCAGGAAGGTTATCCGTCTTATAAATCTATTATTTCATTGTACATCTTGATAGCCTAGCATTGCTCCTAGCCATGTTTAAGCATTAAATAGTGCATTATTATTTCACATAAATCAACCAGAGATGTGTGAATTCATAAATTTTGCATTTGCACAGACAGTATTTTAAACGTTTTACGGCTTCGTGGGAACTTGGAGTAAGAGCCTGTACACAAATCAGTGCTCAGGAAATTTCAATAAAATTTAATATCACAATTACTGCTTTTCGAAGCCATTGCTTGCATATTTTAGAAATGTTTTAACAGGGTCTAAAAATAAAAACAAAACTTGGAAATGAGGTCTTTGGTCAGATTTTGCTGGATAGCTCCTTTGCTGCAGTTGAGTGGATGATTGGTTGTTCTCTCTGTTGTCATCTGCATTGTTTTTTCTGCTAAATTTGTGCTTTTTTTCATGCTCCAACTTTTTGTTTCTTCTTGTCTTTCATGCCAATTCTTCTGGGCCACTAAACTGCAAAGAATCCTGCACAAGCCTGATTGTATTCATTGCAGAAGCTCCACTGATGGGAACTTCAATATATATATATATATATATATGTGAGATTTTTCAGGTTTGGATTCTTTTGACTAAAACCCTCAGAAATACCTTCTCAAGAGATTTTATTTTCATACAGTGCATTATTTATTAAATGCAGTGTAAATGTTCTGGTGTTTAAAAATGACAAAGTCAAGAAACGGGGGGAAAGAAAAAGGAAAGAATTGTGTGTCATATATTTTGCCATTGTATCACATAAGGTATCTATGTTTTGCAGAAGAAAAGTAAGAATACTGTGGCAAGACTGGTCCACAAAAGATCTGAATAATTGTTATTTTCTTGAGCCTGTGTTTTCTGCATCAAGTTTTAAAAATCTGATGATTGCTTTACTTACCTATAACTAAACTTAATTTTCTGAAATCTCATCTGCAGTACAGTTGCAAGGTAATTCAGTATCCCCTTGTTAACAGATGGGAAATTAGAAGCTTTGTGCTCCCATACCTGTTCTGCCACAGGAATGAACCTTTAGGTCTTTCGGATAACGCAAGGAGCACCAGGAAGTTCTTTGTAGGGAATGAAGCCCAGCTGGATTTTCAAAAGAACGGAGGTGCGATGAACATGGGAAATTGCTTACAGTTCTCGTACGCTTTGCAGAGAAATATGGATCTCTTTCTCCCACACTTCCTCCTCCTGACCTTTGTATGTACGTAGAAAGGGACTGACTTACAAGCCTCAGCTCCGCATTGTACACCAGCAGCCTGAATCAGGATCTGAGTATTTTACTTACAGATCGTTTGTTGCAGGGCCAGCAGTGGAATCTGCATTTAGAAAGATTGAATTCTGCTTTCTCTTCGTGGGCCCACCTTCTTTTTCTTCCTTAATGCTACTTCACGCCAAAATGGATGGGAATTTTGCCTTAAAATCTAAGGGGAGTAGAATAAGATCCTGTTATCCTTGGTATCTATGCAGAAATTGTGTGTACTTATTTAAATAGAGAACTAGAGCAGTTTTGACATTTTTTTGTTAATTCTTTTTGTTTGTATGTCTTTTGCAATCGACTCTATGGCTTGGAATTCTTTGTGTTGCAAATTGTTGTGATTGAGGTGGAAATACCTATGCAAAAGTAAATTCTACGTTCATGCAGTTAGTTTAAACGTGATTGACTTTGATAATTTTAGATGTGGTAAAAAATACAGTTAGATTTTCTTTTACCATTTTGGAATGAGTATTATCTTACTTTCCCACAAATAAGAAATATCTGAAGGGAATTTAATCAAATATTATAATATTCTTTGGGCAACAATGGAACATGGAAAGTTTTGGGATAAATGACAGGTGTTTTAGAGAGCATGGCAAACTGGTTTTTGGTGTTTGTTAGAGCAGACTTACCTGAGGCAATGGTAGAATATTGGCTTGTTTTGGAGCTACATATACTGTACAGGATTAGCTTTTCACAGAATAGAAACTGTGGGGCAAGATTGGTACAGTCTGCTCTTGGGATAACTCTGAGCAACTCTTTCTATGTTCTACTAATTAAATAGGCAATAATGGTGACAGAGAGAAGACACTGCTTCAAGAGTCCTTGGAAGTAGGAGTCTTCATTTTCAGTATTTTGGAAAAGTCAACTGTGATTCCTCTAAATGTGATCTTCTGAGTACACTGGTCTTTCCTTTTTACTTTTCCAGGCAGTTATGCGACTGCTGGCAAGGAGAAAGAATGGAAAATTCATCTACATACACACATTTGAATGCGATTGTCTTTGCTCATAAGAAAAAGCATGTAATATCTGTGTGGGTGGCACAGTGTGAGTACTTACCTGAATATGAAAGAGTGGATCCAACCAGGAAGTTCTAAAGGGAAATACACAGTGTTAGGAGAGAGGGGTTATGAAGAGTGCTCTGAAATTGGGTAGCAAAAATAGTAATATTTCCTTCAACTGCCAAGTTTTGAAAGTTTTGTTTGCTGCCATTACAGTTTCATTACCTTAGAAACAGTTTAGTTGTGGGGTTTTTGTGGTTTTTGGGGGGTTTGTTTTTGAAGTTTGTAATTCATTAAATGTACTGGGGATGATCTGTGCCTGTCTGACATACAGATTATTGCATTCACTTCTCATTGCCTGGAACTTTTAAGGACCTGAGATGTACTGAATAGAAAAAAACACAGTTAATATTTTTGCCATGCATCAGCTTCAATGTATTATCAGTGCATCACCAGCAGTTCTGAGGGGGACCACTATAACTAGTTCATGGAAAAAACTTGGATTTGGAAGCAGTATAGATGTTTTTGAGTGACCTGGGCTAACCAGGGTGAAACAGTGTTGTTGTTGGGACACCTGGCTTTAACTTTCTGCTAGATATATATAGATTTATATGCAGACAGAAATTACTTATTGTCAGTATTTTGTGGAGCAAGGTATATTTTTTCACCCTTATTTCTAGTAAAGATTATTTTGAAGTGGAAGATTATTTAAGTGAAATGAAAGGGTTGAAATTACAGAAGTTTCATAGAAATATGAGTTCTGGAGTTCTTTTTGAGGGGCAAATAGCAAATATATGAACAGCTGCTCACCTGAGTAGTGATTCTAGAAAAAACTTATTACCCCTTGTCAGACAAATATTCTCTCCTTTTTGATCCAAAGATGAAAACTTCTGTACTATTTTATGATACAGTGTCGACCTTCATAACCATGTGTCATGGAGAGCATGTGAGATCCTAGCACTGTAATTTTGTACAGCTGTAATTGTATTAACACAAATGGAGTTAGCTCGGTGTAAAAATGGGACAGATACGTAGAGAATAAATCTGTATCACCTAGGTTGCCACTTCACATCTATATTGTGCTGCAGTGAAAAATTACTGAAAGTGGAGAATCCCAACAAATCAGGTCCCTGTTGTTGAAGGCAAGGCATATTTTTGTGGTACTGTTCATTACTGGCCAAGAACAACGAAGAAGTTCAAGACTAAGATTAATGGTATCAGCAGATCATTGTCTAAGGATTAATCTTTTTAAAATGATGAGAAAGGGATAGACACAGTAAGCCTCTGGCAGCCTACAGCTACAAAGAGTAATAATAAACATTGCTACGGCAGGGCTGGCTCCGGAATACTAAGAGAAGCATATCTAGTTGTCATTAATAAACACTAATGGTGGTTTGTGTTTTTTGGCTACTGATGACTACTGAAAATGGTGTGGTGTTTTGTGTGTGTGTGTGTCCCCTTCCTAAAGCAATAATTGTGTGCTTTCTTTCAATGCCTGACTATTTAATATTCATTTGTTTGGGATCAATTCTCTTTCGTTGTATTGCCACTGTACTACTTTCTCTTATGAAGAAGTCTATGTTATTGCCTGGGTCTAAAACTATCAGGGATTAAAAAAAAGGTTCATTATAGAAATTACATTTGCTCAGTAAACCCAGGAGGCATTGTCTTTCTGCTAGCTCCTCTAAAACTAATCCTTGGTGCGTGTATATTTTTGTGCATGTGTGCTCTTTTTATATTTAGCAGCATATGTATTTATACTGCACAGGAGGACCATGTAGCAATTGCATGAATGTGTTTATTTTTCAAAGGCTGTATGTTAGCAATTAATGGTATAGGAATGGTATGTATGAGCTAAAGCACACATTTTTTTTTTAAATCTCTGCATTATTTATGCATCTAATGGCAATATTAGAAACTTTGTAGTTTGAAGAGGAATTGGAAATTTGTATTCAGAATGATTGGAGCTGAAAATTCTGCAAAGTTTGGAATCTATTTATGCCAAACAGTTCTTATTTCTCATAAGCTTAAGAAGGCAAACAATGATAGAAGCTGTCCACTTTCATGTCTGACAACAGCAATGACAGTGATGATCTGAATGGCAGTGAGGATCAGATTCTGGTGTCCTCGCTCAAGCTGAGAAGTGTATTACAGCAGGAGCAGGTCCACTAACTTCAGTCAAACTCCAGGGGTAGTAAAATGTTAGTATGATTTAATAGTGGTTGCAGTGAGTGCCTGTATAACAATATGACATGATGAAATCGAGATTGTTTTGCTAATTTTTCTTCCATGAAAGCAGGCTTCTGTTCTTGCATTGACACAATTTTTACTCAGGTTTAAAATCTGAGTTTGATGCAACCAGATGTTCATGTATTATGAAGTTTGCATGTTGTCTACAAGATGTCCTGAGGGAAGAATAGTGCTCACTGTCCTTCCAAACTGGACATAGTGTTAGACTAGGCAAAGTCATAGCATAGTGATCAAACTCCAGCCAAGTATGGGAATATGCGAATGGCTATGGTCAGGCAAAAGTAATTAAGGTGGTACCTGTGTACATACAATGTATTATTGTATAGTATTTATCAGGGCTTGCAGTGTTTCCCAAATATTGGAATGTTGCTGATAAGGATGGCAAAGGAGGAAAATTCTGATACTTGGTCCAGAGGAGCAGTGTTGCAAAACCATCTCCTTTCTTCAGGGCTGGATGAAAGCTGTTGCTCCCTTTGAAATAACCTGAAGGCTAATTGCTCTGAGTTTGAACAAGGAAGGCTTAAATTTGAATTTTTACACTATGCTGAATACTTAGCTACATAATACTAACGCAAAGAAAGTACCTGATAGAAAACTTGATTTAATTTTAAAAGTCTGTAAACTTATTTAGGATGGAGACTGTGCATTTTCATTCTCTTGTGGATAAAATTTGATTCAGCATTTCATTGTGAGTATGTGTGATAGTGAATTCAGTGAATTCCTCATTGCTTCAATGAGGAGTGAGGAAAATTGACTTGGGAATCCTACCTCGTTTTATCCCAGGTAGTCTTAAAACTGAAATGCATATTTCATTTTGCTCTCATTGATGTGGAGTTAGGAAAATTACGTTTGTGGCTTATGTCCTGTGGAGATCTAGAATTTGTTTTAAAAGCCATCAGGGTAGAGATACTGGCTGGAATAAAGATATTATTGGTAAGACAAGTCCAGATCTTTCCAGAACTAATGTAGAGGTCCCTTTGATTAGTAGGTCTTTAAAAATTCATGCTTCTGTTCTTTGAGTGATTTCAGTAAAGTTACAGGATATTAAAAAAAAGGAATGATGCAGTCCTTGGAGAGGCCTTCTCTTTAAGAAACCTTTTGTAACTAGAGGAAAAAACAAAACCAAAACCAAATTTAGCAGAAGCACACATTCAAAGAGCTCATATCAGTTTTCCTAGCCTTCTGTCAAACTCGGTTCATAACCTTTGACTGCTACACTGGTTCAAAGTCATATAGTCTGCTACAGCTCACTGCAGAGCTCTGTTAAAACATATCATTAGCTTCATGGCAAAAGTGCAACATTCTCAAAATTCTTGGTCCTGTGCTGAGAGTCTGACAGATTGGGTTAGACAATCTTAAATTGTCCAACAGCATCCTTGTAAAACCTTGTCAAAATTTGGCATTAGGAGTTATGCTTTGGGTTAGTTCTTCACTACCAACTGTGAAAGTCGCTTCAGTCCATGAGTGCTCATTGCCTGAGACATTGTGTATCATTTAAAAAAAAATACAGAGCATTTATATTTGGAAAATATCTCCCTAATTGTATATATTGTTCTGGGTCATTATTTTCTCATTGTTTAAATTACAGCTCATTTATTTAAAAGAATACTTGTCAAAGGAAAGCTTTAAGTACTGATTTAAGAAAGCAGTGTTAAATAATTGAAATGACTGTGATAAAATTGCCTTAGTTTAAACAGACCAGTTTTATCAGTCTGTTTAATGAATTGTGCTTTTATAGGGTGAGATAAATCTAATGTGAATTCAAGTGGTTGCACTAGAAATACAGCTCTAGGTGGGATCTCTTGGTGGATTTAGCTAGCAGAATTAAAGGGAAAAAAGGCCATTGTACTCCTGTGTTTCCTTTCAGAAATGCTTCATAAGCAATGCTGATTTCTGAGAGTGGTGTAATACCTGTGTATCTGTAATGCCTGGGTATTTACACATGAACTGTACAAAGTGTCTTGGTCATAGTTTTGAAAATATTTTTGCCTCTGGATGTAGTAATCACCTTGGAGGTACATCCAGTCCTGCAATTGCTATTTTTACTGGGGTAGAATAGTGCCACAGTCAGTTTCATTGCAGGCTGAGATGACTTGGCAGGTTGGCCTTGCTACTTACTGATATTTTGAAGGATGTTTCTCTTGTTGCAAGGAAAACAGCATCTGGATTTATGCAAGGCCTTTGACACAGTCCCCCACAACATCCTCTCTAAGTTGGAGGGATACAGATATGATGGGTCAACTGTTCAGTGGATAAGGAAGGAATCCACTGGATGGTCACATCCAGAGGGTGGTGGTCAATGCCTCAATGTCCAGATGGAAGACTGACAAATGGTGTTCTTCAGGGGACTGTGCTGGGATTGATGCTGTTTAAAATCTTTATTGATTACATTGACAGTGGGATTGAGTGCACCCTCAGCAACTTTGTTGATGACACCAAGCTGAGTGGTGAGGTTAATGTGCCAGGCGGACAGGATGCCATCCAGAGGGACCTGGACAGGCTGGAAAAATGAGCCCAGGTGAGGTTCAAGAAAACCAAGTGCAGGGTCCTGCACTGGGGTCAGGACAACCCCTGTTTTCCATACAGGTCAGGACATGATGTGCTGGAAAATAGCCCCTAGGAAAAGGACTTGGGAGTACTTATGGATGTGAACAACCAGTGTGCATATTAGGAAAAAGTTCTTTAGTATGAGGGTGGTAGATCACTGGAACAGGTTGCCCAGAGAAGTAGTGGAGGTCTCATCCCTGGAGATGTTCAAGACCAGGCTTGATGGGGCTCTAAGGAACCTGCTAGTGAAGATGTCCCTGTTTACTGCAGGGGGTTTGGACTAGATGACCTTTAAAGGTACCTTCCAACCTAATGCATTCTATGATACCTGCTTTGGAACCAGAATGGAGAAAAACATCGGTCAGTAGGTGATATGGGAGAATCTTGGGCTACTTTTGATTCTGTTGCTTATGCTTCTTTGTATTGTTAGAACACAGCTTCCATACAGAAGAGAAAGAGGAATTAAAAATGTACTGAAGCAGTTGTCATTAGAATGAAGTGATATAATCTTCTGTGATTCTGTGATCATCAGCTCTTCTCTTAGCTAATCTACTTTACATAGCAGGATTGGTACCTAATTTGGAGTGATAAATAAGGGTTACCTGTAGGACGAAGTTGTATTGCAATCTAGACAATGTCCTTATATGCCTATTCATACTGAGCAGCATGCATGGTGCTGCAAATTTCAGTGGAAGTTCGAGGAAGGTAGTATTCAGTGTGTGAGACTATGGCATGTTCTGGTCCAAAAATGATGGAGAAATTCTTGTTGCTAAGTGAAAGAATATGCACTTGGTGTTGTATAACTCTAAGGAGGTCTGAGCCGATAACCAGTATTTTTTTTATAGTTGGACATACCCACATTGTGTTTCTTAAATGTTGTCAAGCTGATTTTGGGAACAGTTTACCCAGCCAGCAATCATTGTGCATATAAGTAATATCTCAGGATACAAGACAACGTTCTGGGTGGTGCATATACATGTCCCTTCAACAGTTTTCAGTCCTTTATAGTCATTTTAAGAAAAGAAATACAAACTTCCATCATGAGCAGAATTTGTCAGACAGTATGTGACTGGTTTCCCAGGGAGTTTTGCTGCAGCTGAATCCATGCAAATTTTTCCTGTTCTCAACAAGGCCTTCACAACGAGTCTTCCGTAACCGGTCTCTACTGTCAACTCTGCAACCTCAGGCTAGCCATTCCTACTCAGATTGTTTTCTGTGTCTACTGACTGTTGCCAGTGCTTTGGCAAAAGCCCTGGCAGACCTGAAGGAAATGTTTTGAGATTTTTGAAACAACATACCAGTTGAAGAGGGGCTGAGGGGATGATGCTCTCTCTTGCAGAAGAAACAGGATATTTCTTTATTCAAGCTGACTGTTGCTTTTCCTTTTCTTCCTCCCCAAATCAGTCTGTCTCCAAGATCTGTTTTCCTATTCTGTGCCTGCTTCTGGCTGAAACTGGTCTTGCAGTTTTAACTACAGACTATCAGCCTGTCCATCTGTAATAAAACTGATGAAATTCGTATTTGGCTTAGCTGGTGTCTAGGGGAGTAAGTCTAAGTTTTAAGTTTGTTGAGATCAAGTTGCTTTGAAGAACAACTTGATTCTGATGGATTCAAATAAGGGGAAAAATCAGGTCTACACAGCTGACTTTCATAGTGGATTTATGACATGGGAGTGAATCAGAAAAGAAGAGAAAGTCTGAAAAATGAGGAAGACAGTTGAGGTAGAAGTTAAATTTTTACAGCTCAGAAAGTAGTTATATTTTATTAGACAATAGACTTTCCTGTCTTTGTTTTCTAGCCATTTCATCTTTCTACCACAAACTTTTAAATAGTGGAAGGATATATTAAATACCAAGGAAAATTATTTTTAAAAGCTATTTTAAAAATTAATTTAAATGTAGACAGCCGTAGTATTATGGCATTAAAACACCCCAGGGTCTTTTTTATTGGTCCATTAATACTTGCCTCGAGTGGTAGAACACACCTGAGGCAAGATTTAATGAACCAATAAAACATGCCCTAGAGTGCCCTAATGCTATATTGCTAGCCATTCCTATTACATAAATGCACTGTTTGCATACTTACTTCATGCATTTCAGAAAAATCCTTCAATTAAGTGAAGAACATATGATAAGTCTTATCCAGAGTTTCCATCAGCATATTTTGGAGTGATTAAAAAAATTATGTGAGATATTGTCAATCAACCAATACAATATATTGTGCCTAGAACTTTATGGACCATCCAGATGGTGAATCCTTTAAGCCTGGTTATATGTTAAAGTCAGTGTGTTTCCTCTCAGTTACTGAGCACTTTCTAAAGTCTTACCAAATAATCTGGATGTATTGTTGTTCTTTTCTTGAAACTGTCCCGTGTGCTGTTTGCCTAGAATCTACGCCGAAGTAGAAATCTGGAAGAGGAACCAGTCTTAACTTCAGTCCTATTAAAATGCTCAAGGAAATTACTAACATGATGTTGTCAGAAATGTTTGACAGGATTTAGTCAAAGAATTATTTTAGTCCTTTTTAAGTATGCCTGTATTAAATCAGACAGCTCAGATGGAAGAAAGTATGAAGGATACATATTGTATTTTGCAATTTTTAATTTAAAGCATTTGACTGGACTTAGCTTTTGCACTAATGATTTAGAATGTTCATAACCATGAGCAAAAATTGATAAACATACCTAAGCTGATCTGTACTTAGTAACAGGGAAAAGAAGCATGAGATTAATTTTGAATGTCATTGCATGCAGAATAATAACCCTTCATCAGAGACTAAAAGTGAGCTTTATACATTATTAGTTTTGCTTTCCAGCTTTGTTGTGAGGCAGGATGATATTCCCATAAAACAACAATGATTTATAGCAGTAAATTGTAAAAATGGCCTACGACTTTTACATACTTGAGAATCTAACAGGAAATAACTTTCGTATTAATGTTACTTCGTGATAGCCAGAGTCAAGCTAAATATGACTTAAGAGTATGAATTTGGCAGAATCCTTACTTGAAAGCTTAGGAGAGGAAAAAGTGAATCCCGTGTCACTGAACTATTATGTAAGAACCAAAGAAATTACCACTTGGTTTTTACTGGGGAGGAAGTGTTGGAAGCCAGGCGTGATCTTTGAAAGAATATTTGACAAGATTAACATATATGAGGATATGAGCCACATATACTTGTTAGGGCAAAAATAACTTTCCTTAATTTTTAGTCTAGATCCTCAGCTGTTGTGAGTTGGCATAGTTCCATAGAAGCCAATGAAATTATATCAGCTTATACCAGAGGAGGATCTGGCCCCTAATCTTTCAAGTAACAGGCTCATTAAATGCTTAGGGCCAAATTCTTTCCTGGCATGACTCCATTGAACTTAATGGAATTAAGCCAGCATAGCATTTGGCCATTATTTAACACAGATAAAAATCTCTGGGGAACCAGGTTTCTGTATTTGTTTTTCTTTAGATATATAGCATTAACAAGCTGTATATGAGTTTTATAAGACATAGATATGAAGTATTGGGTAAAAGAGTCTGCACAGATATCTCACAGGTAGAGTACCAGTCCGTCTTGATGTGCTACTTTATTTGGAACAGACAATCCTGACTTGATCACAGGTTTAAACCTTTCTCTGTCTTCTGGAAAGGTACTTCCCAAACTATCTCTTCCTGTTTCTTACTTTCTCATCATTCCACAGTACAATTCTCTCAGGAAATTTAAGCTTACTGTTCAAGTTAAGACTATCCAAAAATATAAGCTCTGGCCATCCTATGACAAAATAGCTGATGTAAGTTTTCCAAAGTCATTACTGGCATTTTTTTTCTTTTTCCTTTCAAAAAGCATGGTGGCCATGTTCTATTTACAACTTTCCACTGCATCATCTAGCAGCTAAAAGGTACAAATGACTGAGTATTGCACTGCTGTTATCAGAGATTGTTTCCTGGAGCCGTTCTCATTTTTAAAAAGCTTGAGGTATTTGTCTAAGATTTGCCTTAATTTCATTTCTGCAACCTCATTGCCTTATTCTTTTGGCTTAGTGTGTGAATGACCTACCTGGGCTTGTTAATGCCTGACATGAAATGTGGCTGAGATTCTGCCATGATCACTCAAAACAAGTCTTGGTTTGGGTTTTGGGTATTTTTAGCTACCTCAGACAAAACCTAACTCTCCTTGCCTTATTATTTTTATGTCTTTTCCCTGTATTGCTTTGAGATGTCAGGTACTAGTCTCAACAGTGGTTAAATCAAGACCTTTGGAGGGAAAAAATTACTATATTTCTGGAGCACAAGCATGGAAAGGTGAAGGTATGCATGCCCTATTGTATGATTGGTATTGACTACAGAAAAAACTCTTTATTGAGATATTTACTTTTGCTTTGCAGCTGAGTTCAGGCACAGCAGGAATCATAACTTAGTGAAGATGAGCTTCCCATATAAAGGTTAAAAATCTTGTTCAGTGGTTGTTTTGGGACCCATATGCAGTTTTAAAGGAACACGAGTAACCCAAACACTAAAATCCAAAACAGAATCGCCAGTCCCTTCTGCAGAATTCTTATTAAAGTTGGGCCAAGAGAGATCACTGCAAACTATTTGCAGTTGTGGGTGATGTAACACAGCTCAAGGGCATTCAGTACCTGGCAAGCAGAACTGTCTTTGAATGGACTTAGATGAAGGACCACCAAGAAAACACAGAATGAAAAGCAGTGGAAAGGAAATTCATTGCCAATTAGTACCCAAAACATTCAGATGAACAAGAAGAGCTCCTTAAGCAAAAGAACCAGGGGATGAAGAATCTGGAAACCAGGTGGTAGGATGAAATGACTCATTTGAAGTTATGCATGAAAACATAATCAAGCGTTAAGGAGTGGGTATAACTTCCGGCTTGCAAAAGCAAGGCTAATGTGTTCAGAGTTCTTTTGAGTTTTGGACTTGGCCTATGGTGTGTAAAAGAAGCAGATATCTTTCCACATAAGGGGAAGGGCACTATTGCTGTTTCAAATTGTACTTTAACATCTTTGTTTAAGGGAAGCCACTACCTTCCCTCTGTGCTACCGTTGCAGTTTGGATTTTTCTAAACCAAAATGTAGCTGAATAATTCATGATAAGTTAATGTGATAGAAGGAGGTGAAGCTGCGTGAATGTTCTGGTAACACCAGCCTGCAGAGTTGTTTGCTCATAGAAATGAGAGTTCCCCACATCTCTGAAGTGATGCAGTGGAAGCTACAGAGCATAATAGCACCATGAGTTCTTGTTGGGCCTGGTGAGTGGCTTAATGGCACAGTCCGAATCTGCTTATTTTGATTTTTTTCTTTTTTCTTTTTTTTTTTTTTTCCAGCTGCACATGAGCATGTTTTCTGTCATATTGAGCAGATGAGTTGCAATCCTGCAATACTTGTGTATGCTTACGAAGGGGTGTTTACAATGTATCCCTTTTTCTCTTTAAAAAAAAAAAGGTAGGGTTTTGTGCCAAGATTAAGTTAATGTCTGTGCTTTAAAATTGATTTTTTTTTCCCCTCTCCATGCCTGGGTTGATGGTTACTTGTTCTATGCCTAAACATAAAAATACTTGTGTAAGACAGCCCAAGTAATTAGCCAGTTTACTCATGCAAATAAATATTTTTTTTATTCAACTTGGACCATCTTTTTGGCAGCATTGCCTTTAATTACAGAAATATTTAAAGGAAGAAAAGGATGTAGCACATACTAAAAATATTCTGTGCAAATAGTGAGAAGATTTAGGTGAGCAGCAGCTCTGTAATTACCTTGCAGCCAGAAAGACCCTCACATTGTTTGAAGGCAGTTAAAAATAAGGAAATAAATAACTTTCTTCTCATGGGAAAGGAATTAATTAGCAGTGTGCTGACGGCCTTGGGATTGGTTCTCATCCAAAGGAGATAAATAAACCCAACATAGCTTCAGACTCCTCAACATGAGTGAAAGATACTCTGGGAGAGCTTTCTAGGCTTGAACGGCCAATCTGGCCCATGAGAAGTGCTTAGAGAATTTAAAGCACCTTTGTACCTTTCCAGCAGGGCTTATTCCAGAGTTTGCTGAGGCTCTTTACCAAATAGAGGCAGCTGTAGAAGCCCAGCTTGGGAGCTCCAGCCCCTCAGCTGACGTGCTAACTGAGGTGGTTTTGCAAGGCTTGCACTGCCACGGAGTCAGTGCTACATGGGCCTTTTTTCTTTTTTTTTTTTTTTTATTATTTTTTAAATAATAATCTGTGCACTTTCAGCTTAAATGTGCTGCAGAAGGCATCTTAAAAAGCAAGTTTGTGAGATGTGTGTACTGAAGTAGACAGTCAGTCTATAGCCACATTTTAGATCTAGAATTTGATTATGTTCCAATGTTTTCAGCTGGCTTCAGAAGTCTAGATCCTGGTGTTATAGAGCTATCCCTAAACAGCAGAATAAGTACTTCTCTTTGCAAATGATCTGAGATTTGTTAATGGAAGAAAACAGTGAAACCTTTGCCTACTACAGCTTAGCATGGCTTCAAAAGGAAATAAAACTTACCACCTTTTGCCTTCCCTGCAAGGAGCTGTTCTCCACTGTAATTTTTTTAACTGTTTACCTTATTTCAGCTGTATTATTTGATGAAAAAGCTAGAGATGTCAAAGACGATAATTTTGTGCACCTTTCTACCCAAAGATCTGGATAGAGAGGAAAAAAAATCAATTAATGCCCATGCCAAAAATAGTTTATGGTGGGACCATGTTTATTAGCAAAAGTGAGAGAATCTGTACAGAAGGGAGACATTACAAATACCCTAACTATTAGAAAAACTTCAGTTGGAAGTCACACCTTGTTAGGTGCTAGAAAATCCCAGTCATAAAACACTGATTCCTGTGAGACAAGGCTGTCTTAGTTCCTCCATTCACAGCATTTGGATTTCGTTTCATTTATTCATTTATTTTTCATCTCCATGTACTGGGGCTTTACCTCTAGGCCTTGCTCACTTCTGTTAATGTAAAGGAAATTCATTGATGTCTCCTTATCTTTTGTTCTAACAAGTTGTTGTAACTGGTGTGGGAATTCTCAGGTGACCAGAACATTGATAAGATTTCATACGTAAGCAGTGACAGGTGTCCTCTTAAAATTTAGTGGGCTTTATTTCTTATTGTTTACAGTTTTTTGGTTTTGGTACTGTAATAGCAACTAAAAGGGGAATGTATAGTGCTATTGCATTAGATCCTGTGAAAATATAGATGTGTCAGGCATTCTGTCTTTAAGCTTGCAACTGATCTCACAGGTTTAAACTCTTGAAAAGTAACTTCTGTATTATGATTTACTGGCAAGTCTGCAGCCGTCCCTTTTAGCATTAAGATTACTAAGGTAGGCATTCTAATACAGCCTTGTAATTATTAGCAAGCTAGTCAAGAATTTGCAACTGCTACAGAAAGAAGGGGAAATTGGTGACAAGATTTTGAATCTTTAAGACTTACAAAAGCATAAAAAGCTACTAGTTTTGAAGGAAGAACCCAATTTACAAAACTGTTTTCAATTATTTGATTTTCTCTTCGGTAGCAATGGTATTTTTAGATACTTTTATGTAGTGCAGCTTTCAGTGCTGCCTGTTTCTTGGTACGATTGGTTCTCTTTGTATTTTGTTTAATGTAAAAGAAATGTCCTGTATATGTTACAGCAAACAGGAACCTATGGTTATCGATGTCCACAGAAGAGGAAAAGAAAGACTATGTAATGCCAACTTACATAAACTGTCTGTGCTAAGATGCTGAACCCTGTTACCGTGCTCCTTGTCTCTATTGAGTCTCTATAAAGTATCATTCTTGATCGCTGTTACTAATACGAACAGAGGATTCATTTAGTATTCCTGCCACTTAAATATGCTGAAAAGTATTTCGCAAAATGAACATGTTATTAAATTTTCTTATGTATTTTTTAATTCTGCATTTAAATTGCTTCTATGTGGAAATCTATCTGCTGTCTATGTGCAGCTAAGACTTACATTACAGTTGAGAAAACACCATGATCATAGAATTTTAAAGTTGGAAAAGAACACTAAGATCATCAAGTCCAACCAAATAAACCAAGTAGATGAAGGGAAAAGAATATTCTGAGGATAATTTGTCTTCTTTTTGTTGAGAAACAATATGATTACGTGAAAATTTTGGCCAATTAAAAAAAAAGTATTTCTGCCTGATATCTGTAAACTTATGAAAATGTTATGTATGGAGAATTGATTATAAAGGCAAATAACAATGAATGCAAAAAGGGATATGTGTAAATTTTTGATTTCTTAAAAATTGGGGCAATTTAGTTTTGGAGTGGTAGGGCTATATTTTTCTTTATAAAATGTTACTTAACCCATGAGGGCTTGCTTTTGGTGACAAAAGAGATCCCTGTCATTTATTTGTTCCTAACAAATAGTGTAAAATAAACAGTGCTTCCAACAGTATTTTGGTCAAAAGAGGTGGTTAAAAATACTTATCCAATGCTTTCCTCCGGTTTTACTCCTAATTTAACAGTTTGCAAGCACTCTGATTCATTTTAAGGTACTTAATGTCTTTAAGAGGTTAGTGTGGAATGTACTCGACATGTCCTGGTTATTTTGATGGGGCCAGTTGTTTTTAATACGGTAGATTCTTTTTTTTTCTCTTATTCTTTTTCCCTTCAAATATTAATCTCTGAACCTTTTAAAATGAAAACTATTTGTATCTGGCATGATCCAAGGCCCACTGGTGTCAGGACTTGTAGTGAATTTTTAGACTGGATCAAACAAAAGATGGATTTTTCTCCAGCTTTGCAGGGGAAGCATTAAATTCAGTTAAAAGCTGGGCTGCACTGTTCTTCTCTTTGTTCATATATGTTCCTACTATTATAAACTAAATGCTTGTTTGAAACAGAAATTCAAGCCCTCTCTTACTAACTTGCATAGTTTATTGTACCTTCAGGCTATAAGTAGCGTGTACACTAGAATTGATACAGAACTGTGCATCCAGAAGAATCTATCACAATGATAGGATTTTGGATGCATCTTTGCACAAAATTATTGGATAAACATTTTCACAAGCCCAGGAACCTAAGATAGCCTCAGACTTCAACTTGCTGGGTGAAGCTTCCATATATAAAAACATGCTAGTTACTATTTGGGTGTACATAAATACATAAATATTCAAGTCTGGCTTCAGTGAAGGCATTGGTGTTTTACAACTGACTACAGTGGGACCAAGGTTTCATTCATATGTTTGTGCTATGCATAAAAAATAGTCAGACCAGTCTCTCTAAATATATAAATATACAGTGCCTTTCAGTTATTCATTACCTTCACCATATTAAAGAACAATTGCAAATCCATATGCCCATCACTGTATGCCTAATTATTTTCTGTAACCACAGAAAATGTTTAGTACAATTACTAGGTATTTACAGTCTTCTTTTCTCTATCTAAATGGAAAAGCAAGAACCTGTTAAATATTTTAAAATTATTTCGCCAATTGATATTAGTAACGTCTTGCATTTTTTAAGGCTTTTGTTTTTCCACACTTAAATTTTTAACACAATATTGCTCACAGCATTTTCTTTGCTTTGGAGATGACATTAAAAAATGTTTTTTTCCTTGTATCTGATTTCCTGAGATGCACACAGTACCTAATTTCACTGAAAACTAATTTTTTAACCTTAAGTTAAAAAGTGATTTTACACTGGCTGGGGGGCTTCAGCAATAACACACAGTTCCTTTTGCCACCAAGACGATTCCAGATTGAGGACTGTAGCAGGAATTGTGATGAGATTGGATGAAGAAGGCAGGCTTTGGTATCTTTCTTGTAGAAGATATTTCCACACCTTAAAATTACCATGTTATGTGAAGCCCCATTATGGGCAGATTGCTGCCTTGATGACAAGAATGGGCAGGAGCATCAAACCTCTATATCTAGCAGATAGCTGAGTGGGTTGTTTGAGGTTTTTTGATACTTTGAATGAATGAGGTCTAACCAAACATAAAAAAAAAAAAAAGATTAATTTCTGCATTGCTGGCCTGTTGCTCAGGGAGTACTTGCCTTTCTCATGTTGTTCACAGTGCACCCTTACCATTTACAGGTAATTAGAGCATCTTCTGGCAGAACAGTGAGAACCGTTTCAGAATATCTCCTAAGCCCACTAGAGCCTCTTAACATTCATGTTGTAAGTGTTCTCTTCTTGCTGCTTTAATGCCGGTATTTTTAGCTTACATGATGTTTATGTGCAAGGTTACTGAACCTGAATGGTCCCTGCCACTCAGAAGTCTGCATTGACACTAACGATGAATGTAGAAACTATGACAAAATCTTCTTCTTCTTCTGGCTTTATATGCTGATGATGACATCGTATGGTATGGAATATCCCTTTGGTTAGTTGGGGTCATCTGTCCCAGCTGTGTCTCCTCACAGCTCCTTATGCACCTCCAGCCCATTCACTGGTGGGGCAGTGTGAGAAGCAGAAAAGCCTCGGCTCTGTATAAGTGCTGCTCATAACATCCCTGTGTCACAAGCAGTATTTTCAGCACAGATCCAAAACAGAGCCCCATACCAGCTACTATGAAGACAATTAACTCTGTCCCAGCCAAAATCAGCATGGGTGGGTGTCAGGTAATGCCAGGGCAGGCTGCTCCATGTATTGGCTGAACCAGGAGCTGAGGGTGATGGCAAGGCAGACACAGCAGTACCCTCACTGTCCTGTGATACAGTACCGCAATGCTTGAGCAGGTAGTGCAGAGGAGGCCCACTGATGGTAACTGGGATCATCTAACAATGTAGTCATTGTCAGGCATGTTCTAATGATGTGCTAGGGCTGAAGTCAAGCTGGGAAATGAAGTCATCAGGTTGGGACAGCAAGGTACAAGGCAAGCCACAAGCATACAGGTCATGTAGCTCAGGTGAGGATGGAAGGCAAAGCCCCAAGCTTTAATGCAACTCTAAAGCCTCAGGGTTGGAAACCTCAACAGGGCTTCTTTATGCTCTGTCCGGAACTTGTCAGGCTACAACAGACCAGAGTGGGCCTTGAGCACTGGCAGCCAAAGCCCTTGGCACAGGCTAGGGGCCCAAATGGGGTTTATTACTTGGTGCCCTGCTTTTCTTCAAGGAGGAGACCATTCAGCCCCTTGTGAAGGTCAACTCTGCTGAAACGTTGGGTCTGCTAATCAGCCAACATTTAATGTACTTGTATGAAGCTTAATTCTAAAATTAACTTGAGAGGTAAACACTATGCTCTTCTTGCTTGGTTGCTGAAGTTTGCAGTACCCAAGCCTTGGTTTGCGATGTTTTATTTTAAAGGCCACACAACCGAGATTCAGTGAAAGTTGTTTTTTATCAAATCACCGGAAAGCCTTGCTGGAGCTTTCGGAGTGCTGTGCCATTTGCTTGTGTCTGTCACAGTCCTGGAGAGCTAGGATATTTGTATATACCCGAATAGATTGCCAGAATCAATCCACTTTCCAGAGATGAACGTGGACATGTCCTCTTTTCCAGTGTAATGTGAATACTCAAATCTTTCCACATAAGAAACTCATATATTTGAGTTTCACAGCACTCCCTAATAAGGTTTTATAGCCATTAGTGTCAGTGCCATATATCACTGAGGCATTGAAAAAGTGGAGTTTCTTTCCCAAACCACCTTTCTAAGCATCCAAGATGAAGTGATTTTATAGCTTACACTTCCACAGATCTTTCAAATCCCGCAGCACAACTTCTTTCACCTGAGCCTCAAAGATTTTTGTAAATGATTTCACAGAAGCTCTTGAGGGGGTCTTTTTCTCTCTTTCTTTATTTAAATTTAGGCTTAAAATATTATTAGATTCCATTCAACACAAAATTGTTCTAAAATACATTGCATTCAATGTGTGTACAAAAGGTAATCTACACTATCTAATAAATAAAATCGTGTAACAGTTTGAAATTTCAAATGTGACCATTTGCTTTAATATTGCAAAGTGTTTGTTAAGCTTGTGACATTTTTCCACACCGACAGCTAAATAATGAATTAATGGCTTTAAAGTCCATGGCAGCCTGGGGGTTTCAAATGAATGTTTAGTCAAAATAATTGGTGCTTTAATCATTCTTTATGAACCAAAATTCTTCCATAGTTATACAGGAACAGTGCTAAAGCAAATGTCTATGGTCTGAATGTTCTTTTGTTTCTAAAATTATCTGCTAAGTTGGAAAATGGTGTTGGGATACATTTCCCTCTTTAAAGAGGTTATGTTTTACCCTGATAATGACCACCTGCATGGCTACTGACTGTGCTGAACCTTCACAGACACTGAGCAACTTATTGTAGTTTTAGTAGATGTGTACATAGAGGCTGACCACCAAGCATTGAGAGCAGATTGGAGGGTATGCAGGGGAGGAAAACCTCAGACCCTGCACTGTCAAATACAAGGTGTAGGACTGATGAATCTCATCAGAGAGATTGATACGAGTAACTAAATTAGAAGATCTGTTCACAGCAAAGCTGTATTTCAACCAAATGATGATGCAGTTAAAAGCTACATCCATAACATCTATTAATAGTGGGAATAAAAATCTTACTTTGAACAAGGGAGAAAACTACAGTCCTAATTTTGTGGTTGGTATCATGTGAGTGGACTACTGTGCCTACACAGTGGTCTGTGGAAGTGCTTGTATTGACCTTGGCAAGGCCATATGAGCAGGAGATGCCTACCCAGTAAAGATCTATCAGAACTTGCTACAGGCCATCGTGGGTCTGAGGAGCCTTCAGTGCCTGATACAAGTGTAACGTAGGTAGGACCTACCGTATAGCATGAAGGTGATTTAACTTCTGGCTAAGTGAAGTTTCTAAGACCAAAGAATGCTGTGAGGTGTGAAGGTATACTGGAAAAAGTACAAATCTAGGTTTGGCACTTCCTAACATTTCTTTCACTAAACAGCCACTAATGACCTGTGCTGGTATGGTGTAGATATGAGCTCAGGTGAACTGTTTCTGTGATGGAGTTCCTGTGTTACATGACTGACTTCAAGGAAACACTGCTCATCACATCACTAAAATGATTTTTTTGGAAGTTGTGTGGTGATTTTGTGGTAGAATTTAATAACAATGGTGGGGGCAGATCGTAAATTGAAATTAATTCTCTTAAGGACAAGCCTCATTATCTAGAATAAACTCAGAGCATGCTCTTTGAGAATTCTTGCTGCCTGGTATAGTTCTGAAGACAAAGTAATATATTTTAGAAATAGCTTTTTGAGTATCAGAGAAGATATTTCTGGCAGCAGTTACTCAGCTTTTGTCTGCAACCAGTGAATCCCCATAGCATCTTGTCTTCTACAGCTCTACACGAGCTTGAAATAGCAATTCTCCAACAGCCAAGTTGGGCCTTCTCTCTGAACTCCCTATGGATTTTTGTAATAGCTGAAGCACAAAACACTTTGATACAGGAAAGAGGGGCTGTCCACTCCTCTCTTCCTCCCAGTGGTTGTTAGGATTGACTTGATATGCTCTAGTTGGAGTATAATTTGTTGAGGCAAGTCTCCAAGCTGGAAAAAACCAAAAGCACTAGTGTGAATGACTGCAAAATGCAATTATTTTTTCTCTGACTGTTAATGCAGGAGGAAAATGGCTAATCTGTATCAAATTTCTTCCTATTTGGATAGCGTGACTGTGTCTGATTAGAACAGAACACTCTGCAGAAGTTTTACTTCCTGACTTCTAGTGCAGGATGCAGTGTGTGCTAGTACATTGGGTTGATTCTGCAAGTAAAAGAGGAAGTACGCCAATGATGTTGAGGGTAAATCAGTCCCTGTTGGTTCTGAAGGGTGAAGTGTCTTGGAAGGGGAGAAATCTTTGCCTGACTGCCAAAATGTTTCTGCATTTCTTTGAGGCTTTTCTTTAGCTTAATAGTGTGTGGTAATTAAAGTGTAGAATTTTACTTGTACTTAGTTTTTGCCCTGATATATCCTTGCTTAGGCAAACCTTATATTACCCCTTGTTAGATTCTCCCCCACACTTGTTTCCCCACTCCCACGGTGGGTTTTTTTATATTTTCTTTCTTCCTGTCCTTTCCTCCTCCCATTGAGTGATAGGAAAGGTAGAAAGAGATAAACATCTGGTAGAAATTACTTTACCAGGTTAGGACAGATCATTGCTAATAACAATTTATCTACCCAAATGATTATCTATTGGGTTGCACAAGAGAACATCACCATTCATTACACTGTTTACAGCTAGGAATTAAGAGTATGAGGCAATCCAGGCGTTGTACCTGTGTTTGGATTTGCTTGTGCTAATGGGACTATTTTAACTAAGGGAGGGATTACATGATGGGGTACAAGCCTCACTAAGCGTACCCTCAGTCCCTTATACTGCTGTAAATCTATACTAAAAGCTTTTCACCATAAAGACTGACTTACATGATAATAGCACAAATAAATAGCTAATTATATTGGCACAGTTAAAAAAACCTGAGTAAGTCTTGCTTCCGTGGATATAGTTATTTCAGAATCAGAGTGTTCTAGTGCCATTACACCGAAAAGCTCCTTTGAATGTAGGTGCAAATGATGTATCCATAGCTATATTAAAAGCTTCTGCTGTCTCACCTTTCCAGGTAATGATGGTGGTGTTTTATATCAGGGTGTGCAGATGGCTTCCCAAATCCAAACTCTGAATTTAGAGTTGGAGTGGAATATCATTAAAAACAAGGACAGCACAAAAACAAAGGTAAAAATTCACTCTTTGAAAAGCAGGAATTGACTGTGGCCAAATCAGGCAAATAAAATAAAGAATGACATAGCAGGATTTCTGCCAAAAAGTAAGAAATGTCCAGCACTGGCCTTATGTTGCCAGTCTTTATTATCTTAAAACAATTTAAAATTAATTTTGCTTTGAAAAAAAAAAAACCAGCAACCCTGAAAAGTTCTCTGTTAGCATTTCAAAGGCTACCTCTGCATTTGAAACTTTATGCTCAAAGGATCTGGAGTTTATTGGAATGGGAGATGCTGGATACTCTGAGAAAAGGCCAGTAGGTTTGGTGTTTGGCTGGATATGTATGAACATTGAAATGGCACTACTCCTCTCAGTGAAGCTGAACATCTGCTTCAGTGTCACCATGGAGGAAAGGAACATGGGGGTGAGCATTTGCAGTTCTTAGCTACTATTCTTAAACAAGAAAACAAGAACCTACTTTAATGGCAATATTGGGTGTTACAGTATTTCTTTGCATTTGTCACTTAAAGTGAAGTGTATTATAATTTGAAAGGATATAATTGTAAGTTTAGAATATCCACAGAGTTTGCAGGATTTCTTTGTCCCTGATTTTGCACTTTTTTTTCCTCTTTCTTTTTCACTAAGAAGAATTGAATCTGGTAGCAGATAATGAGAGTTTTAACTATGTGTACTAGGAAAGGGTTGACTATGCATACCTATGACAATTAATTTGAAAGTGCATGCATATAGACAAGTGAATGGCACTTGAAGGAAGAGAGATATCAGTGCTTCTGGAAACTTGTCAAGCAGACTTAATTTCTGTTACTGAGTGCTAATTAATAGAAATTCTTTATATGTACATCCGACATCATAGTTTTAGCTTTCAAAAGGGTATCTCAAATAGTACTTCTTGCTATATTATTTTGTATTTTCTGCAGTCTTTTTCATCTGTGTTTTTTATTCATTGTTTATGGGGAAAGCATGTAGATTTAAAAAAGAAAAAGAACAACTGGCAAACTGCTTTTCAGTTTGGTTTGCTCAACAGAGGAAGAACACTGAGTAAATAGTGGTGTTACAGGTTATGTCTACCTTCAAGGGTGGGATTCAGTCCTTAGGAAGTATCTATGTAATTGGGTAAAGGGTGCTATCTTACAGGTATGAGGGAGCTCTTGTTTCACTATTTCTGCAGTTGGAGATATCCATGTGATCCCAACTAGCCTCTCGTCAAGGTAATTTCATTTGGTCTACCTGATTTGTTCTATATTACTGGTGGTTTTGTTTAATGCTCATAAGTAGCCTTGTGTTTTGAAGGTGCATCTATATTTGTCCTGGTTTCGGTCAGGATGGAGTTAACTTCATTTGTAGCAGCGGACGGAATGCTGTGTTTGGGAGTTAAAATGAAAGCAGTGCTGATAACACCCTGATGTTTTTAGTTGCTGTCAGAGTGTCAAGGACTTTCTCAGCTCTTCATGAGAAAGGAGGGGTGAAGCCAGGACAGGTGACCCAGACTGGCCAAAGAGAGTATTCCATGCCAATTACGTCCTGCCCGGGATATCGGGGGGCTGACGGGAGGAAGGCCTGGGGCGGCTCCAGGACGCACGGTTCTTGTGGGATGGTCGGGTTCTGGGACAGTTCTGGGTGGCACGGCCTGAGTTGTGGGTTTGGTGAGAAACTGCATTGTGTATCAACAGCTTCATATATTTTTTGCTCTAAAGTCCTGTTAGCATTGTTATATTGTATCTTTCTGTTATCTTAGTAAACTATCCTTATCCCAACCCACAGCCCTCTTAGTTTCTTGGGTTTGGGGTTATTTGTCCTTTCCTCTTCCCTTCCCTTGCCTCTCACCCCCCCTTCCCTCTTCCCCTGTTCTTTTCCTTTAAGGAGCAGGCAGCTGTGTGGATCTCGGCTCTCAGCTGTGGTGAAACCACGACAATATTTTACTGCTAGTTTGCATTTTCAACTTTATATCAGTTTTTGGTGTGCTGAGGGAGACAGCCACAAGAGGAAGAATGAAAGTCAAGTGATCATATCAAAGCACAATCACGACCGTATTATCACACAGGCTTTTTTTTTTTTTTTGGAAAAAAAAGTATTAGTATGGAATAGGAAAAATTTGACGTGAATAATTATACTGTATTTCTCATCTAGAAAGTCTCCCTGTATGTTTTTTTTTTAATTGTTTGTTTGTTTTTAATTTCCCCAATACAAAGTGGTATTTTTATCCTGCTCTTCCCTTGAGAAGAGACAAAGGAAAGCCAGATGTCTTTCAGTGGCAGAGCCTACACTATCAAGCCTTGGAAAAGGATGTCACTTTCCAGGTGCCTTTCCAAATATGCATTGAGTCTTCATTCATTCTACAGTGTTGGCTCGGGTGTCTTATCTTTCCGTCTTGGACTTGAATAGAACATGTGTTCTTACACAAGAACTCCTAGAAAAAAATAAAGTTTTTAAAGCTTTTCAGCCTTAAGTGCATCATGACCTGTAGTTGTAATAACCTGCTAAAAGCTCTTACTCTTTTATAGCTAGGCAAGCCAGTTATTTTTTGAATGAACATTGATGAAAATCTGAACTAGGGAAAACCTAGTGAACTTGCTTCACTTCTTGAGAAGGTGGTGCTGCAGTTTACTATGTTAATTGCAAAACATGCAACTAGATTTTTAAAATTTATAGCACACTTAAGTCTTTCAGTATTTTACCTATGGAATTAGAACAATGTTTTTATTAATTACTGAAGATTTCTGGTGAGAGTTTATCCTGATGCCAAGATTATATTTTCTTTCTTCTTTTGCTGTGTGGCTATTAGCTGTCTCTTTAGTAACTCAATTTCAACCCTTTGCGCAGAAGTGAAGTTGGGATGGGTGCGTTTCTGCAAGATTCCTTACAAGTCTATGAAAATGGCTATGAAATGGGTGAAGTTATTCAGTATGACATGAATATTTTTTATTACTGTCAAGCAAAAAGAGTGTTTTCATCTTGAAAGAATTATGTGGGAAAGGCAATCCTCATCTATTGTAAAATGGGTACAGAGGTTTCTCTCTCCCTGCAGGTTGTCTGAGGAACTGGCATTATTAGAGCTTGGATTTCGGTCTTGAATAAGCAAGAAACAGTTTAAGCCTTAAGTATTAGGATTAGTATGTCTTGTCATCTGAGATGCAGCTCTAGGAGCAGGAAGGTGCAAAAAAAAAAAACTTCTTGCTCTATTTAATTTTCTTTATCGTATTCTGCATATATACACGAAAGTCAGGCTATTGATTGTCATGGATTTACCCCGGCTGAGGGCCGAGAACCATGCAGCTGCCTGCTCCTTAAAGGAAAAGAGCAGGGGAAGAGGGAAGGGAGAGTGAGAGGCAAGGGAAGGGAAAAAGAAGGGACAAATAACCCCAAAACCAAGAAACTAAGAGGCCCGTGGGTTGGGATAAGGATAGTTTACTAGAATAGCAGAAAGATAAAATATAGCAATACTAACAGGACTTTAGAGCAAAAAATATATGAAGCTGTTGATACACAATGCAGTTTCTCACTGAACCCACAACTCAGGCCGTGCCACCCAGAGCTGTCCCAGAACCCGACTGTCCCCTGAAAACCGTGTGTCCCGGAGCCGCCCCTGCTCTTCCTCCCATCAGCCCCCCGATATCCTGGGCAGGACGTAATTGGCATGGAATACTCTCTTTGGCCAGTCTGGGTCACCTGTCCTGGCTTCGCCCCTCCTTTCTCGTGAACAGAGAAATACGAAGAGCTGAGAAAGTCCTTGACTGTCTGACAGCAACTAAAAACATCAGGGTGTTATCAGCACTGCTTTCATTTTAACTCTTAAACACAGCATTCCATCCGCTGCTACAAATGAATTTAACTCCATCCTGACCAAAACCAGGACGTTGATATAGCCCATAACTCATGGAATTGGGGGTTGAATGTTAAGTTTTAAAGACATTTCCATTGACGAGTCATAACCAATTGTGGATTGTCTGAACCACATAAGAAAGCTTCATATCCTGTTTCAACAAAGCACATTCTACAGTTTTCTGGATCCTTTGCGTGTGTAAATATAGCTAAAGAATCCCATTATGGTTGCTTTGCTATTGTATCTGCTACTTATTTCTTAGTGCTTTTTTCCAAATTACCTTCAGTATTGTTGAAAACATTAACAAGTTGCCAGGAAGAGCTTGGAAAACAATTTAGATCTTGGTTTTTTTTTATTTGGGGTTTTTGAGCTGATAGTATAAACTTGAAATAATATTCTCCTCAATTTCCTCACCAAAAATTGTATTTACGTGTGTAGTTGTGTGTGTTGTTCTTTAATGGGAATCTTAATGCAACCTATAGATCACAGCTGTTGTAGCCCTAAAAAAATTGTGTTGTAATATGTGAGGTAAATCTGAGAGTTGGCAAAACTGAGTCTTTTATTTTTTATCCTGAAAATATGCTAAAGTTGGATTCTGCTTTGATAGTAGGCATAAGAAATACATGAATATTACAACTTGTCATTGAATGTGCATAAAACTCATAAAAATGCTGTCTGTTTTGATTCTGTCTTCGGCTTCGATATTGGGCATCTACTTAAACATGAAACTCACAGTGGAACCCAACTGAAAAGGTGACAAGTGTGGATTGAAATGAGACAAAATATGTGTGCTGAAATCTCTTAAGCTTCACCACTGTGATTTCTCTAACAAAAAAAAAAAAAAAAGTGTGTTGCACCTTGTGAGGACAGTTCTGTGGGTGTTCTAATAGAATCTGACTACTTTGTCATAATCTCTTAATCTATTAATTCCTGCATAGCATTTTTCCCCTTATCACTCACTCTGTGTTAATTAACATTTTGATTTCTGTGTCCTTGACCCAAAACTGTCAGGCCACGAGGACACTATTGTATACAGCAAATTGTGAACTATTAATCCTCCCCTCCTTTATGTACAGTAGTGTGTGATACACAGATGGGGCTCATCCCTGGAAGATTGTGCTGCCCAGTCTTTGAAGGTCCTTGAGTCTGTCGTGGATGTTCTGTTCTGAAAAACCATCTCAGGTGAACAGGATTGTCTGCAGTGCAACCTCAGTGTCAGGAACAGAAGGGGCATTTCCATGCTGCTTCTTACTGATGATAATATCTGACACAGTGTCACCCTTTCAGCAGTGACTCTTACCACATATTCCAGAGGAAAATGCAAGAAACTTCCAGAGGTTATTTGTAAATAATGTCTCTATGAAGGATTTTTTTTTTAGTCACCATAATTTGCTAGGCTATTTGCAGGATCACACATCTTTTTTAGGTGGCTTGGCATATATTCATCTTCGTGTCACATTTCCTACCTTTTTTTGTGTGAGTTTTTGCTGTCTGTCTTGAATCCTTGTTATAGTTTTCTGAAAAAAGTCTTTGCAGTGACAGGTAAGCATGTGCCTAATTAGAGCTTGATAAAGGAATTGAACTGTTAGATAAATGAAGAGCAAGTTGCCTTTGGGGTGGTGTGGTGGTTTGCACCTCAATATCATCTTACATTCTTTTTCTTAAATTAGGAAGTGGAATTTCTTGATTAAGTAGAAATTTAAAGAAACCTTCATCTGTGAGCATGCGAATATTTGTGCAAATGTCTAGATACATATGTAAGTATTCATGTATATCTTTTGTGCCTGTGTCAGTATGTATATATGAAGTAATCTGCAGTCTGAAGGGCTGAAACTCAAATATGTGGGTAGGGGAAAGTAAAGGGTTGCATTTGAAAGTTTGGTTGTAATTCTTCACTCTCCCTTAGCAATTAGAATATTTCCAAAAGAACAGATTTGAACACAGTAACACTTAGCAGAAACACAAGGTGGTGTAAAAGAGCAGACTGGCCAGAAATTTACCTTCACATGGGGTCTATACATGCTCCTTGAGTTGCCTTTACTATGGTATCTACCCACTCAGCCAAGGCTGTGTCTCTTTCAGTTCACTTTTGGAGAGCTCTGAAGGGAGAATCAAAGGGGTCATGTAAGTATGACACGGACACTTGTAGCTGTCTGTCTTTACCAGTCAGTGCTTTACTAGTGGTAGCCATGGGGCTAAAGTCTATGTTGTCTAATTTCCCATGAAGCTGCTGCAACTCACTTGCCAAGTCCGTCTATCCCACAGCTGTCCCAAATCCAGTTGCTTCATTAAGTAGCTCTGAGTAATATGTGCCATCTTACCTTTTGAAAATGGCTTATTCAAATCTCACACCATCATGGCCTCAAGAGGATCTACTTCTGCAATGCTACCTATCATTTGGTAATGTAAAACCAGAAAACATTATTATGTAGCCCTGCTGCTTAAAGCCATGCATTATTAACAGCAAATGCCAGATAGATTAACTGGTCCTACTGTTGTACAAAAACGTGGGTCCTCCTTCTTCTTTTTTCCAGTTAAAGGGTAGGATAATTAAGTGGACAGCAAGGATAACTTAAGTGGTGCCATTAGAAATTGTTGCTGCATTCCAAATAACCCCTTTTCTACTAATCTGCTAGAAGAGAAACTATCCACCTCAAAATCCAGTACTGAGGGCACTCTTTCTTATGAGATGGAAAAACACCTGGATTCACCATCATTTTTAGGTAACTGTTTTCCTTCCCCTGATCCCAGCTATCTTGTGGCTCAAATCATTAATTGAAATGGATATATACTCACCCCTGTATACATCAGTGGTGGATCTCTCCGTACAGCACATACTCTAGTTACTGATAGGCGGTGGTGGAAACTGATCTCAGGGTTCAGATTCATAATGCGTTCAAGAGACTGCATTTATTTCCAGCATTCAGCACTGTAATTTCATGTATTTCTAAAACTTTTTGTAATCTCCCTGGTGATGACGACCCCAAATGAAGACCAATTCTACTTTCCATTTTTGCCAAAGTATTTTTCTCATTAAACACACAAATACCAAGTTTCCAACTGACTGAAAGTTTGTGTTGCCTTTAACTATTCGGAGTGGCAAATGTTTTGACTGAGATTGCAGATAATGGATTTCCACTATGCTTCTAATATGGTGGCCATGACAGAGATAACACAAGAGCAACAACAGCTTCTGAAAACAAAATTGACCCTATCTGTCATGAGACTGAAGCCTTCCTGCTGTTTGAGAAAATCACATTCCCCTTAACCCATCAGATATTCAGTGATATTGATGATCTCTTGAATAACAAAGCATAGCCAGGACAGATTTTTTTACAGCTATAGAAAAGAAACCAACCCTTCTTTTATATTGTAATAGATGTATTCTTCCCTGTGTCCTGTTTGTGTAAAAACGGAACCAGTTGCGTGGTTGATCAGTACAGCAGAGGAGGACCATATGTCCCACTAATGTGTTGTTGGAAACTTACCTTTTATAGTACACATAAAAGGAGTGATAAAACTTTATGCAAGCTTTTCAGTGGCTACCTTAAAGTTTAAATATGTATATAGAAGTAGTTTTGTACAGGGTTTGTGAAATCAGTTTTATTATTCCTTAGCTTCCATGCTTCAATGATGAAATTCAGCTTTACCAAAAGAAAGTCTTATAATCATTTTCACATTTGCTATGCATTACTCTCCTTTTCTCTCCCCCCCCTTTCCTTTTTTTAAATAAATAGTACTTTGCAGCAAATTGATTTTGCTAGATAGTGCATTGATCATGCACCTTGCCTGGGGACAGAATATAGCTTCAAAAACAATAATAACTAAGACAATCATCTAATTTTACTGAAATAAAACTGAAAATGTACACCCAATGAAATAATCTCTGAGACTACTTTAGGTGCATTTGTGCTTGTACTTTATCCTCAGTGACACAGTAATCTACTAAAGTTCTTCTCTCGATTTTTCTCTTTGCAATCTGGAAGAACAGATTCACCAGTGATTGTGCTCATTTATAAAAGCATCCAAAACAAAATTGAACCCCAAGGCTGATAAACTATAAAGATGCTGATCAGATCTGAGCAGAATGGACGGGATGCTTTGGGGCTTGCTCAGCTAAAGACGGCTCTACAAGACTGATGGCTTTATATACACAATTACAAACACCATAGCTTTGTCGAATGAATGGGAAATCATAAAATATGTTGCTTGCCCTTTATTAAGTAAAGAATGGTATTTTGTAAAATACTTGCAAAGATTTACTAAATTTCAGTAATTTAATTCCCATCACTGTATTTTCTTTTCTTTGTAGAAAACTTAATCAAACAATCATTTGGAAAGAACAATCCAATAGAGTAAACCTTCTAGTCCTGAAGAACAAGTGGCTAATTGATTTTGCTTATCAATATACATCAAGTGGGTGCACAGTGTCTGCTTCATATAAAATTCATTCATTTATAGTAGCTGTGTCATAATCAATACCGGTTTAAAAATTCATTCATTCTCACCAAAATTCTTCTCTAAAGTAGATGCTGAATTTAAGGGTCTCTAAAAATTAGGTACTTATTGGAAATCATAATGAGACAAATGAAACAGGGAAAAGGTTTGAAAACCCCTGTGGTTCTTCTTAGCAAGGTTTTCTGATATCATAAAGAAGCTTTGGCTTTGTGATGACATGAGACATTTATGATGTGATGAATCATCTTGGCTCTGTAGTGACTATTGAAACAAGTCAGAACAACTTAAATGTTTTAACAATGGGTTTTTAAAACTTGTGGAATTCCTAAAGACTATTCCCTTTTCTTTCATTTAGCAAGCATACTAGTTAGTGGATGTCTGAGTCTCTTGACAGTCATTGACACTTAGGAAAGAACCGCATGATACAATGAAGTCACACTGTTTTAATTTTAAAATGTATGCTTGGGTAGTTGGTAGAGGTAGAAAAAAAAATGAGACAAGGAAGAAACCATTAAAAGTTATCTCTGTAGACTTTAAAAAGGAAGAGCATCTCCCTAGCTGAATGCAAAGTGTAGCCATCCTGAAGTGAGAAACCTTTGTTGATGAGAAGGCCTATCTGCTAGCTCAAGTCAAATTTTGTTTTACCATTAGGATGAATATTGTGTTAGCCTTGAAATGTAGTGCTTTTAATTACTTATGATTTTAAAATCAAAATCTGTAGTGTATCAGAAGTCGTTACATTTTGCACGTTAACAGAATTTTTGTAATTTGAATGAAGTCAGACCAAACACCAATATTTTTCTTTTTTAACTGGCATTCTTGGGATTATATTTTTTTCTTTATAATTCCTAGTCTGCTCATGCTCCTTTTATATTCAGGGTATGACTGTGCTATGGTCATAGCGATTATAGGGAGGAATAACCCCATGCACTAGTACTGGTTAGGGGCTGACCTGCTGGAAAGCAGCTCTGTGGAAAAAGACCTGGGAATCCTGGGGGACAACAGGTTAGCCATGAGCTAGCAATGTGCCCTCATGGCCGAGAAAGACAATGGCTTCCTGGGATGTATCAAGAAAAGGGTGGCCAGCGGGTCAAGGGAGGTTATCCTCCCCCTGTTCTCTGCCCTGGTGAGGCCTCATCTGGAATATTGTGTTCAGTTCTGGGGTTCTCAGTTCAAGAAGGACGGGGAGCTACTGGAGAGGGTATGAAAAAGGGCTATGAAGATGATGAGGGAAGAATGTCTCTCTTATGAAGAAAGGCTGGGGGCTTGGGACTTTTTAGCCTAGAGAAGCCTGAGGGGGGGATCTTATAAATACTTGAGGGGTGGCTGTGAGGAGGATGGAATCAGTCTTTTTTCAGTGGTATTCAGTGACAGGACAAGAGGGAATGGGCATAAACTTGAATATAGGAAGTTCCACCTAAACATGAAGAAGAACTTCTTTCCTGTGAGGGTGGCAGAGCACTGGAGCAGGCTGCCCAGAGAGGTTATGGAGTCTCCATCTCTGGAGGTACTCAAAACCTGCCTGGATGCTGTCACAGAATCACAGAATGTTAGAGATTGGAAGGAACCTTGAAAGATCATCTAGCCCAACCCCCTTGCCTGCTGTCTTGTGTCACCTGCTCTAGGTGATCCTGCTCTGGCAGAGGCGTTGGACTAGATGATCTCCAGAGGCCCTTTTCAATCCCCACCCTTCTGTGATTATGTCAGTCAAGCAAAAAGTCAAGCAGCAGTCACAGCTGGTTGGACCCAGTTACTCCATAATTTTGTGATTGCAGATGCAATTGAAGAGGATCCATCTTGTTACTCTGGCTGTGTGGCTCTCCAAAGGCAAAGCAGGTGCAAGGCTGTGGCAAGAATTCCTACATACCGTATAAGCATATAGTGCTGTGCTTAGTACTAGTAAAGACCTCCTGTTATGGGAGAATATTCGTAGTGTAGTTTGCTTGTATGCCTGTATCCAGCTTAGGCAGTGGAGAACAAAAAGCCCTCAGGTGATTCAGAGCATCCAGGCTGGTCTGAATTATCTTCTGGTGGATTTTATCTTTCTCTGTTGTGTATGCAAGCAAATTAACCTCTTAATTTGTGTCCTGGGACTGGATTGTACTAATGCTCCTCTCTTTCCCCTCTGTGTCCTGGATGAACTTTTAAATTGTGCTTTGCATCTTTTCATTTAGACAGTGGTGGGCCAGTTGCTGCTAGTTGAAACACAACTAACATCTGCGGAAAGAATGATTTTTCTTTTTATTCTTTTTCGTGTGTGTGGAGAGCTTTTGCTTGGTGAGAAAAAAAAAGATCTTTTTAGACTGGTCAAGCTTAGAATTTATATATAAAAACGCTCTCATCTCTCTTTTCTTCCATGAAACAGTCCTTAAAATGCACTGTTAATGACTCATTAGAACTGATAGTAGTGTATATTTTTACTATCAGCTACGAAATTTTGTTGATCTAAAACTGAGATACTTGTTTTTTTTAAAATATGAGCTAAAAGATGCAGCTGGTTGTTGCTGACTTTGCTGAAACATTTTTTTTCTGAGCCCGATAGGAAGTATTTCTTCCCCTCTCTCTGTTTTTTGGGGTTTTGGGTTTGGTTTTTTTTTTTTGTTTGTTTAAATGAACAGAACTAGTTTTAAATGGTATGGGCTAAAGAGTATCTCCATAATGTGTTTGTAATTTTTTTTACTGTTCTAGCTATAATTCATAATTACAAGCTTATTCCAATCTCTGCATTATGGAATCGCATTTTAGACCAACAGCTGTTATCTACTTTCACTTGTAGCCTTGGGGTATGCATATTTTAATATTCATTTACTATGTGCTGATAAACTAAATACTTCCTACTGGAAGTCTATGAAATTAATCACAGTATCTTAGTTGCTGTTCTGTCTTCCATGTAGCTCATATTTTTTAAACTTGCTATGTTATATAAATTCCTCTCCTCCTCCCTGAAAAAAGAGGAAGAGGAAAGGTTATTGCAAAATATGCAAACAGGACAAGTTGATTAAATCTGCGATAATTAGAAAATAGAGAGGAATACAGTGTAGTCATTCAAATGACTCAACCTTCTCTCCTGTCTCTGTATCTTGCATAAAACTAGTATAACCTTGCCTCATTGCCTCCAGCAATATTTTTATAGCTGGCTTTGTATTTGAAGGTTGCGGTTTTAACTGTTATTTAAATAGTATTAGGTCCTCATATGCATACAATACAGCCTAAGGGTAGATATTTTCCAGTCTTCCAGGCATAATCACAACTCAAAACATCTTTGTGTTAAAAGTATAACACATGCAGTAACTTCGGAGATGAAATTCCTTGAATAGGGAGGAAATAAAAATCATGCAACCCATTAAAGTTCAAGGCTGTTTGTTGTGCGGAAATGGATAAAGAATTGGTGGAAAGCTGTAGAAGGGGATGATCACATCAAGGA
The DNA here is from genome assembly GCF_964237585.1 of Gallinula chloropus. Lineage (NCBI taxonomy): Eukaryota > Metazoa > Chordata > Aves > Gruiformes > Rallidae > Gallinula > Gallinula chloropus. The sequence continues at coordinate 92,801,939 of NC_140086.1, forward strand.
GGAGTCTGGTGATACACAGTAGTGACGTCAAGGCTGGGGATGTTTAGGGCTATTTCTTATATGTTTATATTTCTGAAGTGCTGTCTTCCCACAAATTACAACTCAAGGGCAGCACTTAGAGACATTACTAAGCGAAAGGTTTCTGCTCATGTTAGAAGCAATGGAGAATTTCACTGCAGAATTTAGTAGGACCAAAATCCCTATAGGTTATAACATGTATCATGAATGGTTGGGGTCTGTGATGTGCTATTGTCCATCCTGGTACCTGAGTATCCCCCATGAGTGAGTTTAAGCACACTTCAAGCTAGATTTAGTAATTGATTTTAGGAGCATGAATAAGACACGACTATCTAAAATCGCAAGCTGTCTTCCTATTCAACTGTTGGCTAGGATTGCAGATATCTAAACTTGTAAGTTACCTTACCACAGTTATTTTGATGTCCCAAGTGCACTAGTAGCCACCTTCCACTCTTGCTGAGAACAAGGGACATTTTTATGTGGTCAGTGCATACCCCTTGAATTAAGTCCATTTGGGATACAGAAACTGTTTTTTCTGTTCTAGGATATGAGAATTACTTAGGTTAGAAGAGACCTTTAAGATTGAGTCCAACCACAGCCTAACTCTGCCTAGTCTGCCTCTAGACCACGTACTCAAGCACAATATCTACATGCCTTTTAAATATCTCTAGGGAGGGTCACTCCACCACTTCCCTGGGCAGCCTGTTCCAATGCTTGACAACCCTTTCAGTAAAGAAATTCTTTCTGATATCTAACTTAAATATCCCCTGGTGCAATTTGAAACCATTTCCTCTCATTCTATTGCTTGTTACCTATTGCTTGTTACATTTCCTCTATGTTCCTGGAAGAGAAATTTCATTATGTATATTATGAGTAAGGTGGATGCACTGTAATTTTGCATTAAATAATGCTTGATAGAATACCTAGACTTTTGGTCCTCTCATGCTCTCTTAGATGCTCTAGCCAAGTTACTGTCTACGAGCCAATGAATCTGGATTTCTACCAACCCAGTTGCATAGCCTCAAAGGAAAGATGGAAAAAAATCCTTATTCCAGAGCAGGCTGTGTTGTGCTGTGAAGTGTGCGCTCTGGAGATGTGGATTTGAACTCCCTCAAGCCAAAAAGAGTGCTTTTGGAAAAGGCTCTTCCATTTCCCAAGGGAGCCTGCTCATGACAAGGTTTCTAATGAAAAGGTGAAGTGCCAGCACTACTGTTTTCCACTTGCTTCATCAGGAGAAGTAGTGAAGCTCTTCTGCTGGATACCCATGCTGGAACAGCCAGATGGACTGAGGTGCCTGTGCTTTGAAAAGTAGTGGTAAAAGAATTCAGATCTCACACTTATTCTCAGTATTTCTTGAGTACTATCTGGTTCCTTATGGAGTGTAGAGGTTCTTTCCAGCTTAATTCTGAAGCATTTTAACACAAATTTATTGTTATTACTCTGTCCCTTGAAACCCTCTGTGATGAGGGACTGGCTGTATTTAGCTTTCTGTACATCAGGCAAGTCAAATAATGCTTTATTATATTAATATTAAAATATCTTAAGGAGGAACACATCATTATATTTGTAATCAAATTAAGATATAAAATTATATGCAATCTGAAGTTTGCATCTCTCTTTAATTGACCTCATAAAATATGGAATAGACTACAAACTGTAGTTCACCTTCACAAGCTTACTGATATCTTTCATGCCTCCTAAGAAATGCCTAACATACTTCTGAAGGCTAAAAATTAGTAAAGGAAATTGAATATTAATTGCATCATTTGGTGGTGGTGAAAGAAAATTGTTGAGAGTCATAAAAACCATAGAAACATGTCCTCAACATAAAAACATTGCAATGAAGAAAATGTAAACTAAGTCCCAACCCGGATCAAACTTTTTTCAAGCTGCAGGAAATTGAACAGACCATTGAAGCTTTGTCTAAGCAGAATCCTAAGGCTTTATAAATCACAAAGGCAATCTGTAAATGAATTGAAAGTTGGTTTTGTTGTTTTATTTGGTTTGGGTTTTTTTTATTACACAAATTGATACAAAGCACGCTTTTTGCCTGAAATATATAAAAACTCTCTTTTTAGCCCCACGCCGGGGTAAGAAGTGGGACAACCAGTCTGGTGGGACATTACATAGAAGTCTGTTTTGTTTTTGAGCTGGTACAAAAGTAGCAAAATACTTGGAACTGGAAAGGCTTTGCTTCTTGCTGTAATTCTGTGAAAGTTAGAGGCTACCGAAGTGATTATTTGCATGATCATTACACGATTTATATTTAAGACAGAAATAAGATCAATAGTGAAGACTTTGGGCATCAGGATCTGATGTCATTGTCAGCTGTGTAATATTATATAGTCCTTAAAGGAGGACTTTCGTCTATTTTAATGACTATTGATATTATTGCACAGTTGTTTTCAAAATTCTTTGATTTTCAGATCTCTAACCATTTGTAAGTGAATGTCCAAACTCTTTTGTACTGTATTTATTATTATTGATGCTAAGCTGGTTTTTTAGTCCCCTTAGAACTTGCTTGTGGACCATGGGTAAAAAACATTGAACTGAACTGTTTGACTTCCATTAATGAAAAAATAATTATAAAAAACCCCAAACAGTGGACTTTTTAGGAGAAATCATAGTGGAACATAATAAAGACATTAACTGTTTTTTGATTTTACATGCATTCCTATGAAAAGAGTTGTCACAAACTCTTTGACCAAAGAAGCAAGCATAAAATACAAAAGTTCAGGTAACTATATAAGCTTAGCAAAGAAACATGAAAGAGAGCTATGAGCCAAAGCAGATGACTAGAAGTACTTATGATTGCCAAAAAGATTCTCATTAACAGCATCAAATGTACATAACTGAAATTTTTTTAGGTTTCATGTTTACTTCCAGACTGCAGGTTCTAGTATGGTGTTGTAAATGAACTATTTTAAGATCTCTATGTGTTTTTTAAGATAGATGTGGGAGAAGTGGAACGTGTTATAGCTGTTCAAAAATCACTATCTGAAGGACGGTAAAAACCTTAATGTGTTGGGGGGTAAAGAATGACTTTTTATGATGGCAGATCAATGTCCTTATGATCAAGGTACCTCAACTTATTTTCATTGCAAGATAAAGAAATGTTTATATGGTAATAACTTTATAATTTGTAGTATAAAATCATTTTATATCCCATATATGATAATGTCTCTGTGTGCTGCCTTATACTCTTATTCTTCCACTCGGTGGCTCATGAACACTGTTTCAACTCTCATTTTTACAGTGTTTTCAGAGTTGATTTACAGTAAATCACCCTTCTCTGCTCTACCAGCTCTCTTCACCAAGAATATTAACCATCATATCTAGTTAAGCCAAAAATTTGGGTTTTTTCCTCTCCAGCTGGCATTCCTGCTTTGCTGTCTGTTTTCTAGCATCTTACCCTTCAGATCCATGCCAGAGAAGGTAGATGATTCTGGAAGACAGTGTTAGATTATTTTAAGATTGATGGTTAAGTGAGGTCTTTAATTTATTTAGGCAATTGTTTGTGTCATCAAACCTTGACCTTATTGATTGCTTGACAAATGGAATTTGTCATTTGGTTTTCATGATTTGTCTCAGGAGCTGGGTCATCAAAGTTATAGTCTGTTTGTGTTTGGGTTTTTTTTTATTTCTTTGGTACAGGACAGTCAGTTATACAAAATAAGAGCTTTTTTAATCTTTGCAAATTTACAGAAATATAGTTGTTCATCTCCTCCAGTGTATGGTAATAATTAAAAAACTCTCTTCAGCTGTGAGACCATATCTGGTGGGAATGCCCTCATGAATATTTATTTGGGCAAGCCTTAGCTGTCTTAAAGCTTAAGCTTTCTGAAAACATTTGTGTGAATGAACTCTTGGTCAGATGAATCAGTCTAATTGAGAAAATTACTATAATAAAACCAAAAGCAGCTTTATTTTTGAGATTGTTGGCTATTTTGAGGTGTGCAATTGGGTAATTCTAATTTTCATAATCTTTCTAAATTTCTAGCTCTTTTCCCCCCCCCCTTTTTTTTCCCCTCCCTTTGTTTTATGATGAAAATGGTAAAGAAAACAAAGGAGGAGGAATACAATTCCCTCAATTAAATCTATTGCCAGTTATATCTTGAGATCATATTTCAAGATAATGTGTGGAGACAAGGGGAATGGTGTTTTCCAGTTTCACAAAGATGAAGCATCCTTATTATATGTTGACCATATCCAATTCTCATTCCTGATAAAGGACAAAAGAATTAAGGAACCTGATCTTTATTTCAAAGATCTTTAGGAAAACTAGGGAAAGTCACACCTCCATGTTCCTTCTGCAGCGTGATGGCTTCAGAGAGAAAAAAGAACAGTAGTCCTTGTCTGAAAGTTCTGAACTCCAGCACTGCTTGAACTTGGTTGGTTCAGAACCTCTTAGCAGTCTTTATTCTCTGGTGCAGGTTTTTGTTTGAGACTTAGTTTGTTTCAACTGAAAAGCATTCTTGTAGGAAAACAGAATGAGTAGCATGTTATTGAAAAAAATATTTATGGGTTCTTTTGTCCATGCAAAGTTGATATGGTTCTCAATTTTCTATCTAGATTTCATTGGTGCTATAGTGTAAAGATACAGAACAGTAAGTTCAAAAAAACCCCAAATAATTATCTTTTAAAGAATGTCTTCTAGAAAGAAATGTAAAATTAGATAGATGTATACAGAATAACAGAAGTGAAACTGTCACATCAAGTGAGGTTTAAGAGATCACGGGGATGATCTTCATGTAATTACAAAGGATTTAAAAAAAAAACCCAACTACAACCGAGTAGATCAATACGCATTCAAAATTCATTGTGGATAGGGCCACAAGATATTCCAGCAGCGTTCACAGAGAACAAATGTAAATATAGGAGACAGAAAAAAGTAAAATAATTAAAAATCCCAGTTCTCCTCCCAGAAGTTTGTGTCCTGGAGAATTGTCTAGAATCTCTAGGAAACGCCTTCTGAAGGAATCACCTTTCAGATATAGAAAACATGAGAAAACAAAGTTCGAATATGGGTGCTACAACTGTTATCCTACTCTCATTGTTGGAACAAATATATAATTCCAATTAACCTGACTGACTCAGGAATATACTAGTTTCTTTTTCTGTTTAAATTTTTAATCCTCAGTTAGTATGGCTAAATACAGTCAGAGGTAGTAAGCTTATAACTAGAAAACTGTAGTTCATCTAAAGTGTTATTCATGCAGACAAGCACTTTTCAACAGATAAAAATTGCAGATGTTCTCCAGCCTCTTTCTGATTACAAATTCAACATTAGCTAAGTTTTCATATCAAGCTTCTTGGTTTTTTGTCAGTTTCCAGTTTTAGATATTTGTGCTTTCCTACATTAAATTATTGTTTCTTTCCACAAAGGCATAAAATTCTATTTGTGACATAGCAATAATTTCCATGGCAACAACTCATAGCATTATGAAGGTAAGCAAAATCCAGCTACCGAAGCTGTCCAGTTGTAGGGATGAAAGCTTGGTAAAAGCCCTCAATAATAGCAGGGCTAATAGAAAATTATAGGCAAAGTAAAAAGTGTTTTGTTTAAACTGTCTTTGTTTTCATGTTTGCTCAAGGATAAAACTATTTTTAAAAGGGGTATTCCAGAGTTGACTGAATTGACTTTGCTTGGATTTGCACTGAGCTCCTGACAGAACTCTGATAAAACTAGCTCCTGCATATCTCTGAGAGATTCTGAATAACTTTATTCAGGCAAAACTTGTAGGAGTTTTTCCTTAATACAGAATGCTATATTCAAAAGTGGATATATCTATGGAAGTTTAACCTATAATTTAAGTGTATAACTTGTATAAACATATCAAATTATTGCTCAAGATTTTCAGAACATTTCATCAAGCACATCTTATACCCAGAATCAGTGTTAGTGATCTTGCCTGTGATGTTTTTAAAAAGTTTGCCAATAACTGGTTTAAGTATAACAATGAAGTGTTTCATCTGTACAATGGGACCTTATGCACATTAACTCCAATGGAAACAACTATTTTATGGTATTTTGAAGATTATTATATCTGCATTAAGTACTGTAGCACTGTTTATTTTCTTCTATATTGATTTTTAATTATGCTAAAGCTGTACATTATTTAAGAGAGGGAAGAGGAAGTTAAATCCTAATCTCATTAGCACTGATATAAAATGCATTGAGTTCAATGGCATTTCAGTTTGTCCTGGGTCTGATGTGACTGGGAACAGATGTGAACCCTCTTGAATTAGTTTCTTGTTCTTATGACATAATCATTTTGCTCTGGATCAGATTTTTCATTCATGTGATATGGGCTCAGCACATGTTGAGCTGATCAAAGAATGGAGAAGGCCAAGCCTATCTGATTATATAATTGCATCATCTTTTGTACTGTAGTTGTGTAGGGCCAAAACTTGAGATCTCTAGTCACTTTGAGTCAGTCATTTTGAAAACAGGCCTCAGCCATTTTCAAGGTTTGATAATGCAATGGCATTGAAAACAGTGCAAATTTGCCTAATAAATAAGGGTGGTTTAAATAGAGAGGTGTAAATCTGCTAGTTGAGTTCAGCTGGTAGATTTGTGCCCAGGTAATTAAAAACAGAGGCTGACATGGCCAGAAGAAGCATGTTTTGACCACTTAGCTCCATGTTAAGACTCTCTTAAGGATTTCTGTGTAACCTTAGTGAAGGTATGTTATTACTAATTTTCCACATCGATCTATTCTTTAGTTTCCAATCTGCATTGTAACATTTTTTGGGGGAGAAGAAAAATCAAACCAAAATAAAACAAACCTGGCTTTTATTTTTATTAAGAAGTGCTCAATATAATGGGAATGTGGTCTTAGGGGATATGGTGGGATAATAACTGTAATAGCCTAATAGTAGCGTATGGCAAATCAGTGTTTTCAGCCGATGTATGTACCAGTACTTCACTAATGGAATGTAAGTACATTGCCTTGGTAGATGAGGCTCGTATGACATTTAGATGGCATAAAATAGTTTGTTAAAGTCAAAATATTCTTCTTGTACTAAAAGCTGAGCATTTGACTCAGTTGCCAATTTTCAAAGACTTTCTGAAACTGTTCTTGTGGACTGGCTCCTTTCTTGTTGGTGCATAAAATAACTACAGAGTCACCGCAGATGCTGTTGTGCATGTTGCTTGAGAAAATTTCTTTCATTCTTCATTTGTTCTGGAAAAAGCAACAGCACTAGAGAACCCTCATCCATGTATGTAATAATCACATTGTTTCACTCATTCGTAGCTGGTGACTTTTCTAAATATTTTTGATCAATAGAAAAGAAATGTAAAAAATCAGTAGATTGCAGCTTGTAGCTGGAATTGATAGATAGTTTAGGTGGCAGGCTTTGAACTCCCTTGGCAATCAGTAGTTGAAAGAAATTACCTTACTTCCATAGCTAGGATCTTCTGCCAAATTTACCCTGTTCACGTCTAAATCTCTTACATATTTTAAAGGATTAAAGTTAAAGATGAGATTAAAAACTTTCCTCTTGGCTTCAAAAAGAGAACAGAATTCTCTATACAAGCATAACTGACAACCTCCCATGAGAGAAAAAAAAAAAAAAAAGACAAAACAAAACCCAGAAAACTAACATGCTAAAGATGTTTTCTCATCTCCTTAACCATTTGTTTTCCTTTTTTTTTCTTTTACCTAGATGTCTCACTGAGATGGGTCTTTAAAATATGGTGTTATTAGACCCTATGCAAAGGTTATACTTTATGATTTGACATACAGTATTTTTTTCCTTTGAACTCTTCTTTGAATCCTCAATTCTTAACAGTGTAGTTAATTCTACGTGTTGTGGCAGAATTAATTGTGTTGCCATAACATCATTTTCCCCTAATAAATTTTCCACTGTGGGGATTTCAGCACTTCAAAGGCGATACAACATACCTTTTACTAACCAGATGATAAGGTTTCATCTGTGCAATGGAGCCAATGATTGTTTTTGAACCAACATATAATTATGAAGACACAGTGAGAGAACTTTCAACATGCTCACAAGTGGCAGAACTAAATGCAAGTAGAAATGTCATGTTGGGGTGGAGGTTCAAAGTTAGCATCCAGTCTTCGACTCTGCAGCTGCTATAATTACACAACTCTGTAAATTGGAATCATTTATCCTCTGCCAACTGCAGTAATTAATTTTCTCTTCAGTCAGTGGAGGGGGGATTGATCTTTCCTTTATGAAAAATCTTTCTCACGCAAGTACCACTTTGCTCTTCTATGTTTCCAGTTCTGGAAATTTGTCCTTCTATACAAGTATTAAAAAATGGAGTTGCAGCTTTCTTGCCTGTGTGTTCTTGTCTGTGTGACAGTAATGAAAATGAAGATCCAAAGTGTAGAATTTTGTCATGGTACTTAATTACTACGTGATTGTGGAAGAGTGGCTTTTCTAGTAACAAATGGTGACTGGTGGTGTTTATGTACAGAGCTTTGGCTGGTTATACTAGTCACTAGAAGTTAGATTTTTCTCCTGTCTAAAGGCCCTTTACAAATCACAAACAATTTTCATAGATTTTCATCTGTCTCAGTGTGTGTTGCCATTCCCACACTTTCCTTGCTCTCTAAATAAGTGGTGCTTCAGGAAGAAATCTTGGGCGGGGGGGGAAGCCTTACTCTGACAGTCAGGGACTGTATCCTTCAATGTCAGTTTTCATTCGGGCTGTGGTTTCTTTATAGTGTCTGCTAAAGAGCTGTTGCCACACAGTTATTGCCCTGTAGATATTAGGTAGGAGAGAATTCTAGCCTACTCCTGACTGTATAGTGTTACTATGCTCTGTAATTAAACATGGAGCCTGCATGTAGTTGTGAATGTAAACATGCGATGTATCTGCTGGATTTTCAGTCTTCCTGATAGCTGGAGTGAACCTCTAGTTATTAACAGTGCATGGCTGTGTGATGGAGGTTTCTGTTGTTTGTAACTGAACCGATTCCTTATAGACCATCAGCAAGACTAGTCACCTCTGGTCTCCAAATGTGTGACTCTGCAGGAGTCAGGACCTCCAGCCAGGGAGGATAGGACCTGACTTTTCCAGACCCTTCACTGTTGTCCTTTCAGTTTAAGAAGAGGCATTTCAGTGATGCAGTATGGGAGAAGCTTTTGTTATCATTACTTATGCTGTGCTTGTCCACAGAGAATATGGAAGGCTTCTGTCTTGTAGCTGGGCACAGAATTCTCCTAAACAATAATTTTCCTAAATTTTGTTTAGTCTTAAATACTGTATTGATTTTGGCTTGCTCACATACCATCTCATGCTTTCTGGGCCAGATCTTCCATTGCAGTAAAGCTGCTGGGATTTTTCTGAATAGCCTCTTTGGTCCTGGCAAACACTGAGGTGTAACCTACTCTTAAATACTCTGAAGCTACTTAATCTTTCCTGGTAACTTCTATAAGTCTCTAGCTGCCACAGATTGCCCACCTGAGACGGAAAGTGAAAAGCTAAGGAAAAGTTTTATCCACTCCTGGTATGTGAACTTGTATTTTATAGTAAGCCCCCAGTTCTCTAAAAGCTGACTTGCTTTTGTTGCTTAGTATGATTCTGAGTGAAGATGTAGCACAGAAAGGATCAGGGACCAGGCATAACTCCCCATTGTGTGTCGGTGTGAACAGGGGTCATAAAAAAGCCTTATTTCTTATTTTGCCAGTGTCTGGTTGAACCTTTTCTATAATTTTCTGCAAACGATCCAGTGTCTCTGAAAGACTGTTTCCTGTCAAGTAAGGGTAAATAAAACTATAGGAATTACAGCACTTGCAAGAAGGAAAAGAAACATCCCTTTTGCTTTCTCTCTTTCCCCCATCAATGACAGATATTTATATGTTGGTAGAACTACTGTATGTACAGTAAAAATGATGGCCATTTGAGAAGAAATACAATTTTGTTTACCTTTTGATCATAAAGAAGTGGGGGATTTCTCTGCAAAGAAGAAACTCGCTATATTCCAGTTTGAGATATTTGATAATCCTTTGTATTGGAGTTTAACACAGTTAAAACACATCAAACATGATCAAGCTACATTTATCAGCAGAAAACAGCTCAAGTAAAATTATTAAAAATCCTTTGAATTTCAAAGGCAAGAATACAGCGTGCTTCTTTGGTGTTCAACTTCATATGGTGATTCAGAATGATCTGCTTCCAGGCCTTGATCCTTGCATATTTATACTTGCTTTATTGGTGCTAGAGGTTTTGTTTGCACTTAATAATTATGCAGCTCAGAGTGGCTGTTAAATGCATTTCGGGAGATTTTGTAAAAATCACTATTGGTTTGGACAATATTGACACTAGACAGGCATTTGAAATCAATACATTACTTGTATTTGGGAGGCCTGGAGCAAAATCCTCAGGTGGGGTAAATCACCACAACACCTTGGACTTTACATGAGATGAAGTTGATTTCACCAGCTGGGAATCTAAACTTTGTATAGGTTTCTTGCTTGGTCAAACTGAGCCAAAAGCAAAGAAGATGTTTTATAGATACATAATTTTCCTGGAAAAGAAATTAAAGGGGGGGGGGAATCTGAGTTGGGATCGTAGTAAATGAGCATCTCTGAGTGGAACAAAGGAATAGAAGAGAGGGGCTAATTGTTTAATTAGTAAATGTCTGCTTGGTTAATGACATATTAATGAGTTTTTAAGACAGTCATATCATTTACCATAAAAGACCCATGTGCGTATCCCTGGATGTACTGTATAATTAAGTAATGTGACCCATAGGAGTTCATCATTTAAAAACCTGTCAGCTGTCTCATGTTTGGTAGCAGATGAGTAAGCTCAGGAGGGGCTCACAAGGGGGACTCAGTTAGGTGTTTAGGTCCGAAATATATCCCTGTATAAAATCTGTTGTTAATTGGTCAGCAGCGTAATATCTGTGCATAAGGACAGCATGGCTTAGGATTTGTCCAGCAGTCCATTGAGCTCTTTGTTAACAGAAAAGCTATTTTCTGTGAGGGGGTGGATCCCACAGACTTCTCCCTCTCACCTCAATTCTATCTATTGAAACTGAGTGAGGTGCTTGTTCAAAGTGTTGGCCCTGGGCTGGGACATGAGGTTTCCCCAGTACTGATGTAGTTCATGTTATTATTTAGATGCTTTATTTCTGCCAATAAGAATTTATCTGTGGTCATGGATGTATTGTCTTCCACCTAAAGAATTTTGTTTATGCCAACAATGTTTAAAAACTTCCTCCCTCCTTCTCCTTCAACCCACTTCAGGGCAGCAGTAGGCTTAGGTTTCTTTATCACAAAATGAGTTCTTCACCCTTTTCATATTTGAACACTGCTTTGTGGAGTGTTGCAGCAAGCTCTTTGCTACTTCTATTTCCTTAGTTTTTAAAGAGTGTGCATTAGGTGTGGGCATTGGAAACTGCTTGCCTTTGCCTTCAGAGGGATGCAAACATCAGGATCGCTCATCCTTTCTGTCTCAACATGTTTATATATATAATCTTACACATAATCAAATCTAGATCCCAGCTATGGAATTTAAAGGTTATCGAAGTCTGGGGTGAGCTTCGGGTGCAGGATGTGTGGTCTAAAGTTTATGTACTCTCTCAAAGCTGTCTTAAGCCATTGAAAGACCATGGGCAAAGTACCTGCATGATATGCAGAAAACTCTGATTGCACAACTAGTTCATCCAAATGTGAAAACTCAATGGGGATCAGTTATGCAGCATGTGCAATAAGTCTGATTCATCTGGTGTTAGACTTCTAGGCACAAAATGTGGGGATTCTTGGATTTCAGGGCTTGGGCTTTCTTGGGTGCATGGTATAGTGATGGAGCACTCTAATTTCTACTTCCCTTCCTCAGCAGTTTTTGGAAAGATAGCAGGAGCACTGTCTCCAGACTTACAGGCTTTTAATGCAAAGAATACAAACACAGAATGCAGAGAGTTGGGTGGGTCTAGCTCTACTGTGCTGCTTTATCAGTCTTTTCAGGTCCAGTTCTAAATAAAGCATGGGCACACACAGAGGAAGGTCTTTTGGTATCATAGCACATGCTTAGTAAGTAACAAAAATACCTCTGTGTGTGTGGAGGGGGAAAGTTATGGAAGATTTTTGAGGCCATTTTTCATTTTCTTGTGTTAAATTTTCATGAGTTTCTTTGCAGTTCATCTTTTCAGAACACATGTCAAAATATTGTAGGTATAATCTAAGGAAATATTCTAGTTCTAGGAGTGGGTTTTGGTCAAAATAGCTAAAAGCTTTTTACTAGTTTCATTGCCAATAAATGCCTTGACAGAAAGGTAATTCCAGGAGTTATAAAATGAGAGGTGTGGCTTGTTGTAAGTCTACAGGTAATTGAGAACTGGCTGCGTTTTGAGGTTCCCTTTCTAGGGGAACCCTTCTAGTCTCCTCAGCTTTGAGAATGAAATAGAAACAGATAAAAAAGCTAAACTCTATGGATTAGATACAAACAGGTTAAATGAGGGATTATGCCTTCCTCATAACACAAATAAAAAAACCCAAAAGTGGTAATAGTTTAACAGTATGGACGACTGACATTAAAGACAGCAGAAGCTAAACGCATCATTGATCTGACTCACTACTGACTCAGTCATACCTGTATTCTAGTATTGTCTTTTTAATTGCTTTGTCTTACTTACGCTTTTTAAGTATTTTGAAAGTGGATAGCAGGTTGTTTGAGAGGGAGTAGTATTCAAAGCATGGGCTCTTCCCAAAAAGATGGACACTGAGCACCACACATAGCTCTTGTGCTAAATCTATGCACAAGAAGAAATGGGAGAGTGCTCAGTATAATGCCTGTCTCAAGTATGTGGTGTAGAGGCCACAGAAAGAAACCACATAGACAATATAAATTTTTAATATTTTTTCCCCATTTTTTTTTTTTTAGCAATGGTAAGCAAAGTACCATTGCTTCTGATAGATGAAGTTTGAGAGCAAATATTACACACGGACTAAGGGCTTAATTCTGATCTCCCCTCTGCGGGTGTGTGTCATTAATGATTCATTGCATATTTTGAATAATAAGCTGTCTGCATAGTGGAGGGCAGAGCATAGTCCTAGGAGACTATTGCATGTGTGATGCATTAAGAATTATATTGAGAACGTGTAACTTATTAAAGTAGCTGTCTTGGGTTAAATCACCGTTAGGATGTGTGTATATTTACCTGAAAATTAGCAGAAATTAAAAAGTGATCTCAGAATGGAGAGACTGTAGAAGTACAAATTTAAGGGAAAACTATTTTTTTTTAATTCTGAAAAAGCTATGAAGCATGACATTCATCTCCTCAGTTAGTAAGATTAAGGAACAACTGACAAAATGTTGGGTTTTTTTTTGCTTTATCTAGTTAGTTTAGGTACTTCTATCCGTTTAAAGTGTAATTTCCACCTTTTAAAATTAATGTGAAAATTAAGTGACTTTGGCAATCTGCTTTCATGAGATAATTACAATGACAAATGAATAATATTTTATTTACCTATCAAATATACTCCTTCAAAAGAGAGCAAGCAGAACTTTGGAAAGTTGCTACATATATGATCTGTACACAAACATATATGCAGCTGGTATTCCATATATAAATATATATAATTTGAACATACATCAGACTCAAAATGTGTTTGTCTTCTTCCTTACTCTCAAGTAGCTATGGTTAAAGTAAAATTAAATCAAAATCTCCCAAAGTCTCTCTCTCTATTTCCCTTCCCCAAATATGTAAGTATAGCTGGACGCTTCACTTTGTCTTGAGTTCAGTCTGCCCCAGCTGAGGATCTGCCTCCTTGGATACTGCATAGCCTGTTAAAAGAGCATGCCAATGCAATGTTATTCTACGTTCTATTTTACATTCAATTTATTTAATCCTACTGTGATTGTGTGTAGTGTGATATTATGGCTGTGATACCTATTATGATTATACACTACAAAGTTTCAGATTGAAATCCTAGCATGACTGAGGCCAATTCACACTCTTAAGTCAGGAAATTAAAAAATTACAGCTTCAACAGCAGAAATTTCCTATACTGTACACATACAGTAAGATCCATACTCACAAGAAAATGCTATTTCTAAGAAATATCTTCCATTTTTCAACTCTTTTGACAAGAAAAACCTGTCAGCTGTCTTTAGGAATGCCGTACCTGGATTAGAAGGTGAAGGTTTTTCTTCTTTCTCCATGCTGATGACTGACACTGAAAGTGAAGGAAAAGAGAAGGGAGAATAAGATAGAAGTTCAAAATCCAATGGCTGTTGGCCTTGTAACCTAAAACCCATCCTTCCTATTTTCTAAACTTTTTTCAAGCACTGGCAGGAATGTTATATATACACAGAACATGGGCATATGGGAAATTGGGTTTGGGTTTGATCCAGCAACGCAAATGTGCCTTGCAGACTGTGGCTAGCCAGGGGTAGTGATATTGTAGTTAGGTTTTACAATTCTGTAAGTACTTGAAGAATACATGTGAGGAAGTGCTTTGCTTGAAGAAAGACATGGAGCCAGGCTTTGGCATTCTTACTGACAGGATGAAACCATGAAAGAAGGAGGTTGCCTGTAGTAAAACAGGAAATGTTTTTTTTTGTTTTATTGATGCTCTCCTTTTCTAGTTCAATTTCTATATTGGGAATATCGGAGGTAAATAGTAGCTACACACTAGTATATGTGGTTGTACTATACTTACCTTTAGTGTATCTTATTGTCAGTTATGTGTACAATATATGTGGATAATAATAGAAAAGTAAAAAGAAATACAATTGTGCATATACTGCAGTAGAAGCAGTGTTGTCTGTGCTGGAAGGAAGGAGGGTTGTTTGATCTCTGTTTTAAGAGAAAGTGATACTGTGAAGTTGTCTAACTTTGTAAGCTTTTCCTTTGAGGGAGATATGTGTGCAATCTGCATGCCTGGCTAGTTCTTTGATGATAAATTTGGACTCAGTTTTTAGTCAGCTACAAGAAGGTGCCAAAAGCATTGGCATCTGTTTTAGAAAATTGGCAGAGTTTCCTTGGCTGCGAATTTCTTTATCCTGTCTCATTACTTTACTCCTATCAGCTTTTTACCTGCATGAAGAAAGACCAAAAGAAAAAGGCAAGAAAACCCTTTAAAACTTAAGTAGCTATTACAACAACAGAGCCTAAACCACTCAGGGTGAAGATTCTATAATTTCCACTCTTTACACATACTAGGTGCAATCAAACAACTTGAAGCAATAACACAGGGGGAAATATGTTTTACATAACTTGACTTCCAAATAGCGATTATCCCT
The DNA here is from genome assembly GCF_964237585.1 of Gallinula chloropus. NCBI lineage: Eukaryota > Metazoa > Chordata > Aves > Gruiformes > Rallidae > Gallinula > Gallinula chloropus. Next base: position 92,817,186 of record NC_140086.1, read on the forward strand.
TCAAGGCTATTTGTTTTCCCAAGAATCCTGCTGATTATAGGCTCTATGTTAAACCTGTTTCAGATGATAACCTAGCTAAACCCTGGCTTCTGTTACGTTAACGAAATTATGGATGCTATGAATGAGCAGGATTTATAGGTTTCTTCCATATGCAGGAATGTTGTCTTAGACCAGTGCTGTGATACCAGGCATGGGTTACACAAGATCACAAAAGACGAGATGAAACCCCTGTGGCTTAAAAGCAGCAACAAAAACCTCGTTGACTTTGGTGCAGTCAAGCTGTCACCTCTCATGTTTACAAGTTATTCTGCTAGTTGGCAGAATAGTTGTGATTTAAGATCTGAAGAACTACACAGGTTTTGTTTTACAGTGAACAGGTTCATGGTTGTTTTAGTGGTTTGTGGTTTTTCCCCCTCAAGATTTCATTTTATTGTTCTGACAATATTACACAGAGTGCTGTTCTGGTCTAAATTAGGTGACAAAATAAATGGGAGATACTGTTCCTAGTCATCTAAGGAGATCTAAAACCAACTAAGCAGATCTGGAGATATGACACACTAGGAAACTACTGAGAATCTAGCCTCTGTCTTTAGTAATGATTTGTTATCCCAAGGAGAAATAACGTTCATGTTTCATGCTCATTGCTGCTGTCTTTGGGCTGGCAGAGACTAGATGCTTCTCGGAGAAGAAATACCTCAGCGTTACTTACTCATGAACTGTTCCTTTTGCTTGTAGGGCTGTCACAGCAAAGCAGCTTGGGTTCTTAGTGTAAGTATCAACAACTCCTACCGAATCTAAATGAAAGATGCTCCTTGACTGTCCGTCCTTTTGTCGAGAGCACAAATGCCTCTTTAACTGTGTGTTCTAAGCCTGTCTTGCATTGAACTTGTGATGTTTCCAGGAAATTGTTTTGGAAAGAAACTCACAGTACTTATTAGTTCCTGGAAGCTGCTGATCTCTCCAGAAGCTCAGTCTTAGGTACGAGGGTTTTTTTTTTCCTGGTCACTCTTCATTGTGCCCTGATGTTCTTGCTGTCCCTACAATGGAAACTGATTCCACCCTATCTTCATCTCACACTGCTTCTGTAAAATCAATGACCACATGGATGGATGACATTAAATTTGTGGTGTAGCAAGAGCAAACTTGGTTTATGAGATTGCCATATACAGAAAATTTTTAGCTCTATATGATTTTGATGGTATTTTAACAGGAAGAAATAGACATACTTTTTACACTCATAGCAGATGCATGGTAAGAGTGTAAATCTTGCTTCTGTGAAGCATCTAGTTACAGCGGGGTTCTGAAGAATTACTGATCTCTTACCATTTGAGAGAGCAGAATAGTAAAGAAAAGGTTTACAAATGTTGTCAGGAAAAAGGTTGAGAATCTGTTAGTTGCTAGATACTGATATTTAGGCAATGAGTAAGGATATAAAGTACATCATGTATTTTGTTAGAAATGTTGTGGGATATTGTATGTTTATGTGATCAGAGAGGAGAAACAAGTGGCATATGAGTCAGCATAGCACAAATAACAAATATCACAACCATTTACTGTAGGCATTTCAAGGAATATTTGAAAATTGTGCAAATTATTTGAATATTTACAAGGGTGACGAGTATATATAAAGAAAATCATTAATGTTTCATAAGTATATTATGAATATAAACAATGGCTTTGTTTATATTAACATGCTGTGTCAGTACTAAGGTGCCTCTGTAGTTTTCACTTCTTATAATGATGATTTATGCTCTTTTATTGAAATAACTTTGTGCTTTGTAATTGGGAGTGCTACAAAAATCAAAAGTTTCTAAAGATACATTAGGTGTTTTCTTCCTCACACTTTAAAACCCAAGAGGTGTTTCTTGCAGTCATTTAAGAATGACTACTAGATTCATTTCCCACTGCAAATGTTGTAGAACATCCATCTTGGGGTGGTGTCCTAGATATAACTCGTTAGAGCAGCTCTGCAGTAAGGAAGAAGCTTTAAGGAGTCAAAGATTCATAATTCACGCCTTCTGCAGCACAAACGGCCTGCCAGGTGATTAAAGGACTTGGAAATGTATAGTTCAACTTGTCAAGGTAGTAAGGTAAACCACACAATTCTGCACATTTGCTGACTTCATAAATGGCATTGGATATGCTTAGTATTTTGTGACAAGTTGTGTATATACCATTGCACCAAAATATCACTGGTTTCACTGACATTTTTACTTGAGAATGAATTGAGTAAATTGGTCTCCTATGCCACTTCAACTATTAGTAAAACCGATTATTTGTCTTTCATGGGTGGATTTTTTGCAAGTTAAGCACTTAAATATTTTGAAATACATGTGTGGGAAAGACTAATGTCTAAATGTAATTTCTAGATACTTTAATGACTTTACCTCTCATCCAGCTTCTATGAGAGGTAGAGCTGAGGCACTAGAATAAGTGGGAAAAGCTGGTTTTGGCCAGTTGAAGGTGTTGTAGCTAAAAAGGTTCATTCTGCTTATTGAATGTTTTCTTGGTTGAAATTTTATTTGTGCTTAGATTGTATACCCATCAGTTATAGCTTGGTACTACGTGGCTATTGGGGCTGCAGTCATGAAAGGGCTGTTTCCTGTTTTGCCTTGCATATTTTTTTAAATATATGGAACAGAGGGAGGAAAATTTTCTGACGCCCTGGTTTTGGGGGCATTGCCTGTATGTCAGTCTAACAGTTTTATGGTTTTCTGCAAATATAATATGTATTTCCATACCCCTTTAGATAGTACTGGAAGTTTCTCAATAGGTTGAATGATCTTCAGAGGTGTTCAGCGAGGTTTTATGCAATCATTTTAAAGCCACATATACATGCACAACTCTGGATTGTAGAATGACGTATTAATAGGCTTTGGTTGTGTGGTGGGGGTTTTTTGTGGGGGGTTTTGGGAGGTTTTGTGTTTGCTTTTTTTTCCTAGGTAAGTACACCTAAGTAGTAGTACTGCCTTTCCAGACAGTATTGTCACTCAACACCCAACTACCAAGTGCTTAAGAAAGTGTAAGGTCCTCATTTTTGTATAGTCTAGCTACTTCAGGAAAGAGGTGGGAACTTTACACTCTTTCTCCAGATTCCATAAAGTGACATTTGATGCTTAGTGCACAATTCCCTCCCTCCTGTTATCCCTCTTTTTCTTTTCTTCCCCCTCCCCAACCCCAGTCTTTCATCTGTCTGTTTCTTAAGACAGGATTACTAAGAAGAGGATTTTGTGTCGGTAAGGTCAAGGTATTGAACTTTCGAGGAGTATCAATTGCAATTGGATGAGAGCCCAGAAGAAGGATCTCTTAGTGGGGTGGAATAAGAAACTTACTTTTTACTCTGTTAAAAGGTAATACTTTAAAACATGTGCTCCAAGGAATCAGTCTTTGATTTAGAATATTTTGTCTCCTGCTTTTCTGAACATGTAGGCCTTGGATCTTTCTATGATTAAACTATTTTTATCAGGTCAGAATTCCTTTGAATTTGATTAGTTTCTTTTGCCTTTAACCCTACCTCAGCTGAAGAGGAGTACAACTGGGGATTTTTCTTCTGTTAGTTTTTTGTTTGATGGATCTGTGTTACTGTCTTCTTTGTTCATCTTTATTTCACACTTACTGCTAGCTAGAAATTGTCTCTGAAAGGCACAAGTGTGGAAATGGTCCTCATTCACTTAATGAGCCAGGCTGGGTAGCTGTTGAAGCAGGAACTCCTCAGTCACAGTGGAACTGAGCAATAGAACAAAAAATGCTACAGTTGGTCACTTAAAAGGGCAAAAAACCCAAGTTTTCTTAAGGCAGCTGTCTCCATTGTTTTCTTCCCTCAGATGTTCATGGTCCATGTTTTATTTGCATCTTTAATTGTTCTATGATTGTACAGTCACTCACTGAAAGGAATTACATTTGTAGAAGATGCAGGTATGGAGAAAAATAATTGCTCCACTGAAAAGGATAAAATTATCATTAATATAATGCCCATTCTTGGGCTTCCAATGCCTGACTTTGCATTTGGGGTTGGTCTTGATGGTGTAGAAGATGTCATCCAGTACAGTGTCTCTATGGCTCATTCCAGTGAAATCACTGAAAATGTTTGCATTAACTTGTTCTCCATGTTGTCAGCAAGAGCTGAGCAAAGTACAGTATCTAGAATCCAGTCTCTTGAAAATAGTTGTGTAGATTGGATTATAAAAATAAACGGAAGAAATATTCCAATTTCATGACTTACAAGTCACAGGGTGCTTTCTTTCACTTTTTCTCTCCATAATTCTGTATACTACAGGGGAAAAGGAGCAGGGGGTAGGGGGAGGAACCCAAACCTTGAAGCTGTGGCCCACAGATGTGACTGTCATTATAAAACTAAAATATCAAGCAGGAAATTATCTTCTTAACACTTATTCATTTTAAATTAATACAAAACGCTGTATTTTGAGTGGCATCTCTCATCCAGAAAGCATTATTCTCTCAAGTTTTGATTTGATACATCACGTGCCACTAGATTCTACCACGTTACTTTTAATTTCTCTTCTGCAAAGTAATAATGCTATACATTTAAACTAAGCTTTAAAAAATTAAATGGAAGATACTTTAACCTACACTAGAATTTATTTTGCTAGCCATGAAGCTTTTCTCTCCCCTTAAGATACTCAAAACACTTAAGCAGGCACAATAGTTATGCTAAAAGCAAATAAATTCCTATAGTGACTAACATCTTTTTTTAAATTGAATTCCAGGCTTGATATAATTGTACTGTAAGGAAAATCTCTTGCTATAGGAAAGCAGAGACATTTTAAGCTCACCCCTGTCACCTGGCAATCCCCAGGAATGTCTCTGCTGCTCTTAAGTCTTTTTGTCTTTGACCAACAGCTAAAATCCATTTTAATCCAAAACAGTTCAAAGACTTAGGGTTTGATGCAAAGTCCATTGAAGTCAGTGGAGGTTTTCAGTGCCTTCAATGTGCTGAACAGGCTGCTGCAAGAAGCTGAAGTCTGACATCTCATTTACTTCAACGATACAGTTATTTTATTTATGTAGGTTAAGAGTAATTATAGGTAACATAGTGGGACAAACCCTGCAATCCTTAGATAATTCCTATTTAGACTGAACTCCCATTGAAGTCATGGATAAAGATGGAAATATTCTTTTTGCTTTAATTGGCAACAATAACTAAAGGCATAGATGTTTAATTTCTCGTTAACTATTGATATGTTAGGCCAGGTAAGAAGTAGATATGGGAGAAATGTATTTTGGTTTTAAACATTTGTGTCCAAGAAGCAGTGTCCAGAGGGTTATGGTATAACCCTTGCCTAGTAAGGATTTATGCCACACCATTTAGCACATTTCTAAAGTATACTCAGAAACAGTTCGTAACAACAGGCATGACCAATAGTCTAATTTTTCTTTCTTCCCCCCTTGAGGTAGTTGGTATTTGGGGTGAGGGGGCATTTTTTTTAATAATATTTATTTTCCCAGTTACCTGATTTTTCTCTTTGACCTGTAGGTTGGCACACTGAAGCTGGCCTTGAGCCTGCTGTTGCCTTTGCTGCAATTTTGACAGGATAGAAAGGTAAGAAAAGGATGCCCAGTGGTTCTGGGCCATGATGGACAGGAAGGGCTGTCCTTTATTTCTACTCCTGAAATAGTGCCCTTTTCCCAAGTTCCCAAGTTACTTTAGTACCTCGCTCCTTTCAGTCTTTCACTGTGAATGGAAAATCCGCAGAACCCTAGAGAAAGGAAAAAAAGGGTCTGTAAAGGAAGTATCTTTAAAATCTCTCCTTACCACCAAACTAACTAGTGTTTGGACATTTTGCCATTTTGCAAAGAAGGTAAAAAAAAAAAAAAGAAAAAAAAAAGATTGTACTGGAAAATTTCTGATAAGATTCCAGTTGAAAACCTAGTCTCTAAATGATTCTTTCACCTGCTTTACTAATGACAGTGTCCAGTTCAATAGTTTTGGATTATTATCTGACTACAAAATGGTGTTTATCTGCTGTAGTTTGTCAGCAAGTGAAATTAATTTTATGTTATTTTTGTTGTCCTAAAGTACATATTTGAATCTATCCTACCAGTTGCTTTGTACCTTTCCAAAAACCTTCAGAGATTTATCTGTTATTGATTGATTCTATTCTTCCATTTGGACCTCATCCTTTCATTCCACAGAAGTATCTAAAAATCAAATCTAAATTGGATGCTGCCTTTCTGACTATGGCATACAAGAAAGAGTCTTCAACAGTTTCTCATAACTTAAAATATAACCTTTTAGTCTTTCATGTTTATTCATTCTCTGCTCTAGATGGGAACATCAATACCACTGTTCTTCTCATTAAAATCTATATCAAAGACATAAATGGTGAGAATACAACTATATACAGCTTTCCAGAGGGATTCCTAATTGTATTTGCTTCTGAAACGGAGATGTAACAATGCTGATAAGTACACACGTAGAACGAGGGGAAAAAAAAAGGCTGCCATTTTTTAAACTGTAGCTCTTCATATTCAGTGACTATGGTTAAAATGACATTTTCTGATACACAGTGTTATTTACAGTATATCCAGGCTAAAAAAGGTAAAGGACAATAATTTCTGTCATGACCATCAAGTGTTTTTCAAATACAGCCCTCAACAAAAGGGTATGGTTTCTTGATGGGTAAAAGTATTTGATGTTTTTTGAATTGCTTTTGCATCGTGTCTACTGGTGACTTTAGTATTTTTAGGCAATTGTGAACTCTTATTATGATTGCCACTGTTGCAACTAACGACTTTAACAAAATCAGCGTCAGTAACTGCTGGAAAAATGTTGCTTGTATAGAAAAAGCATTATATCACCTCTTCTACATCATGACCACTCACAATATTGTGCAATGTAGTGCTAGGAATGATTTGTGATTTGATGACTTCAGCGTGGATGATTGCCATCAGTATAACTGTGAACAGGAGATTGTCCCCAAAAATTAGCCACTCTTAATAATGGCTTTTTGCACATTCAAATATGGAGTCTTGATCCTAATTTTTGAGGGCTACCAAGTTCCCCAAGAAAAAGCCTCCATGTAGTGCAACATTATGTAGTTCCACTGGCAACTGTACTCTGAAGAGAATTATTAGCTAAAGGTTATAGTTTACCAACTGCTGGTCTCTGAGTTTATCCAGTCCCTTGCATAGAAAATATTCCAACATGAAAAAATGTAGATGGGTAGGACTTCGTCCAGCCTTAGACCTCTTCCTGAACAACATAAAACAAACCATAAAATGTGGTATTTGTGGTTAGAGTGTGTTAGACAAATATAGTGCAAGACCTATATAGTTGCTTTGGCTTTTTACCTAAAGGATATATCAGGAGCAAGTACAGCTAAAATTTACCAGGGTGGACTTGTCAGTATCAGTCAGCTGACACAACATTGAATTAGAGTGGAGAAAAGAGGAATCGGGTTTTCCCTGTCTTGTAGCATACTAAAGGAATGCTATTTTGTACTGTTTGTTCAGCATAAGTTTCTGAAGAGAAGTTCATAGGTTTCTCATGAGAGTTCATTTGCCTCCATAGAATTCATTAGGGTACTTTAGAAACCCAAACCAAACAACTAAAAACCCCAAAACCTTAAATATAAAAATGCTAGTTTATTTCTACAGTGTTAATCTATGTTTTATGAAATTTCCCATTGTGAACAATTATCAGCAAGACTCCTCTTATTTTGGGGAATGGATGTGTAGAGAAGAAGCTATCATTATCCAGTTTAACTTTACTCAGGGAAGTTTTGATGACACTGGTGTAAAACTTGAGACTACGTGCTGCTGACAGGACTCTGCTGATGGATTCCAGAATGAGAACCATTTTATCCAAACCAGCCAAATCCATGAAAGGGTTAATTCTGGTGAACACAAAAATGGAGAGGAGAAAAAACAAAAAAGCCAACCACTCACCTCTAATGTAAACTTTTTCCTTTGGCTAGTACAACTTTATCTTGAAGAATGATAGAAAATTGTAAACCTAACCACAAACTACACAGAGATTATTTCACATATCACTGAAGTATGTTCTGTCTTTGGGGCAAAAACTAGCAGTGGTTTAACAGCACATGGTGATGCTGAACAGGAATTTCTTTTTGATACAGTTCCAGCTGCTAGATGTAACTCCCCACTATCAAGTTCAGTGATGGTGATGAAGCTGGTGTCACTGCTCTTATTTTAAATGTGCCAGAAGGCTCTTTGCTAATGCAAAATATTCTGAGGACCTTGACTGTGTATTAAAATTGGAGGAAATTAAGTGAGAGTAATTTCTGTAGAGGTCAATTGGGCTAGGAGGATATAACTAAACTATACTGACCTATGACATTTGTGCCAATACTGCAGGAGATTGCTTTGCCTCTCTATAGCTTCCCAAACAATTCAAATCAGCAAGTTTTTAATTGGTGATGTTTTCTTTGCAGCAGTACAGCATTCTCAAGATGGCCAAGTACTGATTCATTTCATTTGTGAGAGACACACATCAGCACAGAGTAGTATAGCTGTGGTTTTGGTGGGTTTATTGAAGTTGAACTGGGGAAGGTGGTTGTGTTTGATGAGTTGTGCGTTAGAATAAGGGGTTAGAGTTCTCCGGGACCTGGCCTACAGTTGGAATACAGTGATATGGGTAGGAAAAACCAAAAAGCTGTAAGAGAGAAAATAAAAAAAAAAACCCTGTCATGACCTGTAATAAAAAATGAATCCCACAAGAATTTTGGAGTATTCACTTAATACATTCCATGTGTTGTAACTACGGCAAAACTTTTTGAGCCATGAGCTAGCATTCCTAAGTAATTCCCCAAATTGGACTAACTGGCAGGGATAATTTTTTTTAAGTCTATATAACCGTATTTATAATGTTTGACAAACTAACTATAGTTTACTTCAGGCTGTTGTATCTGGTTTCTTATGGTATATTTCAGCAGTTCACTTGATAGCTCTGTTGTGCAGAACTATCTGAATCTAATTTACATACTGGAGGCTCTGTGGTCAACTGGAATTATGTCTTTGCCTTGTAATTCTGTGAACCTGGATTCACATGTGACAGAAGTTCAATGGAATAATGTGTTTGGTGGTCTCTATTACCAGCATGTCACCAAAAGAAATTTGTCCACATTAGACAAAGTACTTGATGGACTCCTGGCCAGTTCTCATACTCTGATCCAGAGCAGTCAAGTAGTGGAAGAAAATGGCATGAGTTCAAACTAGATTAGCTCTGCTCCGAGTACCTAATGTTCACAAATGATACTTGCATAGTAGACACTTCAATCTTCATTGACCTCGACAATATTGTGAGGGTAATATTTTTATATGAATGCACAGCTGTTGGTATAGTTTAATATGCATTTTGTGTGGGCTCTTTTTCTGTCTTCCAGATTTACCGATTGTCTGTATTTGTAGCTGCTTTGATCGTGTCTTCTAAGGCCTTTACAGAGCAATATCCTGTCCAAAGCCAATGTAGATTTCTCCTAGTTCTGCATGAAGACATATTTGCTTTAGACCAGACAGTAGAAATGATTTACTTTCCTGAAGGTCTGCCATTTTGTCTTTTTGGCTGGTTTTCTTCAATTTTCTCAGTGACAGTAGAGCTTGGACCCTGTGTGCCTGTGACCATAAAGCCTGTAATCCTTTCTCTCAGAATTTGTAGACACGTAATAGAAGAATCTTTGAAAAAATTAAATTGCAGGGAATCTCTGGAGGTCATCTGGTATTGCTTCCTGGTCAAGTTTGCCCAGCTTGCCCTGTTCGAATCTGGATGGATTTTCAGGCACAACAGATCTGAAATTCTCAAAGGTGGAAAGTTGTCTGCCCTGCCAGGCAACTGTTCCAGTGCTTAGCTGTGTTTATTGTGAGGAAATTTTTTTCTCGTGCCCAATTGGGCATCTCCCAGCATTGCTATTTGTAACTCGATTTTTGTCCTTTCACTGTAGGAGTTTCCTTTTGTTGGTCAGGGCACTTCTGGAAAGTCACAACCAATTAGTCTCTACTCTCTTTCTTTACCTCCTTGCTCCTCCCATTCTTTTGTAAGCCAGTGCTATAGAGATTCTTAGCAAGTCTTTTAGGTGTTGCTGGAGACTTTTCTACTTTCAGATATCCTTATGAAGGGGAAAAAATATCCAACTCAAAAGTGTCTTGGGTTTTTAATTCTTTTTCAGGGGATTTCTTTAGATAAAGAATGCAAAATCCCAAATCTTGTGGCTGTACCTCATAAAAATTATTCAAGGGATGGAGGAGTGTACAGAACAAGTGCTTTTAGGAAATCTTCAAATGCAAATGAAACTGTGAGCCAAATCCCATCTGCTGGGCAGCTCAAAGTAAAGGAGGCAGCTGCAGTTTATTGGGGTGAGAGGGAAATTGGAGCCAATATCTCTATGGTACCAGTCCAAATCTTATGCTAAAGTTTGTGAAAGTCTTCTGATTAAGAAATATTTTTGAAGTAGCATAGACTACTTGGGTGTTCTTTTATATATTCAGGGTAAATCTTGATTTATAATGCAATTAAAGTGCTTTTGTATGTAAGAGTAATCATAAACTGTAGAAAGTTGATGGGGTTTTTTTTAATACACCTCTGTAAACTGAAAGAGTGCCTTCTCATCTATGTGATTGTTAATATACTCATGAGATCAGCAGCAGATTATCATGTGTGGAGATTCCATTAAGTGCCCCCAGAAGAGCGCTCTCTTCTGCCACAGCATCATGGTTTCAGACCAAATGAACAGTGTAGAGGTTAAGTGGATTTGGATACCAAGACACTTTGATCAGAGATGCGTGCAAATTTACAATTCACAGAACTTCACTGGGTTTTTTGGAGAGTGATGCTGTAGTCCAGGAGAGAAGCTAGGTGTGTCAGTGTAGAGGGTCTCTGTCCTGAGGGAGAGAGGCCATGGTCTGGGGGTGAGATTGAGCCCTTGAGTTGTAGTGGTTCCAGCCACACTACATGTCGTCCTCCCACAGGGCTATGGGAACTCCCTGGAACTTGTCCCTCGCTAGAGGCTGGTGGAATGGTCCTGGTGCAAGGCTGTAGGGTTCCTTCCCTAGTGGCATTCTGGGCTGTACTCTGGGTTACAGCAGTACTCCTAAGTGTCCTTAGAGGATTGAGTAGTGCATACATCACTGATGAGTAGTCTGCATAAACCGTGCTCTCATTTTCTGAGTTACTGTCACCATTGGTGGTGCTCACAGTCTGCTTCTTCCAGACACTTCTGGACACCGCTGCACTTTTTGGTGATCAACAGACTGTTTGCAAAGTCTCACCATTTCCTTGAACACACTGAAATGGTTCTGTTGTTTGGGACAAGTGTGTGGTTGCATTTATGCTGTAATTACAGCAAAATGTAGGTTGAAATTCACAGACATATGCTAAGCACCACGCTAGCTGTGCTTAGGTCTTGCTAGCCGCTACATAATGTCATGATATTCATTAGCTGGCACGGTCTGTGTGCTGTCTCAGGGCTCTGATATAGCCGTCCTTTCCTATAGAAGGCTGGTGATACTTGTCCTAGGAATATTCCTCATGTTTAGTACTTCTACATGCAATAGAGTTATCTAACACAAGACAGAAACTTTTTCCAAAACAAATTCCCATTTTTTATGGAACTGAGTGGACATACCCTGTTCACAAAGTGCATGTTATATAGACCAACACTCATCTTAAGAATATATCAAGGGGGCAAAGAAGGCAAATAATAAATTCATACGAAAAAGATAATTTAGTTAAAAGGAAGCAAAGCAAAATAAAACCCCGACAAACCAACAAAACCCGAACCCCACAAAACCAAACCCAAACAAAAAACCACACAGAAAACACACACATGCACACACACAAAAGCCCCCAAAACAAGAAATAACATAACCAGAAAACACCCCAAAAAACAAACCTACTCCCAGGGCAAACTGGGAACACTGAAAATTACAGAAGAGTCCCCAAACAGAGATTGGAGCCCTGCAGTAGTGGCCTCACTATAGTAAACTAAATCATCTGTACAAGCTGGTTCCAATAAACCATTCAATGTGATAAAGGGGTGCTATTATATTACAAAGCCCAGAAGGCTCTGGTACTTCCACTATCATGAACTGAATAGGTTAAAAGTATTTTAATGCAACTGGCATAGCTTTCTACAGTGAAAACAGAGCTACAGGCAGAAAAAAATATCCCTTTATTAACGTATACAGTAGGTCACCAGGACAAATTAGAGGGAAGTAATCTGGTTTGTTCCGATCATTCAATACTGTGAAAACAGTTTAAGAAACTATGTAAAAGCAGCTGGGAAGCAAATAAGTTTTATAAAAAGTCTTGTAATAAAACGTTATTCCTGAAAAATGAATTGCACGTTGTAGTTGTAGGGGGACGCTCAAGCTGCAGTCGTGTTTTCTGCTGGAGGAAAAGTTAGCCCAGAATCAGTCTCTGAAGGAAAGACTCAGTGCCACCTTGCAGTTCTGGGTTTATTCTTTCCTTCCTGGCTTCAGTACTAGTGGTGTGACAGAAGAGAGAGACAGTTGCCTGTGAACAATAAATCCCATTTTGAAACATCCGCTGTTCTTGGAGCTCTGTATGGCCTCTGTGGTCAGCTAACATTCAGTAAAACAGGATAAAGACAAAACAAAGTCTGTGAGTCAAATGCTAGAATTCTTACAGAGGCTCCATTCCCTGCTTGCTGATGAAAAATGTGCAAGGATGGGTGGTAAGAGAGAGGAAGTTGCTGCCAATTTCAGTTCCTCACAGGTTCCTCTTGAACCCTCTGGTCAGAATAGTTTTTTTAAGTCTCAGGAAGCCTGGGCCTTAAAACTTGAAATGCATATTTAAGGTGATCTGAAGGCATCAAACAATCAAATATGCAAGATACAGCATTTGATGGCAGCTCTGCAGCAGCATAGGTCTACTGAATTTGCCTGATGATGTTTGTGTATGGTATATGCATAGGGGGATTGCTTGCCCATGCAAGATTTTTAGGTCTGTGGCTCCAGTGGATGGGGTGGCATAGGTGCCTTGAATAAGGATGAGCAGGGCATGATTTCTCACCCAGTCTACACAGGTGAAAATCCCAATAGGCTAAAAACCTTGAACCCTTTGTGGTTTTCTGTTGGCAATAATTTGTGCAAGCTGGATGGACTGAGGGCAGGAGGGGATTTGCATAGACTGGATGTCTTGGCTTTATCAGGTGATCTAGGGGCACAAGCTCCGCCTACCAGTAAAACCTTCAGTATTTTCAGTGCGACAATTGTTGAAGTCATAGGATGCTTGGAAGGAAAGACTGTGAAGACAAGTGAGGGAAATGCTTTTCTAAGTACTTCCCATGTGAAGGAGAGCCCTGAGTATTTGCAGCTCTGCTGTCAGTGCACCCTTCTTTGCGTAGTAGTCTAGATTCTCAGTAGATATAAATAGGCATGATGCCTTAAAAGCCCACCCAGCCTGGCCTGGCTACGTTGGTTGAGGATCTAGCCTTTAAACACCATGGTGTTTCATGTAGTTCCTGTGGTTTGGATCAGGCCTGCAGGTGATTAAAATCCGTATAGCTCAACACATCTCTAGGGAGTTGCTCCAACAGACATAGGCTGCACTTTTAGCTCTCAGATTTTATTCTGATTCACGGTATCAGAACCACAAATAGAGCCTGGAGTGCATGATTGTATCAGTTACATATGCCTACATTCAGACATCACTGGCCTACACCACAAATCTCCCAACACAATCATGGCAATTAATTATTTCATGATTAACATGAGAAAATACGATGTACTGAGAGCTATCTCCTCCACCCCTCCTTCCTCTAAACCCTTGATCCTGAAGTATTTGAGAAAGGAAAAATGAATTCAAATAATAAGTAAAAGTTCTTGTCACAACAAATATGGAATAAAAAAATGGTTTGAAATACTCGGTATCATTTATGATGTAATCTCCTGGCAATAGAAAGCTGGCAATGTGCTACAGTCATGCTTTCAATTACATTACTAAGTAATCACACATTAAAGTCTAATGGCAAATGATTCTTTATTCCCAGGGTGCCCTGTCCAATTGTTTTCTAAATTGGTTTCAGGAATAAGGATGCAAGCATGACTGCAAAAATATTATTTATGGTTTGGAAGTCATCTTTTTTATCTTTTTTTTTTTCTCTTTTTTTTCCCTGTGTGCTTTCTGGCAGATATTTCAGAATGTAGGTTATTATTTCTAGGTTCATGTTTTAGTTTGACAGTTAAGAAATGCTTAAACCTGATGATAAACTTGGTTGGATTGATAGATAGAGTTGTCAAATTTCCACTGCCACCAAATACATTGCTTGTCCCGTAGGAAATTAATATTCTCTGAGGAAAGACCTGTGCTGGAATTCAGTATTTCTGCCTTTCTCATGCTCTTGCATCTCCCCTTCTCGGTGCCTGCAGCAACTGGTATACAGTAAAAAGAATGTAGAGGCTTTGGGTCTTGACAGTACTAGAGTCTTCAAATATGACAAAATGTAGGAGTTACGGTCCTTCTCTTCATAAACCAAAGAAAGAATATAAAGAAATTAAATGAGCTCCCTGAAGAATGGAGAATCTTGAAGTACAAGATAATTCTTGAAGCTTTAGGAAGGTAACAATTCAAATTGTGGGGGAAATTCATGCTAAATGCTTTATGTTTGCCTTGTTGAAAAAGTGTTTTACATAGCTGATGCTTTCCTTTTTTCAATACTTCTGTCTTTAATCTCAAGTTAGTGCTTAATGAACAGGGTTTATACATTCAACTGCCTTTTTGGATAGTGCAGAAAAATAAAACACTTCATAAAGTCTAATTAGTCAAACCATTGTGTGTTAAGTTAATCTGTACCTCTGGTTGTTGCTCCAGTGCTACTTAGGTGCCACTCAGGTACAGAGAAGTAAGAAATGCAAAACAGGCTTGCATGAAGAGTATGTGCTCTCAAAAGGTAATGAAAAAAATGAGGGTATAGTTGCATAGGTCTGCCCCAGACCCGGCTGAAGCAGCCAACACCATGAGCAGCAGCTGTCTGTCCATTGGAGCACGCCATGCTCTGTTCCTGAGCGTAGAACTTTTTCAGTGTCCTGAAAAATCTAGACACTTTGGATGGCCGAAATCTGACTCTCTTTGTTTCCCAATTGATACCACTCCTAATTATCGTAAACCTTTCATTGGTCTGCGGTACCTCCAGCGAAACTGCTATTAATATTGTTATTAGTGCTAATGCATATATATACAGAGAAAGAAAGATAGATTCAGAACTTGTTTGTATTGCACAGAAAGGTATTTAACAAAGACATGACTCTGGTTGGGTTAGAATTTATGGAGCAAATTTACAAGGGCTGCATACGTTTCTGTTGGCTGCTCCCAGGATTTCTGCCTCCTGTTCTCCCTGTACTCCCTGTGCTGTGTGGTTTGTTGCGTGATGTGGAGATATTGTGAAAATAATAATTTTTTTTAACTTTCATTTTTCCTTTGCTTTCACACCAAGTGTGTCATCTGGTGTAATAACACTGCTACTGGATTCACAGACCCAGCAGGAGCCCAATGTGAGCACCGCCAAGCTGCCCCAGAGCCCAGTATGAGCCCTGCAAGGTTTGATGAATTGTAAATGTTAATTAAGTCAGATGGCTAGTTTTAGTTAAGACCATAAGTGGGTCTGATCCCTGTGAGACTTTGCTATAGTGAAAACGTTAGTACTAGAAATTACATTACCGTAATGACTTTTACAGGGTCTATATGCTGAGAGGGGTAACAGAGCTAGTGAAGAAGGTTGCTTGCTGTGTAGGAGGTGTATTATGAAAAGAGCATTAGACCATAGTAAAGATAATGCTTAACATAGGAGTGGAGTTCAAATTAGGGGTGTTGTGGTAGATGGATCCGGTTGTTTGATTTGATAATCTCAGTCTCGGCTCTGTACTGCGGCACTCAATATTGTTCCAGATGGTGGTGCAGACCACCTCTGAGTTTTATGAAGAAAGTCACCAGAGCCAGTTCTGGGAGAAGGCTTTGTCTTGGTAGTGTTTTTCTCAATGATATTGCTTGGAGCTTACGTGATGTTATTTTTCAGAACAGGCATGGTACTGTCCCTTAGCTCTCAAACGTGACAATTGTATGGGTCATTTGAGAAAAAAGTCATCTTTGTGACCCACACCATGAGAATGCTGGCCCTTTTCCCTGTGCAGTGCTGCAGGGAGGTGTCTTGCCTCCATGTTGTGAGCTGCATGTTGTGAACTTTGAATGAGACTCTTGCACAGACCTTTGATCCAAGTTCTGAGTTAAACTTGACAGACATAAATAGGATTGTGACTTAGTGTGAGCAGATACTCTGAGATAGTCCTGCATTATTTGATTGGTTTGCTTTCAATGACAAATTTTGTATGTACCATGGATTATTTTTTTAATGTGAAGTGCCAGTTTTTTGGGGTGATGATGTAAATGCTAAAGTAAATGAGTTTACATATAATTTTTTTAAAGTCTTCCCCTTTCCGTGTATCACAAGGGCTCTGGAGAGACTTTCACATTAAAGTCCCTGTTATTCAACCAGATTTAAGAAGGAAGTCTGGAGTATCTGCTTCTTGCATTTATTGGGTTACTTCTTGACCTGAAAGAAGATCAGCTGAAGACAAACCCTAAGCATGAGAGAATAAGGTTTACAGAAATGGCGATTATTGTAAGTGCTCTTTAAAGAAATATTTTTGTTTTGAGATTTTAACTGTATCTGCCTGCTCTAGTAAAAGAGGAGGGAGCAGAGAAGAAAATGAGGTTGGACGTGTTCCAAAAACTCTGAGTATAATTTACTGATGTTTCGTTTGAGCCATAAATGTTCAGAAATTAATTAGAAAACTGTCCAAATTCCCTGAGAGTACACTGACATGTTGTCTTTTACCAAAGGTTGTTGCTAACAGTAAGAAATGGTTCTGGTATAGAGTGCATGCAGTATGTGCTAAGTACTTACTGTTATATCACTTTATCTGAAGGTCTCTAGGACTTAGAATAATCCAGCCTTTTTGCGCAAGGTGATGCACAAAGAAAGCAGGGGACAAGGGAATAAAGAGGGGCTCTTGCTCTGAAACATAAGCAATCCAAAGAGGAAAAGATGCATATTAGGACACCTGTATTCCAATTTTATGCCGTAGTTTTGGAGATGGAGTTAGGTTGGTTTTGACTGAGCAAGGTTTGGCTTTAAGCACCTGCCTAAAATAAGCATAAAATTAAACTCTTGTGAATATGTATGTAAGCATTTAATTGAACTAAGGCTTTGGTGGCTCATCTAAAATCACACTTTATGTCTATAACACAGGCAGCAAGGAAACCCAAATCTCCTAAATCCCAATCCTGTGGTTCAGCAGTAGTGTCAGCTAACTTTAAATACAAATCCACTATGACTTACTGAAAATCATAAAGAATCTGTATGCTGCACTCTTGTTCTCATTCTCAAGTTCTGGACATTTAAAATTTTGATTTTCTTATATTTAACATCAGTGTTTGTTTTTTCTTTAAAAAAACAATTTTTTATTTTTTGTTATTGTCTGTGGTGGTGAGAGCAAGGTATGGTCTAGTTCTGGTACAAAAGCAGCATGATTAGGTGCAATCTGCACACGTGGCTTTCTCTTGCAATTCAGTTCAGGTTAATAATTTAACCTTATTCCTGCAGAAATACTTTGAATCAATTTGGATTACAGGTATGTTTTCATGTGTGTTTGGGGGGTTAGGATTTACACGTTATGCATTAAAATACCTACCAACATTTTAGTCAATGTTTGTTCTTCTAGCCTAAGCGGGTCCTAATTTATTGGAAGTGCCAAGACTGCAATTTCAGATTGCATTCAGAGATGTTAAGACTTTGATTTAGCTTCATTTATATATATGTACTTTTTTTTTTCTTTTATTGAGTTTACACTATTTTGACTTCTAAAATAATTTAAAGCAGTATCAATACAACATGTTAAGATGCAAGGTATTTGAGATTTACAATTATTTTTGTAGTTGTTATGGGATACGTTTTCTTTTTCTTTCCAAGAAGGAATTTTGGGAGGAAAGTCATAGTACATGAATGAACATGTGATCTTGGAAAAATGCAACTTTATGACTAGTCCTGACCTCGGTAGACTGGGCTAGTCTCTATATGCATCTTGGTTTTTGGATTATAGGATTTTTCTTGTGGTTGTTGTGTACTGTACTTGAAGTGAGTGAGATACTCTGTGTTCGGTAGTTTTGGATTTCAGCTCCATAAAGATTAACATCTATGACATCGAGAAATGGTAAAAGCCTCCAGGGATATTTCAGATATAAGAAAGTGCAGTGAGCCTGTCTATATAACTGATCACACCTTGACTTAGTAGCTTATTCTGAAATCAATGCCACACAACTACACACACAATATCAGGGGAAGTCTCCAGATAAGAATATAAAGTATAAGCAATGATCAAAATCACAACTGCGTGATCCTTTCTTCAACTGAAAACTCAGTTATGGAATAATAAAAATTTTTGTTTCTTTTAATTTAAGGAACATGACCAAAGATAACTAAAAATTGATTCAGTTTAATTATTTCCAGGGCATCAAATAACTTATTTCCATGGACTTGCAATCTAAGCTTATGCATAGGGGAACCTATCTGGTGAACACACACTTTCACATGAGGTAAGCTGTTATCAAACTTGTCTGGTTTGTGGACTCAAAATTCTCATTAACAACATTTCCTTTCTAAATTCAGTTCAGTGTACCTTCTTTTGCACTCCTAGTCTACGGATTGTAAATTGAAGCCTTAAAAAAGAAGAAAAAATAAAGCGCTGTGTAGTGCTGTTCTAGATAAAATTCTGAAGCCTTAAAGGAAACTGATGCTCATAGATGTCTATTCAAGTTCTGGAGCTCAGACATGGAGGATATGCATTCAGGCTTCTAAACTGAAGTGAATTTTCTTGAAATTTACCTTTTACAGCTGCAGATGACAAATTTCTGAAGCCATAACCAAAAGTTCCATACTAGAAATACAAAGGATATCAAGCAATAGTAACACATGAATGGTTCATCAGAGGGTCTGAAAATGCTTCCATAGTAGTAGTTAATTATTCCTGAAAATGCCCTTTATGATAAAGCTTTTCATTAAACAAAATAATAAAAGATAAAAAGAGTTTGTGACCACTTTAAATTCTTCCTAAATTCAATATAATTTGTTTCTTATTCCCAAATGTATTCAAGATGATGTTTAGTTGTAAATATGTGCTACACTTATATGGGGATGAATTCATAATTAATTTTTAAGGGCCCTTGCTGAATAGGGTTGCTTTTCTGATTCAGGCTCTGACTGTGGAAATGCAGGAGGCACTTTTATTCCACCATGAATATCAGAGTCTCTTAAAAAACAGTGGTTTCTGGTGAAGTTTGGTGGTAGTTATTATTATCATTATCATTATTATTAATGTGGGCTAGCTCTTCTCTTTAGGCTCTGATTCTACTCTCTGCTTATGTATAAATCTGGAATCTCTGCTATAAATCTGGAATAACTTGAGCGAGTTACATTAGATCATTCATAAAACTACAGAAAAGGTTTATGCTGATTTCATTGTATATAGCATATCTTTTCCTTGATGTATGCAAGCTACATTAATTAATTAATTACCATATGTTTATACCTAGGGATTGAAATAGTTATACTTCTGTAGTAACCAGTTCCTCCTCTTGCTGATTTTGCTCTATACAGTAAGAGAAATACAGAGTAAAAGCCAATGAGTGTATATCCTGTGCATTAAGGTTGCCATTTGGTGCTCTAATTAAAAAATTCTGCCAATTAGTAACATAATTTCAACCAAACTATGTATGGAGGCCACTAAAAAGGCATTGTCCTAAAGCCTGAAGGCAAAGATTGTGTTCAGAAACAATCCTTTTGTCTGCGAATGAGTATATTGTTAATTCCTTGGAAAGCTGACAAAGATACTTGTTGCTGACGTTTACATTTCTGTCAAATTGCATCCCACACAGCCATTGAATACGTTGGGACTCCAGAACACAGAGATCTGGCTGTGTCTTGGATCATGTAAAGGGAGGAGAGGGGTGCAGACAACTGATCATAGAGTGAGCACAGGTGTGCACAATGATCTGACAAGAGGGAAACCCTCCCTTTGGTGACACTGAGTGATATGACAGAGGAGGAGCTGTGCTTGTTGGGAATCTTGGGATGCAAAACCATTCTTGAGGGCAAGTCTGGGTGACCTAGCTGATGTGTGGCAACTCTCTCTCTTGCACACAGGACTTTGGGCAGCTGGTGAAGGTGACTGGCAGGTGTCTGATAATCAGTGTCTGGTGCACAGTGTCTGGAGAGAGGCTGAGAAAACTACTACTGAAATACTGTCATCGTGGAAAGGTGAAATGAATAAGAAGAATACTTGAGATGCGATGTTCTGTGTCCATGTTTTTTAAGCATAAGTGTATCCTTTGTTCAATTTAGCATCTCTTCAGAAAGCACGATAATCTGGCCTTTTGTAAAAAGATAGCTTACAACCCATTGTACTGTGTCAAGGCCCTTGAGTGCAGTAGTAGGTCTTAATAGACCTGATCAGCCAGATCTGGGGTTTCGAGCTATACCCTCTAGCTGTGGGCTCTGGAGGTCTATTTAAAGTCAGCCCTGGATCTTCAGTTTTTGCCAGAGCTATGTTGTAGGTGTGCCTGTCCCCAGCTCAGCTACAGCTATGCCTGTCCTTGGCCAAGTGCCTCGTTAATCTGACTGTGACCCATGGACTGACATTTTGTCTTGGCCTTGGGTATGACTTGTCACCACAGATCTGTGTCCAGCCCCGGTTATTGGACCTAATCTTCACCTGTGGATTGACTTCCTGGCCTGACCTGCCTCATCACCTCAAACTTGCTTGATGTTCTCTTCATTGAACCTGGCCACCAACCATGGGACTGCCCAACTTGCCTTGCTTGAGGTCAATGGGACATGTCACCTGTCTGGTGAAGCCCAGCCCTGCTAGTTATGTTATATCACCCTCAGCTCCTGGCCATTAGTATCTCAGGGCCTGGAGGTTGCAGCTTTCTGACATACTGTTTGTTTCTGCTTTTCATCAAGTCTTCCTTGTGTGGACGACATAATCTGGAAAGGTGCTATCTAACACCAAGCTGAAGTTTACTTGTCTTGCAATGTTCTTGTCAGATTGTAGAATTAGAACCAAGAGAAGTAAGAAAAGGTGTGTTACCAGGGTGGGAAAGAAACAACTGTGCACTCGTACCTCTTCTTGAAGCACAGTTGTGTCTTTTATTGGATGCAATATATACAGCTTTAACTCATTTCTATCACAGCAGAGCTTTTGCCATTTCATATTTGCATGCAGTCTCTACATTGGCATGTGGAGGTGCTTGAATTCCTTCAGTGACCTTTGAGAAAGTGGAGGTGGCTCAGTTAAGTGCCCCCAATTACAGAAGGTGAGTCTGGGTTTTAGCTCTTCCTGTCATCACCCATTGCACATTTGAAACGTCATATGAAATGGACAAACAGGTTTTAAAAATAAATTTTTAAAATAATTTCCATTCTGTCTATATGGTCTTGTGCACAACCCCCCCCCCGCTGTATGACTGAAAACCTGTGATAAGTGGGTTATCTTACAGTGACTTCTGGTCCCATTTTGTATTTTGAGGGGATATCTGAGTTCCTGTGAGTGCTCATGACAGAAGAAACCAGATGTTTAAAGTGTTTCCAGTGGAATAAAAAGTCACTGAAAGATTTAGATATGACAGAGTTTTTAGCCACTGGTTAAAAGCCTTGTCCACAGTTGTGAAATAATGACAAATAGCTATTAATAGCTTTTCATCTGTACATCCTGTAAAATACTGCAGTGCCACTTTACATAATTGAACTGGAAGGCTATCTAAAATTCATCTTTGCACAGTTCTTACTAAGCAATATAAATATAGATTTTGTGTCCTGACAGTGTTCAGACAGGGCATGTTTAGAATTTCTCTCCTAAATCATGGCTGAGTTTTTCTCTTTATATTGTAACTTATCTGCTAATGTCTTTCAAAATAAAGTCTTCCCAAATAACCTATCAAAATCACACTTTCAAGTAGTCAGTCCATAGAGAAACTCTGCATTGGATCCTAAAAGCACTGTATAAGAAGTAACCATACTCATGATAGCAGCTTTTTCATTAGAAGTCTACAGAAGTTGAACAATGTATTGGACATAGCATTTAACAGAGTTAATTAGTGTACAATGGTTATTTAATATGTTAATCAAGTTTTAATCATGATGAAATAGACTAATCTTGCCATTATTCTTGCCATTATAGAAGTGTAATTGAAATAGATTGGAAAAAAAATACAGTACATTCCTGTCAGTGTCTTAAACCCTCTGAGCTCAGAAGCACTGCAGTGCTCAGATGTACACTTCAAAATAAGTCATATTTTATCAAAGTGGATTTAATTTAGTTGCTATTTTATCTTAAAACCAAGAGCCACATGCTTCACAAAGAAGTTCAGGACATAGTTCTGAAAACAGGTAGTCTCTTTTAGCTTGGTATCCTTGGAAGAGGCTCAGGTACTCATTGTGTCTGTCTCTGGTCATGTTTATCTGTCTTTCTGGACATCCTCAAGAAGTCCAAACTCTTGGAAAGCTTCAACCAAATTTGTCAGAGGAGCATCAGTTCTGAAGGCATGGAACATCCACAAACTTCAGAAAAGTATGGAAGAGGAGAGAGCTGTTTACTAGTAGCGATGCTGACAAAGTGGCTGCAAGCTGAGCTTGCACATTGGATTTATGAAGACACAGAAGGCATCATGAATGCACCATAGAGTTCTCCTATGTTTTGTCAGGCTTTAGAGAACCCAGCCACAAGTACAAGTTCACAAGAATTCAGGCCCCATTAGTTTTACTCAGTTATTCACAGAAAAAGTTGTCTAAACTTTGCAGCAGAGACAGTGGATGGAGTGACTTTAATCTTGATTATGCAAGTGAGCAGATTTACCAGAGTTTCCAATGGTCTGTCTTCAGCTCTACTGCTTGGGTTATCTTCTAAAGGAAATCTGTGCAAGGATGTCTCACGCTTGAGGTCCAGTTAGAGCACCCCAAGGATGCACACCTGGGAACCAGGCCATAGGGAAGAAACAAAGGGGACCTGCAGTCTCCGCATAACCACGGTCATGCGTTTCATTAGGGAGGGAGATGATTCCTTCTTGCTAAAGTTGTATTGGCAGCCACAGTCTGTAAGTAATAGTAACAATTACAGATTTGTGGTTAAAATAAATTATTTTTACTTCCCTCTGGCTTTTGGGGCCATCTTCAGAATTCATGGGTTTGGTCTATCTTCTGCAATCGAGGGGTTATCAGTATTTTAACTACCTTTGAAAATAATTCTGATGCATTCAGGACTTCAGGGTTGAATCTCTAAGGTAAGTGTGAAAAGAATACCTGGTCTTATGATGCTCCAGATAGGCGGCATTGTAAGATTTGGAAGCACATATAACTATTGATGTCAGATCTTGCACTAGTGTCAATGAGTAAATCAGTTTGGTCACAACTATTTAGAGGCCTGACTTTGTATTTTATACGTATTTTGTGTTCCAAGGAATGCCCCACTGCCAGATATCTGTGAATGTGGGTGTCTGTGTACTGTGAATTTGGTGTCTAATTATGTCTGCAGAAATACCATTCTTCCAAGATAATGAAACTATTCCTTTTTTCTTTTTTTTCCCCTCCTATTCTATTTCTACAAGCTATGGGCTTGGGTTTGGGTTTGGGTTTTGTTTGTTTGTTTTTAATCTACTGCTAAAAACAAGTGTGGATAAAATCATACCCCTTCAAATTTTAGTACTGGTGGATTGTTTCATGTGGACCTTTCTGTTGGCAGGCTCCTAGGAAGAGTACGCGGTAGGGAAGTCTGCAGTGCTGCACCTCCCAGCAAAGGAACGCCAGGTTTAATGAGACAGTGTCCCCAGTACCCCCATTTCCTAACTGATTACTTTTGACATGAGTCATGGTTTGGATTATTTTCTGTATTCAATTTTGTTGAGAATCAGTTAAACAGAGTCATTCATAGCGATGAGATTAAAAGAATTGCCGTGAATGTTTACAATGCCCCTTTTATAGGAGGATCAATAAAGAGCGATCAAAGAATTCTGATGTGGGATCCATTTTGATCTAGCAGGGAGCAAAACAAGCACCTGAGCCAAATGAAGTTCTGACACAAAGTAAGGGTGCGGGTGATGTGAACGCTCAGTAGTCAGGACCTTTTCTCAGGACGCTTTTTGTTTCCTTCATGCCCGCAGTTGTGTCAGAGGTAAACAGAAGAACAAGAGAAATCTGAAGATGGCCTCCCCTCCCCTGCAACAGTGCTGAGCAGCCAGAGCAGAGGCTCTGTCCCAGACAGACAGCATCATCCATTAATTAGGCTCATATAGCAGCGACGGTGTCTGGGTGAGTTACGTCAAGCTCTGGCCATGAAAAGTAACGGAGGTGCAGTGTTCCCTTTACACCGATAATTTTGAGCCTGTTGTCTACAGGGATTAAAGGTTATTTCTGAGGACCCCCGTTTCCCATTGTGTGAGTCTGCACTGCCCACAAAATGCCTTAGTTTATTATTCTTGAATATTATTCTTTATTATAAACTTGAAAACTTGAAAACATTTGCTTGCTGATGTCTCCAGGGCAAAGAATTTAGTGAAATTTTAAGTGAATAGTGAGTGTAGGAATGCGTATGGCCCAAATATGTGGAGCCTTAAGTAAAAAGGGTTTGTTCAATGAAATAAAATATGGTGTCATTTCAGATGATCAGAGAAATTAATAGAGTTTAGGAGCATCCAGTCAATGTTGGCAAAGTAACACTCGTGCTTTCTGATGTATATTTTTTCCCCTGATGAAGCTGTCAGATGTAAAAAGCTAATTGGTAAACAGATTAATAAACTCACTGTCGATATTCTTTCTTTTTTAAAAATAAAGTTATTTTTGTTCTCCAGATTTAAAAAAATACCCATATTATTTTTTCATTAAAATGTTCAATGATCATTTTCACTTTAAATTTAATTACATGAGGATGTAGATCAGTTGCTAAATAATCCATTTTCCAAAACAATACTGTCTTGAAAGGGGCAATACAGGTCTAGTAAACTTAAAATGTTGCTATTCCGTTCTTCCCATAAAACTTATAGCATGGAAATTAAGTATCTGTTTTGAATCTTCTAGGCAGTTTTGTCGGGGAAAAAATATTATAGTGCTAAAACCTGTTTGTTAAAATCTCATATGGGGGAAAAAAAATCCATGTAGTTTTATTGTTGTTTTTAAGCCTGCTCAAGAGAATAATTTATGATATTGTGTAACCTAAATTGATTTGACATTCAGAGCATGCACATGACTGAGAGCAAAGTATTTGCCTACAGTTTATTAGGGACTTTCTTCAAAAGGCCTCTATATTTATCGTGTTCTGTTTGCACACCCACTCACTTTCAAGATGGTGAAACTCCCAGAATATTGCTATTACATTTATAAGAAATTACTTATCTTCTCTACCCTAGTTATTTCTCTTCCTATCCATGGTTCAAAATCACAGGGGCCTCTAAAATTGAAGAGTAGCATGTTAAAAGGTAATAAAAAATATTGATTTTTACTCCTTAGGGATTTAACCACCAGAACCTGTGGTGGTAATTTTTGAAGTGAGAATTTGGCTTTGGACATTTATGGTGGTGGTGATAACAGAGTTGCATTTTAGCATTTCTTAGTGACTTTGAAGAGACACAACTTCACATGGAGGTAGTGAGGAAGTAGTTCCTCTGATCTGCGCGCTTGGCTCCAGAGGGTGTGTGACGGCTGAGAGGGCAGCAAATGCTGCTTTCATAGCTGTGTCCCCTGTCATCTGCACATGACCAGTCGTAGGAGCTGCTGTGGCCGACACTGCTTCTTCAATGTTACCATACAGAAGTTCTAAAACTTGTGAGGACACAGAGAACCACCCTGGATATATATACATCACCACTCAGCAAGCAGGACAAGCCAAGAGAACACTGACTTCCTTCATGTCTTATTGAGCTGCTGGGCCTACCTCTCTCAGAAACAAGATAAAACCACACTAGCTGGACTACTGCAGTGAGTCTGATAGAATAACATGGGAGTTTCCAGGCTGGGTTGGAGCTGAAATTCCTCTAGTTTAATATCCTCAGAGTCCAGTTGTGGAGGTGCTGAGTTCAGGGGGTAGCATAGAGAAATCTGCAGCCGATAAGGATGGGGCAATCTGTCTCTCTGCATGGATAGTTCTGCTGTCCCTGTGACTAGGAAGAGCCACTAGCATTGCTCTCTGTCAGAACAGCCACAGAGATCGCAACTAAGGGTGACTGAAGAAAGTTTTCTCTGCTGTGTGGCATTTTTTTTTTTTGAGTTTGGGTTGGGTTTTTTTTTTTTGGTACTGCCTTAAGTCTAGATAGGACCAGTTTTACCCTGTTCTTCCCTGGTGTCATTCTATTAAATGCCATCGTATTTTAGGCTGTGTGATTGGTCACTTAAATGACATAGTATTGAAGCTATTTCTTTATTTGATAATTTAAATTTATTGTGTTATATATTCTGTGAGCCTGCAAGTTATACTGGACCTGTCATAATAATTTAGTGTGTGGGTTTTTTGGAGGGTTTTGTTTGTTGTGGGTGTTTTTGACCAGAAACGTAACAGTATTATTCTATGGTATTCACCCCAAGAGGGAGGTAGAATGTTGAAGCTTTCTTTACCCTTCAAAGAGAATTTAATTCCCTGTGGAATACGTTTCTGTTTTGTGATCAGCCACATAGAGTAGTGGCCCCCAAATTTGGTTGGGTGGGGGTTTATTTTGGCAAATATTTGCATGAAGGATACTTCCCTCACACAAATGTTCACAAAAAGGAAGGTCTGTTAGTATGTTTAAAACAAAATTCTATTCAGAAGTCATGTTTGTTTCTTCAGTGCTAATTTAAATGCTCTGTTTAAATTATGGTTCTTCAACTCCGTGCGAAAGTCTCGAATGTGACCATGGCAGTGATGAGGTGAAAGACGTTCTGATTTCTTTTGTCCTGCCTCAACCACCCCAATCGATTTGGCTCAATTGCTGCTCTGAGATCAGGAGTTAAGGTACGTTTGTTTAGCTTTGAGCCTGTGGTGCCTGAGAACACGCCGCTGGCTTTGGGAGAGTGTCACAGCTAAGCAGGCTTTGCAGGGCAGTCAGGAAGTCGCGGTGAGGGAAGAGCAATGTGGCAGCAGGCGAGTTGAAGTAACTCATGTGGAACTGGCCATTGCCCAAGTGATCCAATTCCACTGGCCTGGGAACGTGTGATGCTGTTCTTGGGGGCAGAGGGGATAAACGAAATGGATGGCCGCTGCGCAGCAGCAGATCAATGATTGTCTCTAGAAAGTAAATACAGTCTTCAACCATGTTTGACAATGGCTGGGAATGATGCTTTAGTGAGCATCTATTTACTGAACCCCACGCGAACTGTCAGAGGACACTGGGGGTAGATATAAGGCAGGGTGCTGTGCTGTGTCAATTAGACGCAGTCAGCAGCTCTCTGCTAGGGTTTCTGCGATTCACGCCACCCAGCAAAAACCCCTGGCCCGCTGCTCAGAGGCAGCTGCCTCTCCCCCGACTGCCATCGCGGGACCTCCCTCCTCCCGAAGCCGCAGCAGCACCTCTGCTTCCCCCGCTCCCATCGCGAGGTCAAACACCGCCATTTCAGCCCCTGTACGCAGCGCACACGAGGTGGCCGAGGTGAGCGCGTTCGCCTCGATGACGCCTTCAGCCGTCGGCCCCTTTGTCAGTGTAAGAGGAGCGGGGCGCGACGGGGCCGCGATGCGCTCCGCGCCCCCAGCCCCCCTCCGCCCCCAGTGTGCGGCTGCGGCCGGTAGGTGGCAGTGGTGGCGTGCGGATGGAGCCCGCGGCCGCGCCGCGCCTCGCACCGGCCGCGTAAAGCCGGCTTTGGGACTTCAAAAGCGCTGATTGAGTGAGCCCTCAGCCGCGGGACTGTCAAGCCCACGGCTCTCGTTTTGAAAGATTCCAGCGAAACGCAGGTGCTGCTCTGCAAGTGCGTGCTCCGGAACGGGAGCGGAACCCTCGCGGAGAAGGGGGCTGGGGGCTGGGAGGATGAGGGGGAGAAAAGAACAAGAAAAAAAACCCCTCTGTGTGCTGTTCATTTATTCAGAGCCACGCAATCTGCCAATCATCCTTTACATCACTCGCTGCCTGGGGAAAAGCCGCTCAGAAACAATCTCTCTTACCCGGGATAACCAGGCTTGTGCGGCTCGGGGCGGGCATGGAACGGGGTTTGTCTGCTCCACTCGAGAAGCTCAGAGCTCAGAAGTCACTTTGGAGAAGATCTGAAACATCGGCCCTTGTGGATTCAGACCGATCCAGACTAAACCTCCCCCTTACTTCCTCACTCTTCTACTAATAAATAAGTAAATTAGAATAAAATTCAGTCAAGAGAAGGGAAAGTTAGGAAGTCTGAACTGAGAGCCCGGGTGCTGCTGTCTGTCTCAACTGTGCGCTTATTGCTGTCGGGCAGTAGAGATGTTGTATGTGTAACACACCTTGAACTAAAGCAGAGCAGGATAAGCTATTAGTTTTTAATAATTTTTTTCCTAACTAACAAAAACTTGGCTTTAACAGAACTGATGCTGTCAGCAATGACAATAGACAGGGGTTCAAGATCTTCCTTCCCACTCTTGCAGAAGAGACTGTGAGCCCTGTGTCATGGGATGCCTGGGGGGATTTGGATTTTCAGCACAATCCTCTCCTGGGGAGGACAGTGTACTGAGTGCCACTTGGACGCAGAGGATTCTGAACACCAGTCAATTCAGATTTCTTCTTAGTACGGGGCTGGGTGAAGGTTGTTAAAGGATGATATAGAGGCCCATAGAAAGGAAGCGATTTAGAATGCTGCTAGAAGATGTATTGATCCTACAAAATCCAAGAGCTACGTTACATATTTTTGATTATCATATATTGACATCTTCTATGTTAGTTTGTTTAAAAAATGCCATTGCTTAAGACTAGGGTGGGGTGTATTTTCATCCAATTGCTCAAGTAATTAGATTCATAGCTACTCTTATGCTATACTTTTCATGCTTCAGTGATCTTTATTCTCCAGTTCAATACATATTGAGCTGGAACAGCTGCCTTTCAACTTGGTTTTCCTAAAAGCCACATTAGCCCTTGTCTCCAGATTAGATAATCTTGGGATTAAACGTAGGTCTTTTTTAATTAGATGTGATATAACATTTTCTCCTTGCGTATTTCTGAGACCAAACTTTGCACCTGTGCTAACAGGCTTTGCACTCCCTCTAGCACCCATGAATTGCTGCCTTCTCTTTCCATTGGAAAAGAGTTTGCAGATGTATGAAAACATGAACAGACCTTCAGAGGTCCTCTAGACCTTTCCTCTGTCCCAGACCAGGATCATATACAAGCTGCTCACAAAACAAAACTATGTTTCTTGGGCCTCTTGAGACACTTGTCAGCTCCTGCCCAGGTGAAGGAAATTACCCCTTGAGGGAGAATTCTCTGCTGTTATCTGTGTTGTGGATTTGTTTTTTGTAAAGCCTGTTAGTGAAGCTCGCCTGTCAGTGAGTTTATGATGAGGGTAGGATGGGCCAGAATTTGTCCTGTGGTACTTAGCAGACAGGTCCATAATATACTTTTTTTTTTAATTATCTTAAATTTTTTGTTTTAATTGAATCCTTCATAGGTCTTCCTAGCTTATAGTTTTTGAAACGTCAAGTTTTCATTGAGCAGCTATTGCAGGAATCAGAATTTAAAAATGTCTTTGGCTAGATTCATAGTCACATTTATGATCTGGGAATCATTGAGAATAGCCCAGAAACTCCAGTGGATTAAGGAAAAATAATACTGGGGTTCAATTTTGGCATCATTCTCTATTTAAGGCTATTGGGGATGGGGAGAAGTGCTAGCAGTAAAACAAATTCTGGATAACCTTAAAATCGATAGCCTTCAATCTCCACGTATACTCAGCAAATCAGGGTCAGTAAAAGAGTTTTTGCATGTATGGTTGTTTTGTTGGTTGGTGGAGGTTTTTTGGGGGGGTTGGGGCGTTTTTTGGTTTTGTTTTGTTTTGTTTTGTTTTGTTTTTGTCTGGAGTATCTTTCTTCTGCTTTTGACAGGAATAGACTGCACAGGAGGTTCTTAACCAGCAGCCAAAATATGGGCTCACATGTTTTCTTAAGGTTAGTTATACATCTGTTTTGGGTAAAATTGTTGCAGGAATGGAATTTGACCTATAGTGTTAGGCTTTTTGTGAGATTTGTTTGGGCTGCGCTTATAAATTGTTTTGCTTTGTTCACCTGTGTAAATTCTTAAAGGAAAAGTCACCTGGATCAGTGTGCTTGTCTGCTTTTTTGTCTGCTGGATGAAATCTGAAAATAAGAGAGGAGAAACAACCCAACCATTTGATCATGGCCGTGAAGGAGACAAAAGCTTTCCAATTCCGGGTATGGAATTATTTTTTTTTTTTTTTATTCCTTCTAGTGATGGGCTAGTCTCCAAAAACCTGTGAAGTGTTCAGTTTGAATAAACAATCAAAGATCTGGATGTTTATCTGAGGCTTTTCTATAGCCCTTTGGGGTGGAAATGGGTTCGGGAGGCTTGAGAGAATGAGCTCTTTGTACTCTTTGCATTTGGTGTGGTCAGGAGTAAGTACCACAAGCACAGCCTTTCTTCCAGTCATTTGGCATTTCAGCTTCCTGTTCTGGTCCCACATCAAGGTGTATGATATTATAACAAAAGAAAGGGTCTTAAAGGGACGCTGTGAAGAGAGAGGCTAGAAATACACAGTCAATTTCTATCTCCCCTTTCCTTAAATCAGATGGTTCCTTTTCAAAATCACACCTATGAAGGGACTTTGTGCACAAGCGGATTTTCCTGGGTTGAAATGTTTGCGGTCTCTCTGGCACAGGGGACAGGCTAGCCAGGTCAGGACTTCAGTGTTAGATGCGTCTGTGATTTTAATCTCATTTTTGGTTTTGTGAGTGCAGTGTGGCTACACTCCAACTTTCACTCAGTTCCATCTTAGTGATCTCTTTATATTTAAAGATAAAAGGGGGGTGTTAGTCTTTAAAAAAAAGAAAAAAAACCCACAACACAAAACCCTGCAAACGTTAGAATGTCCATTTCAAGCTGGGTGGGATGCTTGGGGAAGATTCTTTGTTTACCCTAGATGGTTTGTTGACTCCTGCTTCCCTTTGCTCGTTTTAAACTAAAATAAAAACTGACAAAAAAGTCTTTTAAATCCCCCTGCTTCCTCATCATTTAAACCTCAGAATGCTGTACAAAATCTTTACCCCACTTTTGACTACTCAAAAGTTACGTTGCTGCTCTAAATCTCCATGTCCCATCCTGGACTGATTCAGAGAGCTCATGAAAAGCCGGGTGATGTTAGTTGTCTTTCACTCACAGGTGGAGAGCACCTTCCATATGTACAGGAAGGACTTTTGGCTAAGGCCCTGCTGAAGGATTGTGGAGTTTGCTGAAGCGTGGTGAGCACCTTACAGGGCACGTCAAAAGTCCCTTGCTGCCCGAAAGCTCTGGAGGAGTTCTGTGAACCACCCCTGTGTAAAAACAAGCCTCTCTGAATTACTTCTCATGAAAGCAGTCTGTGTTGGCATAGATTCTTACCCCCCACTGCCTCCCCAAAAAAAAAAAAAAAGATAGCTTCTAGGCATTAGGGGATGGTCCACAATTTAAATTTCCAGTAGTGAACACCAATCTGCCACTGCAAGTCAGAGTGCAGCCAGCCTGTTTCAAATTTGTTTGCAATATCAGTGAAAATCTATTTGGCACTTGTTCACTACCCTTTTTAAGCCAAAGCAGATTATTCTTTGTTTCCTTTAATGTCGTCTGTTTGGTTTATGAGGAATGACTGGAGGAAGTTTTTCTCTAATTCAAAGCAAACAGTCTGGTTACACACCCGTCGTCTGAGCTTCGGCTGTCCTGGGGAGTCCGCACACATGTCAGGTGTTACCAGACTGGGAAATATTTTCAGGGTCAAGCAGAAGGAGGAGAGAGAAACGTCTTCTAGGAAGCTATAGCTGTTGATCAGTTTTTCATCTCTAACCTGTTGTAAAGATCTGACTGAAAATTAGACCCGTTGTGTGGTATGCTGAGGTAGTATTGCTATTAGTTACTTACCCTTGGGTTCCTCTCTAATTGGTAGGAAAAGACACGTTGCCCTAAGGATAGTTCAGTGCACCTTGGGCAGGATCCTGCTTCATGGTCCTGTGAAGGCAGCGATTTCTCTCTGCTGACAACTGGCCTGGCTGACTAACTGCGCTGTCTAAAGTCAGACTGTGTGCACTCCCCTCAGGTCTCCCTGTTGTATGAAGTAAACAACAGTCCAAGCTTGTTTGTACTGACTTGATTCTTCATCATGAATTTCAGTTGTGGTTAGACCACGCTTATTAAATGCAATTTATGAGTTTTTCAACTGTTACTGTTATGTAAAAATTAGAAATAAATACATAATTGGTAAGCAAATGTCTATCTTACGGATGAGGAGGAGCAGCTGACCAGTTAAAATTCTGCCTGGCTCAGTCATACCTGTAAGATGCTATCTTTTAGGGAGTGTTTGTTGGTGTGTGGGAAGGGGCTTGAATTAGGACTGGTAAAGATAATTTCTTAAGCATTGACAGTATACTTGGTGCTCCATTGTATACAACATCTACCTCATCTCTATAAAACTTAAAAAAGGAGACACTGTGTCCCTGTAAACCCGTGGGGGTGGGGTGTGTGTGTGGGGGGGAATTAAAATAGGTTGCAGAATATTATAGCTATTGACAAACCTCAGGCATTTTCAGAAGCACAGACAACCTAACTACACTGTAATGAACTCCCATGGGACCTAGATAAGCGTTTATCAGGGTGCTTATTAGAATAAGAGGTCTGTGTAGCCTGGGAATAATGAGGACACGTCTACTTTGAAATGCACATCCATCCCTACATAATATTCATAAGGACGTTACTTCACATGGATCAATATTTAAAAGATGTTTCAAAAAGTAGACAAACAAACAATGAGTAAGTGCATACTTGCATGCTGAATATGGGTGGATTGGAAGAATCAAATCCAACATCAAACCTGAGGCAAGCTTTTATATGGGTTGGTCAGGTCAGGGATGGGACAGGGTTCCTGCTGTTAGGGGTGTTATAAGTGGGGAGAGCGGGGTGGGTAGGAGTTTCTGTTGTGATGTTACAGTGAGCGTTCTGCAGGTGTGTATAAGGCAGGGACATGCATCCATACGGGCACTGTGTAGTGCTCGCGTGCTTCTAAAATCTTGCATCAGCAAGAAGAATTCACAGTAAACTCACTGTAACAATTTGGAGCCTGGTTGAGGGGCTTAAAAATGTAGAAACATCTTTTGTATGTGTCAACATAAGCTTCTGTCTGCGCCCAATACAAGGTCTGTGACATCACTAGCATTGAAGGAACGCTGTGTGTGATGGTCTCTTGCACATCTCCTTTCAGCTTTTGAGAATATTCTCTTCTGTGTGCCTCTCCCCTGTTGTGTCATTCCTCCTTGCTTTCTGAAAGGAAAATGTTACTGTGTGGTTGTGATCTTTCTGTTAATCAATATTCAAACTAGTGGATTAGATCCTTTTCTGCTATAAGGTTTTAAACTCCGATCAGTGGAGGTATTCTACATTTTAGCAGTTGCAACTAATCAAGTTACCAAAAAATTCATCTGTAGTCAAATTTGTCAGTGGTTCTAGACTGAGGTATGAGACGTAATAACATATCTGAAGGCACTGTAGAAGACTCGACAAGCAGCATGTCCTGTGGTACTAGGATACTGTAAATTACCTATTTCACAACTCACAGATTAAAATCTCCTGCACATGAGGGTTATGAAGGATCATCAATAAGATGATTACTCCTAGACTTCTGAATTTCCTGGGTTTGGAGGCAGTTAAGAATGTATGAAAAGAAATTACTGAAGTCGAAACTGTTTTCATTCGGCAGCTTTAAAGTGTTCATGTGCCATTTTTAAATTTAAAATACAACTCTCGATTTTTAAAAAGCAGTTCATGGAAGTTTCATAGAAAAATGGAAAATAAGGCAAAGAAGAAGTATCAAGAACTAGAATCAACTTTATCTGTATTGTTCTTGACACATATTCGTCCCAATGACAACCTCCAAATGCAGATTCCGCAGTCTCTCTAGGCAGTTTATTTTAAGGCTTAACTGTTGCTACTGTTAGAAAGTTTTCACTGTTGTCTAAATCTCACCTGCTGAAATGTAAGTATTTACTACTTACCCTGCCAAAGTGCATGAGTAGAATAAATTATTCCCCTCCTGTTTGCAAAAGTCTTTCTTTTTCCCTTAAGAGTATAAAATAGTTCTTAAAATAAATTCTAGGCACTTGATGTGCATGTTCCTGTTGAATGTGTTTGCTACAGGAACCGCAGTGCATTTGCTTCAGTTACCTTATCCCAAATGCTTAGTTATGTGCTTCTTATATTTTTTGGTATTGGTTTTTTTTTTCACTCTATACGCAGACCGATCTACAGTCAGTTTCTGCAGTGATTTTGCTCACAGTTCTGTTCTAAACTGCTGTAATACCATATTCCCAGGACATCAATAAATCTGATGTATTTTGACTATTTATCTTGCAGGCAATAAATATCTGTTTACAAAGCGCGTTTTGTGAATTCACTCAAATTACATTTGGGCTGCTGCAATCCGGGGAAAAAAGGTGCTAAAGGTTTGATGCGGGAGAACATTGCATTTAACTTCAGGGGAGAAGTAAACTTGTGATTCTGTCATCAAAGGTGAAACAGCAAAGCCCTATTTCTTGCTAACGTTAAACCATTTATTCTTATTTAGCTGTCATTTTTATTACAGGCATTCAGTCTGATGCTCATGACAAAAAAGTTCAGACATGCTTCAAAATGAATTTGTTGCATACCTAGTGTAGGAAACTGTACTTTATGGATGGTAGCTGGAGGTGGCTTGTGGTTTACCGCTGATTATAAATTATTTAAATATACATATATATATGAAATTGATATTCAGAGCTGATAGCATCAATTTTTATTGGAACATACTCTCATCTCTGTTTTATTTGTGGTTATAGGCATGTAGACGAACCCAGGCATATGGTACTTAGCATCTTGGTTGGCTCAACAGCTCTTCATCTGCACTGGATCTGTTAAACTGCTATTTATGCAAATATTTTTAGGAAAAAGTATTTTTATAATTGGGAATATACTTTTGTGATGGTATATGTCTGATAATATAGCATTTCCTCGAAGGAAAAGGATAGTTCCTTAATTCATTTAAACAAGACCTACTCAAGTGAAAGACACGCAGGTAAAAGAAGCCAAATTTCTGAACATGTCTGAAGCCTCAGTATATTAAGCAATTCCACTCTCTCTTGCATTAATCCACAGTAACAGAGACCACTGCTGGTCACAGGTCTTCCTAAACTTAGCCTGGTTTGATTCTTTTGAATCTAATCCCTTAATTCCTTCAGCAGATAACACACTTAGCCACTTAGCTGCTTTTTTGGGTTTTTTTTTGTCCAACCTGCTGGTCATAGTCCTTCCTTTTCCACAGCTGAGCAGCAAGTGCAGCAACGTGCAGTTGTGCAGCTTGCCAAAACTGTGAAAAGACTGTGCAGACTTGAGCCGTGGCCCTCATTCGCACTCTGGGATGCTGCTGC
This sequence comes from Gallinula chloropus, assembly GCF_964237585.1. NCBI lineage: Eukaryota > Metazoa > Chordata > Aves > Gruiformes > Rallidae > Gallinula > Gallinula chloropus. The sequence goes on from NC_140086.1 coordinate 92,852,802, forward strand.
AGAAGGTCTTGTTTTTACCTGGTTTCTGTGGTCATGAGGAGAGAAGTGAGGTTGGTTCCCTTTCCCACTCACCCCTGCCACTGTGCAAGTTACATGAACAATAAATGTAAGATGTCTAATTTCCCTTATCTGAACAGGCAAATGCTTCCTTCTCTGCTTGGTGTTTAAGGTCCATTCTGCCACCTATATGTCTGCATGGTAATAGAAAGTGGGTCTGGAGGTTTTGGTCTAGTACATGTAGGAGTTTCACAGACTGGATTTTGAAGAGAAGAAAGGACTTTGATGATGAAGGCTTATGTTTATTCTACATCAGTCACACATTAGGCAATTTCTTCTTTGTCTTGAACATTGTCCTTTAAGGTATTTGTTTCCTGAAAATAATGGCTGAAAAGATGGACTACAGAGTTTTTAGTGAAAGATTGATGCTGAAGTGCAACCAGAGGAGAGGTGTGTGCACCTTTCCATTCTGGTTTTGGCTTGCGTACTGGTTTTCCCTCTGAGCAGGTTTCCTGTCAGATTCTTAAAAAGAGCAGCTAAGGATGGACCTCATCCAAAACTCTCAGGAGCAAGTAAGAGTTTTACTAGAGATTTCAGTAGAAGATCAATCTATCCTTAAGGTTTATTACCTGATTGCAGTGCCAGAGAGGTGGGCGTCAGCTGAGCATGTGGCTTCTCTCCTGATAGGCATTGAAAATGGTGGATCCTTTCCAACCAGCTTGTTACCTGAGTAGGTGAGGCTAACACAGATCAAACAGTGAAGCCAGGAGGTGAAATGACACACCTCAGGTTACAAGCAGACTTCTAGGGCTGAGAAAAATAGGATGTCCAAGACACACTCATGATACTTGTCCAATGATAGGACAAGGGGCAATGGGTGCAAGGCAGAGCATAGGAGATTCCTTGTAAAATTAAAGAAAAACTTTTTCACTGTGAGGTCTCAGAGCACTGGGACAGGCTGCCCAGAGAGGTTGTGGAGTCTCCTTCTCTGGATGCATTCCTGTGTGACCTACTCTAGGTGATCCTGTTCTGGCAGAGGAGTTGGACTAGTTGAAGGTCCCTTCCAACCCCTACAACTTCTGATTGTCTGTGGTACTGCTTAACAGATGATATCCTTATGACTCATCACTGTTCCTCTCCTCGTGCCAGAGAACATGCATGTTTTGGCAGCCTGGTTGATTTATGCATCTAGCACAGAGTACAGTGGTCCTCTTGCTCGCAGTGCTTTAGGTTCTGGCACTCCAGTGTGACACACTTATAAATCACCTGGCTTTTATGACCTGGTTATCAGGGCCACTGAAAATGATTTTAATGAGTCAGTGAGTGTCACAGGTCACTATGGAAAGTTTTGTGAGCATATGTACAAAACAGGGGTCTGGACAAATACCTTTGGAAGAAATTACTTATAAACTCTTAAATCCACTTAGGCGATCAATCCGAGGAAGCAACTGCTAGGTGGGTTGCAGCAGTTCTGGCGCTGACTTTAGGAAGTTTAGCATGCAACTGCATCTAAACCCTGAAGGATATAAATTTGTCTGCTCTCAGTTTTCGAAGTTCCAGCACAATAATGGGATTCCATTACTTCAGAAGTTCTAATGTAAGAGCAATATAAAGTAATCAATAGCATAAGGATACTCACTAAATAAAAACAATAGAGAACAGCCATGAATAACCAGATTTTGGCCACACATGTTCTCAAAAAAACTAATTACAACTCTTAGAGAAAATATCTGCAAAGGAAAAAATAGAGGGAAGTAGTTTACAGGAAATGGACATATGCTGAGAGCTGTTTTGTGTCCTGTAATGGGATAGGTTCAAAACGTGACTGGTGAGCCACAGTATTTCCTGGTCAGGTACTCAGCAGTTGCAGGCCACACAATGTGATCTTGGGCATATATTCAGAAAAGTAGATGGACCCTTCTTAACAGTTGCTTCAACTATTCAGAAATTAGGTTTTGGCACTTTTTGCCCAGCTTTAGACTTCCCTACTATGTAAGGGCTGGGTGCCTTCCCATCAGGTGCAGATGTGACCAGGTAGAGGTTCTCACTCGTATCACTATGGATTGTACCTTATCCAGGTTGACTGACATGCCACTGTCACTGAAAATACTGTGATATATCTACCCAAGATGTGCATGTGCTAATAGCAGCGCTAACAGCTGTTAACGAGGTCACTCATCACATGTCTTGATATGTATGAAACCCCAGCAATCAATCAATATAGGGTCAATCCTGCTGTGCCTTGTAGTATGCTTTTATTTTACTTTTCTGGAGCAAGAAGAAGAGTGAAAGTAATACAGAATTTGAACAGTCTCGTGTTATTTGGGTGAAGGAGAAATGAGACAGTGTCTGAGGGTCTCTGTGAGCTGCTTCTGTTTGGGGGCCTTTCACTGAGGGCATATTCAGGAAAAACTGCCTCATAAAACTCTTAGGCAAATCATAGCTATAAATCATAGGCAGCAAAACAATTTCCCCCAAGCCAATGGCAAATCGTTGCTATATCTTGAGTGTAAATTACTAACAATCAGCAACACACCTAGGAAATGGAGCAAGTCTACAGTATATTTACGATTTATCAGAGGTGAATATACTTTTGACAGAATTTAAGATCTCCAGAAAAACATAAAGAAATAGGTTTGTTCCTCAGGTTGTACTTACCTCCCTTTCCTGGGGACCCTACAGCTGGTGCAGAAGCTGCTCAGTGATACCTTTTTTACTGCCCATTCACAAGTCTGAGGTAGCTTTGGGGGAGGGTGGGGGTGTTGGTTTTGGTGGTTTTTTTTTTTTTTTTTTCTTTCATCAAGGGACATAATTTGTTGGACAAGATAATTAAATGTATATGGGCTAGATTCTGATCTTATTTACAGAGGCTGCAGTAAATCCGTACTCACTCCAGTGACTGCAAGGCAGTCGTTCAAGATTTATGTTATTATAAATGGGATTGGAATTTGACTTGTATAAATGAATGCTAAAGAGGGAAAAGAATTGTTCATGTTCACCCTCCTAGCCCCTGGCAAAGCCTAACTTAACTTCCTTAGCCTTATTCATTGAGCATGGAGAAGTTCTGTCACCATTGATTTTTAGGAAGCATTGAACTTGGCTTTAGAAAACCAATCCAAATTATTAATTAATAGTAGTATTAATTATGCTGGATATGTTACTGCCAAAGGAAATCTAAAGTCATTCTGACCATGTATCTGTTTGTTTCTACGTTCAAATTTGGTAAAATTAAGGACCACTTCTGTGACTTCAGACACTTTTTCTTCTTCTTGAATTGTACTTTCTTTTCCTGTCAAAGTTGTTGAGAAGCACATTGCCAACCAGGTGATGCAGGTACATCTTATTATGCAAACAGTCAGTATTTTTTTGAGAATAGTGGTGAGACAAGTATGCTGCTCAAGGTTTCATGCACTATACTGCCTTGGTGTCTCAAAAAAGTCCTGACTTGACTCTCAAACGTGAAGCTTCCACTGGGATTGGCCAATAGCTGCATATGCAACATGGAGGAGTGCTGGATTGTTTCATACTTAAAGGTTACGCCTTCCTCATAGAAGGATATATTTTTGTTTTCTTTCTGCTAGTATGGTGGAGAGCCAGAAGAATGATTTGAACGTACATTTTTGGTAAACTTTAAAAAAAATTTTCTTTTAGACTGTGGTAAGTCAGTTTCCACAACCACTCAAGTATGACCAGAAAATGATTCATTCTGAAAATTGGGGATTGTGGTTGAAGACTTTTTCTTCCCCATCCTGTGGTTGCAAGAACATAAATCAAAAACATTCTTCTTTTTCTTTCCCTCCCAGTAAACAAAGCCTAGCTGTTAGGAAGCAGGGAAGCCAGATTTATCTCAGCTAACACTGAGTTTTGGAGAAAGATGGGTGGTTTTATAGAACTCAGATCTAAGTTCATTATTTTTGAAGGCAATTCTTTTTCTCCCTTGACAATGGAGGGATCCTGCAGCAGATAGAATTGGTGCTTTATTTGTCAGTTGTTACCTAAAGTAAGTCTAAAGTCAAATACTCCATGTTTCCAGTTTGTAAATATTAAAAAAGCCAACAACCAAACAAAAAAATGGTTATGTAATATTAAATTTTATTTTTACCCTTTCCTACTTTTTGTCCTCGAAAAACTGTACTATATCTCTTTTGTGATAGTATGTGAACATATAAATTAGGTGCCTGCCAAGTAACATCCTGTTCTAAACAGGATTAATAGCTGGCTTGTTCAGAGGAAGACCAGTGGTGCTGCAGTGGCACAGAGGACGTTCAGGTGTCTGATTCTGGCATTGTCTCAGGTAGGGAAGGGTGAGGAATTTCCTTCCTTCCTTCCTTCCTTCCACTGTGACTTCCCCACTGTGTGACCTAATTTAACCATGATACTCTCCTAGCACCTGCCCACCCATTGAGTTTTGTCTTTAGCTAGAAAGTTTTACAATTTTACTGTACCTGTAGACTTGTACCATTTAGCTGTGTACAGCCTAAAAAACCCCTAACACTTTCTCTGAACTTCCACAGATTCTGTTTGATCTTTAATAAAATGGACTTGTGTCAGTAGAAAGCCTGGTTAGCTTTTGTTTTTTCTTATAAACAAGCACGTTTTCCCTCTGTTTTTCTCTCTTGAAGTAGTTTGATTGGTATGTTATAGCATGGAATTTGCTGAGCATGACACAAGCCAACCCATGAATAAAAACTATAGGTTGGCAGAGTGACTTCTTTCTGTAGAGAACAAATTCTAGCTAATTGCAAGTGGTCACTAAATTTCTCCCCTTCCTGCTATGGTCTCTTCAGTCCATTCCCATAACAGAAGTGCAGTTAACTCATGTAATAAGATTGTGTAAAAAGTTCCTCCTCATCTGCCTCTAGGACTTTTTTCCAGGATTCCAAAACAACCTGAGGCAGAAAACAATTTTTAAAATAAAATCAGTAACAGGAAGACTGGCATTTTGTGGAATACTGTTAAGTGATTTAGAAAATAAATTCACAAATCAAAAAAAGCTTCTTAGAGTAAAAATTCCAATGTTTATTCTACTTCTCACAATCCTTTAATGTATTTCCCTTTAGAGGCAGGGCAATCAACTTCTAGTGTCATGGAAGGCAATAATGTGGCCAGTAGCTGTTGTGTAACTTTAATGCAGTGTGTGAACATTAAAGGAGTTTTCATGTATTTCTTTTTTAAAGACAAATAATTTTCTAGACAAGTAATAAATAGAGTAATTGGCAGGGGAAAATCAGCTGTCAGGACCACTGTAGTTCTAAAATGTAACTTTAATTCTTACCTTTACTGGATTCTTCCAATTCTCTTTAGTATTGATGTGCTTTTGGGGTACCTGATACTAGATGGTTATTTTCAATACACTGGTGTACACGAAAGGATGATATTAAACATATGACTTCAGTTCTGAACTGGGTGGTTTGAGTCAATCTGCTGCTATACTCGGGTACCTTGGGTTTGTTTGTTCTTTATTGGTCTTGCTTTCTGATTGATATGCAGCTTTTTGGTGTTTCCCTTATATATTTGCCTGGTATTTCTTTTAAAACTTCTCTTATGTAAAGGACAACTAATGCTGGTTTTCTTCAGAGAAAAGCTTCATGGAGTCCTGTAAGTACAATCCTCTGTCATCTCAGAGACCATGAAATCAATGCATCTTTTTGTGTCAGTGATTTTAAGTCTTGGATATTTCGCATACTCGATGTTTATGGAAACTCTGTTCACATAAATGTGGAACACAAGCAAATCTAAGTTGTGATGTACAAAACACGTACATGATAGCTTATATTTGGAGATGCCAGAAGATGTTTCAAGAAATAAATACGAAAATCATGTAGCACTCCTCAGAAGTCCAGTTAGTTGCAAAACCCTTTATACATCTGGCTCAGTGATACTCTACTTGTTAAGAAAAAATACAAAGTTTCTTGGACTTTGCTCGTAGCTATATTTGGTGACTTGGCATCTTCCCTTTCCCCTTCTCTTCTCAGGTAGTGAGATAAGAACTGCCTGTCTATAACTACAGTTCAAGAAGAAAATAACTGCACTCTGAACAAAATAGCATCTTTGGGAGTTGCTTTCACAATACCGGTAGTTCATTGGTGAGAAGTCAGACACGGGTTACAAAACCAAACTGCTATGCAGTCTCACAGAAATTCCCCTAAGTCTAAATCCTGAATATCTGTGGCTGAGAGAAGAGGTTGGGCAACTTTTTGAGATGAATTAGCAAAGGCAAGATTATTTTTGGAAGCTGTTGAGAAGGATGCATGCTGATCCCTAACAAAGATTTTGCTATCAGAAGTTCTCATGTGTTCTCTTGGATGACCAGACACAGACAAAAGGAATATTTTGCTGAATTGAATGATTTGCGTTATCCATCAACTCTATTATATTTCCTTCGAGGCTATGTAGTTAGCAGGGCTGTGTACATGGACATTGCAAGCATTTTTCTACATTCTTTTATACCAGGTACCGGTAATCAAGAATGAAAGGTGATGATTCCAGATGACAGTTTGAGTTACTAACTTTTGGAAAGAAGTCAAATGCAAGACAACTTCCCCTACTTGTCCCTGCCTAGCCCCTGCACCCCCATTTTAATCAGCTTAGTTGTTTTTCCTTAGGTTTTTTTTGGTTGGTTGGTTAGGTTTTTGGGGTTTTTTTTTGTTTTTTTGGGTTTTTTTGTGTGTATGTAAGTGTTATTTGGAGTTGCCAGTGGGGTTAATTCCTCGTCTGTTCTGTCAAATGCTAGGTTCTAGTACAGATATTTGTGTATATATGAACAACTGTTTTTTAATAACCTGCCAAGAAGCTATAATCTTCCATTGCAATCCCCCGGGATTTAATTAGAATGGTTTTCCACAGCCTGACATGTTTATGGGGCATAGGTAAAGAGACAGTTCATAAAGCTGTCAATTTTCTGAGAAATTAAAGAAAAATTGGGCTGCTTAGTGCCTTGGCAATTCCATGCTGCTGATAGTAGCATTGCAAACAATGAAATCAAAGGCAATGTAACAAGATACTGATGCATTAGAGATGGGGAGGGTTTAAAATTATATACAAAGGCATTTGTCAATTTGAATTTGAATGCATAAGAGGAGAAATATGGAAAACAAAATATGAACTCCAGTAGCTGAACATTAAACTGCTCAGGTTTAAGCAGTGCAAAGCTGAACAATAGTCTCTTCATTGCTTTAACAGTAGCTGGAACTTTCTCTCCTAGGGCAAGTCGGAAGGGATGAAAATTGTGAAAGGAAATAAGGCTGGACAATGAGAACTCTTGCGGTTGATTTCTGTCTTCATTGCTGACTGGAGTTTCAGCTTGCTTGGCCACATAGCGAAAGGGTATGAATCATTCTTAGAGGTACAGTTCATAGTATTTCCTCACAGTTCATTCAGTCCAGGTCTCTCCAAGATTCAGTCACACACTGGCAGGTGAAAACAATCCAACTGCCAAATTCTGTCTGTTTTCTTTTTAGTCAGTTTTCAGTTGAGTTGTTTGGGTGTATCTGAGTTTGGCTACCTTCTTTAATGGAAAATAGCAGGTATTTCCCCTTCTTCATGGCTCTCAGGTATGATTGCCTTTTAAAAAAGGAGTTACAGTTGCCATCTCTGCCCCTTGTGCAAATCACCTGTAACTTCATGGTGGAGTTAAATTGGTGTTAATAACAGTGAACATTGAGAGTCTGGGACGTGGTTTCAATAGCAAGATGAACTGGTGTTAAGGGAGCTCTGCATTAGGTCTGGTGTTTAGACAGAATTTAATAGGGATGGTTCATATTTGTTTTCAGTATCAGTCATACATTTCTGTAGGACACTTTATATTACTATTACTGACTATAAAATCAGAGATCTGTCTCATCTTTGCAATTCATTTTGAGTTTATTTTGTCCAGTTCTGGGAATTACATTTTAGGAATAAATATGGACAGGCTGAGGAGCATTCAGGAGAAATTCTACATATAACACAAACAGAGGAGGTTAGTGATATGCAGCCCACTGAGGAAACACTGAAAAAAAATTGTGTTTCTCTTGTCTTCCATAAGAAAGAAGTTTGCAGAGGCACAAAGCCGTTTTCTGCTGTATCAAGGGATCATCTCCAGTTCCAGTAAAGTCCTGCCAGGAAGCAGCTTGCTTAATTATCAACAGTAGTGACTGACATTAGGAGGAACTTTTTAGCTGTAACCAAGTTAATCCCTGGAAAAGCAGGTTATGGAATCTTTGCCAGTGGAGACATTTAAGAAGGTCAGACAAGTTCTTGCTCGCATTTTCTCCCTGCTGCAGTACAAAACAGAGGACCGTTCTAGTTCTGATATTTTGCTTTGTACTATTCTGAGAATTGGAATAATAAGAGGATGTGTCCAGAACTAATAAACTGTTGTAGCTTCAGTTAATCAAGGGAAAACTGTATCACGGTGTATACTACATAGCAATAGCTGCTCTGCTACCACAGATGAGGCCACTGAAAATGCAGAAGTTACAGAAGTACATTCAGGAACGGATGAGGGAAGTACACTTGCTCCATCCAGACCTCAGTCTGCACGTTAAGCTGCTCAGGTGTGAAGAGTGCACAGCTGAACAGTAGTCTGTTCAGGGCATATGGACTAGACTCCATATTTCTTCTCAAAGTAAGCATCTAGAAGAGTGTGACGTTTCAGGCTGATGGTGTCACGGCCTACGGACAATCTGTCTTCCCTGCTACCTTGTGTTCTCCCTCCTCACCTCTGCTGGTCCACATATTCACCTATTACACACTGTCAAGACAGCTGAATGCTTTCTGTGTCTGGTGTTTGTTCGCACAATGCAGCACAGTGCGTAATGCGATGAGACCCTGCACTGGAGTCCTTAGGCACTATTCCAGTAGCAATCAGAATTAATACTGTCAGCACTCACTGCGGAATCATTTGTTTATTTTTGCTATGCCATTTCTTAATCCATGTCATTTCCTTTTCCTTTTGTCTTAGGAGATGATACAGCCACAGACTGTTTCACACTCATTTCTTTATCTGTGTTAATATTTCTGTGATTTGTTTTTTTGCCTTGCTTTGGGTTTTTTCCCCTGCTCAAATCTTGTCTGCCTAGCCTTTTAAGTTATAGCCATTACTCCTACAAAATATATTGTAGGAGCCATCCTAAACAGAGTTTGTGTGATGTGTCTCTTATAACCATAAAACACCTTAGGGAGAATACTTTTGTATTTTTGCTTCTTGCAAGATTATTTAACTTCCTGTCTTTTTCTCATTTCTTTCTTTACGTTCCTGCCACACTTAGCAGGTTGGTGGTTCAGGTCTTTTTTTCAAGCAGCTATAAAAGTCACCAAGCCATTGGATCTAGGGTTTTTTTATATTCCTACACGTAGATGATAAAAAAGGGAAAATAAAAGTTTATGAGCAGAGAGACTGAAAAAGAAAGGAGTGGCAGTCAAGGAGAGTCTCTGCTATAGGTCAGCAAAGAGCACAGAGATTGAGTGCAGATCAAAGAAAGTTAAAAATTATTTGACAGCATTTGATTTAGAACAGCCATGCTGAGAAGTCTCCTGTAATAATTTATCCTACCTTTCACTCGTAGATTGCTGAGCTGTCTTGAAAGAATTCAGAGACTGTGGAATGCAGTCACTCTTTTCACTTATGATTTGAGGAGATGGGATGCAGTGTAATGTGTCAATGCATGATCAAGGTGTCACCCTCCATCAGGACTGCTCTATATGATTTCCAACAAAAGGCTGTGAACTGAATATTCATGGAAAAGAAGCAGACTATGCTTTATGTGGCTGATGGAAGGAAGTTTAGAATAAAAGAACACCGTGTAGACTTGTGCTTCCTCCTGAGTTTGTTTGATTTGTATATGCTCTCTTCCATGATGAGTGCTTTTGCTGTGGTGGGGAGATATAACACAAATGGAACGCAACAGGCTGTGCTTAAGGTTAGTGTTATTCGGTATCTGGTATATCCTGTGTCTTAGAGATTTGCTTCTCATTTTCAAAGTGTTAGAACAGTGATATTCAATTGAATGCAATCATGTTCTTCCTGGATTGCACTCCATGATTCATTACAGAGGCGAGGAATATAGATCCTTAATTAACGCAAAGAAGACAGGATAAAATGGCAGTCATCAAGACTGACCTGTATTATCTCAACTACAGTAATGTTTCAGGAGAATTTTATTAGCATCCTAAAAACTTCTTGCCTGGACTTCTCACGCTATTAGTTATTCAGCCTTGATGTGCATGTAGTGTCTACTGCAGTGCAACATCCCTGTTATCACTACACATTCTGAATTTACATGTCAGCCCATACCCTCCAAAAACATGCATTTGGCTTAAAAATGAGAAAAGTTAATCTGGTGCTCTGAGGTTTGGGGTTTTTGTAATTATACCAAGTGGTACATGACTATGTGGCAAACCAATGTAAAGATATGTCATCAAGAAGAATAGAATAGAATAGAATTCCCAGACATGCCCAAACTATTCATGCTCTCACCATCCTTGGTAGTGACTATCTGCCAAATGACAATAAATATATATAGAATGTGCTGGGGAGTGTATTTGTGTAGCAAGAAATGCTCTGAAGTATTCTGTGACAGCTCCATTTTGATGTAGGAAACAGTAGAACTAGTTTTCTTCTTTTTATAGATGGACGTGTTCTGATTGGCAGTGGGACACAATTCAATTACAGACGTTTTCTGCTGAAGTGAAAAAAACCTCAACAAAACACATAAAAAGCCCCAAACAAACAAAAAACCCAACAAAACCCACAAATATCCCTCCCCAAAACCAACCAAACCGCAAAACCAAAATGATCATGAATACTTGTGGATACTCATGTCTAACAGATTTCACATGGGAGAAAGAAGTCTGAGTAAGAAATTTTCAGAAAAGGATGATTGACATTAGCTTCTAGTCTTATATTTTATTCAGCGTAGATAGTGTTTAGCATATCTTGAAGATAAGTAAAGATATGAAAGCAACTTTTGAACAGTTATTTTATCAAAACTATTTGCTGCTGAGCAAGTCTTTTCTACTATACTGTGTACAGATCAGAAATTACGGTAAAAAACATGATGTGGGGTTTTTTTGCAATTGTGCTGCTACCTCATGGCTAGGTGCTGGCTTGTCTGTAAGCAGATCCTTGGATGGCGAGCTTGGATGTACGTGTGTACATCATCAACATCTCCTTTTATTCAGCTGTATCTGATCCTTAATCTCTGGTTTGCCTTTAAGATTTCATATGACTTCATTAACAAGTCTCTTATACTCTCATTCCATCCATTTAGACACCATACATAACTTATTAATGCCACACATTGTTGCTAAATCTGCCTTGCTTTTTATTAAACTGTTTTGTCTGTTTGCTCCTCTACTACATCCTTTGTCTTATTTTGTTGCAAGCGTCCATCTGTGTGTAGTGATTTCAGTGATCTTCCACTTTAAAGCTTTGCTAAATTTTGTGAAGTGATAAACAAGTCTGAACTGCTCATTGTTTTACAATGTATGTGATCCCACTTGCTCTAATTAGGTGTCTACTTCACCAGTGGGATTACTCTCTAACAAGAAGTCTGAAATTAGTGGCTAGCCTAACCAGTCATGGTGGTTCTCACTAAGGCCATTTGATAAAGAACATTCTCAGGGTGGTCAATAGTGTCTAGAATATGTGGTCTTAGTCATTCTTTGGAGGAAATAGCAAACTTTAATGACGTCAGTCCATGAAAACTGAGATTCCTGTCAGAAAAACAAAATCTAAAGCTTTGTTTTTAATCTAAGTGCTCTGTATTTCAATGGACTTGTCAAAGTGTGTTAGTTTATGCAGAGATGCAAGCCCTTCTGTAGGCTTGTGTCAGCCTGTCTGACCAGTCCTCACTTTTGCTGCTTTGAATTAAGACTAATTTGATGAAAATGCTCATATTACATTGAGCACTGAATTTCTCCTAGCTTTGTGGAAAAGTCTTCTGTGGCTTTTAATATCAGATGTTCCTACTATTTCTAATTGAAATCAGAGTGTCTGCAGAGCATGTATTTCTGAGATTATTGCAGTAAATGCTGTAACACTACAGCACTAGATCAAAAGATTCACCAATTGCAATGTGGACTTTACAGTCCTAACTTTAAATGTGACTGTAAACGCAATATCCATTGGCAATACTTTATTTTCTAATTTCTAAATTGCAATCTTGAAAGATCTACTTAACATCTTAGTATTTTTTTTGCATAAAGGTTTGTAATGCAGAAACAGGGCCTACTTTTTGGCCTTGCTTTGACCTGTTAACGCAGGGTTCATTTCAGTTCATTGACTTCTCTATACTTGGCGTTAGGTGATGTTCCTTTAACCACCTTTTGTTGTACAGCAAAGAATGTGAATGCATCTTTCCATTCTTCAGGGCAATGTTTGAGCAGAACTTAGGGGAGTTGTTCAAGTTGCTTATTGATATGTGTGAGGCAAACTTGTGATGAAATATTTTGGTATGGGTTCATGCTGTGCACTAAAGACAGAGTCCTCTGGTTCCCTGTATTTAGTACAATTTTCCAAACACTACGTATTGATGTGTGACCTATGATCCTTGGTTTCTGTATTTTTTTGGCATAGATTTTTTTAAATGTAGATATTTTTAACATAGATTCACTGTGTATTTCATAAGTGGTTAGTGAAATGGATATTCCAGTTTCCCAGATAACCAGAAAGCTTATTAGGATATGTCTGTGTCTGCTTTTATATCTGTATTTAGACATCTGCGTCTAAAGTCAGAATACAGTTACCCTCTTGAATGACATATGCAACAGATTCAATTCCTTATACTCTGTATTCCTCAGCCTCCATGTATTAGTCATCTGGATTTTCTGAGCTGAGCACTGCTATGCTTCTTAAAGAGTATTTTCCTAACTGAAAGATTTTGATCTATTTGGAGGTATTATTTATTACTGTTAGTTTTATTTTTCCAAACCATTGTTACTTTGACTTTTATAGGCAGTGTTTCTCTGTAGTATGGGAAGGGGGGTTTTGGTCAGTTCATCACATGTTGCCTTTGCTGCTTCTTCCTGCTCAGGCGGAGGACTCCTTACACTCTTCCTGTTCCAGCATGGGATACCTCCCATGGGAGACAGTCCTACATGAACTTCTCCAACATGAATCCTTCCACAGGCTGCAGTTCTGCACAGACTGCTCCAGAATGGGTCTCTTCCATGTGGTGTAGTCCTTCAGTACCAGACTACTCCAGTGTGGGGTCCTGATGGCATCACAAGTCCCACCAGCAAATCTACTCCAATATGGACTCCTCTCTCCATGGGACCACAGGTCCCACCAGGAGCCTGCTCCAGTGCAGGCTTCTCACGGGGTCACAACCTCCTTCAGGTGTCTCCAGCTGCTCCACCACAGGATCCTCCATGGGATGCAGGTGGATATCTGCTCCACTGTTAGCCACCATGGTCTTCTCCACAGACTGCAGGGAAACCTCTGACCTGGCACCTGGAGCACCTTCTCCTTCACTGACCTCAGTGTCTGCAGAGTTGTTCCTCTTGCATATTCTCACCGCTGCCTCCAGTGCCATTTCCACAGTTTTCCCCTGCTCCCCTTCTTAAATGCATTGTCCCGGAGGTGCTGCCATCATTACTGATAGGCTGGGTGTTTGCCAACAATGCATCCATCTTGGAGCCATCTGGCATTGGGTCTATCAGACTTGGGGGAAGCTTCTAGCAGCTTCCTAAAGAAGCCACTCCTGTAGCCACTCCCCCACCTCCCCACACTACCATGCAAACCCTTGCCATGCAAACCCAACTCACTCCTAAAGAAGGAGAAGCTAAAGAAGTTACAGTCACTGCGGCAGTTACCTGTGTACTATAAGTGAGTAGAATCCAGCCCTGGTAGTTACCCTTCCCTTCCTTTGCCATCTTTTTAAATTGAGTGCGCATACTATGCCTTTCTACAGCACAGGTACTCACCTTTGCTGTGCGCCTTGTAATTCCACCATTGTAAGCTTGAATCATTTTAGTCATAAACTCTTTCTAATGATGTAATTGCTTCAAGCAAGCTACAAATTGCCTTAAGATTCTAGGTCATGTTTTGGCTTGTAGGTCATGTTTTGGCTTTCACTGTTCCTGTGGAGCCTCTGGAGTCACAGGTTCTGTGTGTACTCCTAAAATTGCCTTTTGAATGGCTTTAGAACAATACGTCTGCCAGTCCTGAATGCACAAATGCAGACAGCTTCTCGGTGCCGTGTACAACGCCTTGCTTACATATTCAGCACTTGAGGAAAAATTGGTGGGTAGGCAGACCCAGAAATAAGAATGTTCCTGTTTTCCTAAAAATTGGACCTCATTACATGTGTTCTGTGCAGTAGGATGTGCAGGCAGTGTTCAGAGTAAGCAATAGCCCTGTCTTTGATTAAGGCTTAGGAGTTGAGATAATTATGTGATTTTTAAATGTACTGTTCTGGTAAATGCAGTAGGGAAGTGTGTTTTTTCATCTGCTGTACACAAACGTAGCTATCAGTGGCTCAAATGAATGAGATCAGTTTTATGCTCAAGTCTTGACTGTGACTGGAATGGTGGTGGCATGTCAACTACAACAGGTCATGTGACTCTCAGATCAGGAAAGGATTTTAAGATCTAAAGCTGAAGATTAGGTGTATTTGTGAAGGGGAATGCAATAAAAGAATACATTTTTTTCAGTGCATCAGAGGAAGGGGCTCTAAACACCCTCTCCAGAGGAATTCAGCTGCATATCAGTGAAGGTAAAGTGGATATAAGAAAAATGCCATGTGTATGGAGAGCATTAGGAAAGGTCATATATTTCAAGAAAGAATATTGTTTACAAGGAGTGTTAATAGGTTTCAAGGGAAATGTTAATTTTTTTTTCCTGGCTGAAATAGCTACTGTAATTTTTTAATGGTTAATCATTCATTCTTGAATTTTTATATTAAGCATTTCATATTACTTTATTGACTTAACTTTTATGCTCTTCTTCATTTTGACAGTAAAGAATGACCAGGCAATACTCTTTGAAAATTGGAGACCATTTGCAGCTGCTCTCTGCTGAGGAAAGTGAATAATAGGGTGCCCTCAAGGAATTTCAAAGGTATCACTCAACAGAAACTTTTGTGTCTGAAGAAAACTAGATCATTTTATCATGGTAGGCATACTGATATGTTTGCTTTAATAAAATGCCATATTTCTGCCTTTAATCTCTTGTCAACCAGCTATTAAAACCCCAAAGTGTATGCGTGCAGCACATGTAAACACTTGTGGTTTCAAGTTTGCCACACAACATACAAAGCAAGCATGTAATTTTTGTTTTGTGAACAATCTGTAATAAACTCACTGAGTAAAGGCAAAAAAGATTCTTTCTCTCCTCCCCACCCCCTAAGCCAAAAAATCAATAATTTAATTCAATAACCCATGCAAATTTTTACAATCATCATCTAAATCCACCAGAGTTCTCTGAAGTGGTCAGATGAGGAAATAATGACAACACGTAAATGGTGATGAGCACCTGAAATAATAGCAGTGTTAGAAGATGATTACTTATGAGAATTGACTTATGTGCCTCAAGCCCCCAGAATTTTGCACCTGCACTGAACAGTTCCCTTTGTCTTTCAGCATGGCAATTCTGTGCTGTTAACTCACTCATCATTTCTTGCCTGTTAAGGCAAGGCTTGAATCAGTGCCCACAGTAATAGAAGCTTGCTTTGAAAGTAAAAGACGTTTCTTGTGACCCACCTCTCATGGCCTTTGCATCATATTCTTTCAGAAATTCCTGAACCTTTGGGTAGTTAAGAATACCTTAACGACTTTGGGAATTGCTTCAAAAATAATGGAAGACAAAAACAATATATTCTGAACAATAGTCAATAAATAAGTTCTGAACAGCAGTTAACACTGTTTATGAAACTGATAATAATCTGTTTTCTATCAATCCTCACGTGCTCAGGTATTTTACAAGACAGTATAAATGAAAGAAGTGTGTCTGTCTGTAAACCGCTGCCCCAAAATCTGCGATGATAGAGACAAAATTATGTGTTTAAGATTGTCAGCAGTCATGCAGTCATACATACAACCACAAACATTTGGAAGTATGGGTGGCTAAGAGGGACAAACAGGAATTCACACGCTATGGCCTGCTGCAGGGTGGACACGACCGCTTGTTGCCTGTGAGCAAGTTGAGAGTGAAGATTGCATTTCCCCTGAGCCCAGTGAAAAGGGAACCATAGCTACATTAGGCCTAAAGTGACCCTTTCAGCTGCCTGTCTGTACCCATTATCTTCCCTATTATACCAAATCTTTTCAGTGTTTCTCTCAATGGAAATAGTATTACACTTTTTCGTTTCTACTTCTGGGGAAGTTTTTCAGTACCACTACTAATTTCTGTGCCCTTTCTCTATCTGCTCTTTTCTTTGAGATGGAGTTTACCATAATGAAGTTAGGGTTAAAAGAAAGATAACTAATTTAAATAATTACTATTTTGTTTTGATATTATTCCATAAATGGAACTGGTTTTCATATATGAAGGTGATAAATCATATCTTTGTACAGCTGTGTTCATTGTTTTCCTTCTTTTGCTACAGTGTTCTAGGTTTTCTTTTATTTTTTACTGGAGTTGCTACATATACTGTGTGCACTAACTAATTTCTTTTTTCTTTCAGAGAAAGTTAATGTTCCTTTTCTGCGTTGAATTTCAAATACACGGTGCCCTAGGTTTTCTGGGTCCTTTTAACTCTCCTATTAATCTTCTTTAGCTTTGGCTAGCTCAAATAATTTAGTATGCTTTTCCACCTCACTTTTACCTTACTCTTCTGCATCATATATTTTCTTTAATTAGTTTGTTGTACACATGTTCTATTTCTTCTGAAACTGCAAACTGTTGACTAATTTCTAAATTGTGGGAAGACGTTTCTGTAATCTATTACTTTGTTCACCTCTTGTATTTTATCAGAACTTTTTCTCTAGATGTGTTGTTTATCCAAATATCTTTTTATTTTTTCTTTTGAATGAATTTTTGACCCTCCTGAGCAATCCTAATGCATTGGAAACTCATAAGTTTACATGATAGAATTTATGTTCAACTGCCTGTTTTATAGATCTTCCTTGGATTTTTGTGTCAGCCTGGTAACAGAGATATTCTCATATCCAGGATTGCCACTAGCACTTTTTCATTCACGTTTCATATAAAAATATATTGATAAAATGATTAGTATAAGTTAACCATTGCCCAATAAGGACTAATAAATTATTGAATGGGTCAATACTGTTCCATATCCCACTTATAATCATAGCTTGTTACCATGTGAGTACTTTCTGCTGATTTCATGCTTATATTGTCAATGAACAATATTTTGCTTATTTTTACCATGCTATCAGCTAAGTATTTGTTAATCTTTTGTAAGGTATTAGTATCCTCTGACCCCAATTTACTAATGACTCAGATAGCTGAAGTACGTTTTCAACTTAATTAAAAGCCTTTGCTTTACTTTAGAGCAGGGTGTGTGAACAACTTAGGTCCTTCTAACCCTTCAGTTGAAACATATCTCTCTTGGTTAGATGTTGGATGCCTCTGATTTAAATTATATGCCTCTGATTTAAATTATATATATAGATATATATTTTTAGCATTTCCTGTTGTGACAATCTTTGACAACTTCCATATTGCCAAATTGTGGATCACTCACTGTCCTGTGACGTGTCTGCAAGGGACACTGCTTCAGAAGCCTAGTATATCTCTTAAGTCCCTTGATTCCTGTGGTCTCCAACATTGAAAGTTCTTGCCTGAGGCCTCAGGCCTTGCATGGACAGAACTCTGATGGCAATTTTCCCCACACTGTGGCTGTAAGGTTTGCAAAGTTTTTTGACTCCCACACAAAGTTATGGTATATTTTTCTTTCCACTAACGTGATTGCTGGAAAAAGCTTGTTTATAGTAAAAGAAAGATGCTCTTGGATTATAGTAGAAGAAGGCTGCTCTTGCATTCTCAAACCGGAAAAAGACTTCTAATCATATATTGGAATTGGATAGGTTGGTGGCCTCTGTTTTTTCTGTGTTATCTTATGCTTAGTCTTTATGGCCACATCTCAACCTGTAGACCTGGAGATATTTCTGTGTCCCAAGAAAAAGATGCATGTCTCAGACAATGTTCTAACACTATATCTTTCCAAAGCCTGGCATATAACTTAATCTTCCATCTTTCAACCCTGGTCAGCCTGATGATTTTTATGATGAGGAACCCGAGGGTTACAGGCCAAAAGGAGTTCCTATTAAGTGGTCCTGCCAGATGTTTGTTCTGGATAACTGAAGCATGCCCACTGCTAGAGATGGCTTTTGTTCATGCTCACTCAGATAAAATATGATTCTGTACGTAGTTATTAGGTTTCTTTCATGGAACTACGGTGTTACTGCTTTACATCAAAAAAGATAAAAAGGAAAACTGTGGTACACAATTATGAATTAATTAGAAGTTATTATTCTGTTATAAAATTTTACCACAACTGTAATCTATTGCGACCATTATGTGTGTGTCTTGAATTTACTGCTAGCGGTGTTTTGTGCAGTCTGGATTTAATATTTACAAAATGTGATTGCAGGGAAAAACTGCTTTTCTGCATCTTGCAAAGGTATATTTTTTATCAATTCATTTGAATGTGACAAGAGGTCTGACAGACAACTGATGAACCATAACAGTTCTCAGAGAAGAGTACAGGATTCTCTTTTTAAAAACTGACTTTGATACAGATGAACATAATCTTCCAACATTTTCAAAACATGCATTAAATATCTTGAATTCTCTATTCTTTGCTGCACAGTGTCAGACAAGTAGGCAAGCAGTAATTGGGATGGAGCTACAACAAAAGTTGACCCAGGACATAACTTTGTTTCATGATTATTATTAGGATTAGACGTTCTTTTTCATTATTGGTAATGAAAAGGAACTTTTTTAACACCTTGTGTGTGTGTGTCTGGTTTAGGGTATGGTAGCCCAGCCCAGCCTGGACAAAACACAAAACTGAAATGTGACTTTGTGAAGGGTTTTGGCCATGATAGCAGCATCTGTTTTGCAAAATATTCTAAGCAGCTCCACTCGTGTCATGCATTTCACCCCTGGCATTTTACACCCCATGCAGCTCTGTGCTGAGGTGCTGACTCAGCCAGCACTGGTTGTCCTCTCTCTAACTGCTGGCTGCTCCTACTGAAGAAGCTTCATTAGAATCATAGAAGGTTTAGACCTCCAACCCCACTGCATTAAGTAGGGGCATCTTTACTAGATTAGGTTGCTTAGAACCCAATCAAGCCTGACCTTGAATATCACGGGGGATGGGGCCTCCTCTACCTCTCTGGTCAACCTGTTCTACCACCTGATCTACCACCCTCATACTGAAGAACCTTTTTCCTAATATACAACCTAAATCTACCCTTTAAGTTTAGAACCACAGAATCACTAGGTTGGAAAAGACATTTGAGATTGAGTTCAACCATTCCACCGTTCCTGTCCTCTACTAAACCATATCTCTGAGCACCTCATCAATCCATCTTTTAAATACATCCAGGATCAACCATGTCCCTGGGCAGCCTGTTCCAGTGCCTGATAACCCTTTTTTTTTTCCGAATGTCTAACAATTACCCCTCATTCTATTGCTACATGTCTTTGTGAACAGTCCCTCCCCAGCTTTCCTGTAGGCACCTTTCAGGTACTGGAAGGTCTCCCTGGAGCTTCTCTTCTCCAGAATGAAAAAGCCCAACCCTCTCATCTTATCTTCATAGGAGGGGTGCTCCAACCCTTTGATCATTTTTGAGGCCCTCCTCTAGATGCACTCCAACAGGTCCCAGAATGCTGTGGCCTTCTGGGCTGCAGATGCACATTGGTGGCTTATGTCCAGCTTCTTATCCACAAGTACTCCCGAGTCCTTTTCCTCAGGGCTGTTTTCCAGCACATCATGTCCTAACCCGTATGGATAACAGGGATTGTTCCGATCCAGGTGCAGGACCCTGCACTTGGCTTTGTTGAACCTCATGAGGTTCACATAGGCCCATTTCTCCAGCCTGTCCAGGTTCCTCTGGATGGCATCCTGTCCCCCTGGCACATTAACCTCACCACTCAGCTTGGTGTCATCAACAAAGTTGCTGAGGGTGCACTCAATCCCACTGTTAATATCATTAATAAAGACATTAAACAGCACTGGTCCTAGTACAGACCATTGAGGAACACTGCTTGTCCACCTGGACATCAAGCCATTAACCACCACCCTCTGTATGCGACCATCCAGCCAATTTCTTATCCACTGAACAGTTGACCCATCAAATCCGTATCCTTACAACTTAGAAGGATGTTGTGGGAGACTGTGTCAAAGGCCTTGCAGAAATGCAGACAGATGACTGCTGTAGCTCTTCTCTTGTCTACTGATGATGTTGCTCCATTGTAGAAAGCCACCAGATGGTCAGGCAGGACTTGGCCCTAGTTAAGCCATGTTGGCTGTCATGAATCACCTCCCTGTCCTCCATGTGCCTCAGCACAGCTTCTATGAGGATCTGTTCCATGATCTTCCTAGACACAGAAGTGAGGCTAACAGGTCAGTAGTTCCCGGGGTCCTCCTTTCTACCCTTCTTAAAAATAAATATAATGGTTTGTCTCTTCCAGTCACTAGGGACTTCACCTCACTGCCATGACTTTTCAAATATCATAGAGAATGGCTTGGAAACTACATCAGCCAATTCCTTCAGAACTCTGGGATGCATCTCATCGGGTCCTATGAGCATGTGTACATTCAGGTTCCTCAGTTGGTCATGAGCCTTATCTACACCTAAAGTAGGATGGACTCTGTCTCCCCTGCATTGTGGACCATCAACTTGAGAGCGGTGAGAAGAGTAGTTTGTGTCTTGATCTTCACCACGGTCTTCTGCAGTATGCAGGGGTACAAAATATCATCTTCCTGACACATTGGTTGTCCTTGGGATATAGAACTAAGACCAGTATCACATGTGTTTGCCTCTTGGAACATGTGTCCTATTTCTGCATAAGAGAGTTCTTGCTAAAAAGGAGATCCTGACATAAATGCAGGGCAGGACCTGTTATACAAGAGTTGTGTTGGAGGCATTTTCTTTGATTTGCTTGTTTGTTTTTTTAATGATAGTCTTTGGTAACATAAATGTTGACCTTTTTTTCAAGAGATGTTCTTCCATTAAAAAAGCACACTTTATAGCCTTTGCTCATTTCGAGGCACCTCAACAGGGCAGGAAAAATATTTATGCATATAAAAAGGCACAGAATAGTTTGTGCACAGACAGAACAGGATCAGTGCCTCAGCCTGCCATTATCTCTTCATGCTTATTTAGGCAAATTGCGTGTCTACTTCCTCTGTGGTCTGTAAACACTTTAGAACAGAGGCTATCTCTAGCAATCTCGAACTTCAAGACAAAGGGCAGTAAAGCCCAGATTTTAGCTTTGTCCTCTGGAAATTATTTTACAGAATGGATTTGTGGCATCTCTATAGACCTGCATTTCAGTGCCAAGATCCAAAGATAAAAATGAATGTTGTGGTCTCATTTTTAGCCCTGTTTCTATCCAAACTTTGCTAACACATGCCTCTAGTTGGGAAGCAGGGGGTTCTGTGGTTGGGATAGAAATGGAATGTTTCTGAGAGGTATGTGCGGAATTACAAAAGCAGAAATTATTATTTCCCTCTTGTTCTAACTGAAAACTTAAAAAGAATCAAGCTGCTTGTGAGGCATTGTAGGCATGCTTTTTGCTGGAGAATAAAGGATGTCCTCTTTCATGTAGACTAGGTAGTCTTCATTTTTCTTTGCTGAAATTTTAATGGAATGTAGGAATCCAGGAAGGAACTAAAATCTTGGAGTGGTAGATGGTGCACAAATGCGGAATTAAGATGGGGTTTATACACCTCATGTGCCTACAATACTAGTGTGCAATGGATAACACCAAAGCTGTGCTATCTAGCAGTAAAAGCAGCAATCATGGCAAATTAGCTGTATGAGCGTTGTTTCACCCAATAGTATGGTTTCCATTTTTTCCCTAAATAGAGGATGAAATAGTTCAGAGGCCACCTCCTGCTAATATTCTTCTGGCATTCCTGCAGGGCAGAAACTTAACCAGCAGGGTGAACTAGAGCAGAGATTTGTGGCATCAGTACACTGCAACTCACCTTTCTTTATGTGCATGTGTAATCATCCCAAGGAGCTTTTCAACACCACTCTGGCCTTCCCGCTTTGCTGAGAACTCTGTTTACATGATCTGCTGGGAACTGCTATGGATGAATAGAGTTATTTTCTTTGATATTGATGGTTTGCACATCAAGTAATCAAATTTAAAACCATGTGTAGGTGGAAGTGTTTATTTTAGACAGAATATGGCTTTGGAAATCTCAGAACTAAAAATCAAAGTCTGGGTTAAAAGGAAGCTTCCATCTGATGTGAAGTGTTGCTGAATATTCTTATGTTAGGTCTATGCTCAGTGCTTTCATACTTTTAAGAAATCAACAGACAAAACTCCAAAAATCAATCACAAACCAAAACATTCTCAGAAGTGTGATGCATGCAAGATGGCTCTGATAGGATCTACCTCCAATTCCTGTTTCCCTTGGGCTTTTTCTTTTTGTTTGCAGACACTGGCAAGATGAGATGACAGCTTTTTCTGATGGCCCTGTTAACAGTTTTCACTAACAAGGAAAGGGGAAAGGAATAATTCTCTGCAATAATACTGACTTCTTATGTGATCTCAGGTAAGTCACTGGGCGATTATGACTTCCTCAAGAAGAGAACAATAGCATTTTTGTGCCTTGCACAGGTGTTACAACTGTTGGTGTGAATAATGGATATTCTGTTTTTCATGGCTTGAACCAGCACAGAATGTTTTATAGTTTCTTTAAAAAAGAAGAAAAACAAAGAAAAAAATATTTCCAATTAGTGTGTTTGGTCCACCGTATACTGTTGGCCCATTATGCTTTATAAATTTTTGGGTTTTTTAAAAAAAATCTTTTCTTTTTTTAAATTTTAGGTCAATTTTTAAGTGAAAGCTACCCTGCTGGGAGAACAATTTTCTTTAACAAATGTTGAAGCAAAATGG
This sequence comes from Gallinula chloropus, assembly GCF_964237585.1. Taxonomy (NCBI): domain Eukaryota; kingdom Metazoa; phylum Chordata; class Aves; order Gruiformes; family Rallidae; genus Gallinula; species Gallinula chloropus. Next base: position 92,875,828 of record NC_140086.1, read on the forward strand.
TTTTTACATTTCAGACAGTGAAACTTGTAGCATTTCTGAAATAGCTCTGTCAGAAAAAAGCCCAACAAGTTTGACATGTTCAATTACCTACTGCTCCACCCCCCCTGTATTTTTTTTCAGCCAAACCTCTGTGTGTGAGTTTATTATAACAGTAAAATTCTTTGAAAGATGTAGTGTCCAACTTACAGACCAAGGTGCATAAAAGAAAGCTGAGGTGACTTTAAAGTACCTTTGCAGCCTTTGGACTCCAGTCTGATTTATAGCTATTTGTATTTATGTGTCTTCTCTCCTGGGGCTTCCTAGGGAGTCACAGGACTGACCAAATTTCTTTTGTGTTAAATGCCAGTGCTGAAACTTTTTTCTAGAGTCCTGCACTTGCTGCATGTTGTTATCCAAATGTACATATAGGGCACTTCAGAAGGCATCTGTTGAGTCCTTTTTGCTGTACTGTTTGTCTGTGGCTTTCCAGAGACTGCCTGTGCTGTCCCTCAGTGCAAATCACTGCCTGTCACAGCCCCATCCCTAAGCCAGGGCCTAAACCTCCAGCTTTCCTAAAAGCCTATGGATGCCTTGATTCAGAGTTATGGTTAGGCTGCAGTCAGCTCTGTGGAGAAGAATGCCTATCTTCTTGATCAAGGCACGAATACTAATAAAGGCTGGTGGTTTGCCTGATAAGAATTACTGAGTGCTTGCATGATTTTCTGAATGCCTGAAAACAGCTTTTCCAAATTCCAAATGCAAATTTTCATGGAGCAATAAGCGCACTTACTTCATTAGGTCTTTAAGAAAGCCAAAACCAAAACCTCATGCTAAGATTCATTACTTGTCTACCCTCTTTCTTCCTGAAAAGGAACTGGAGAAATATTTATGTTAATTAGCTACTTGCTGGAACTTGTTATAGCAGGATAGAAAGCAAACTTTTCTTTTGGTGAGCAATTCTGTGATTGCACATTTAATACTAAACTACAGTTTATAAATAAAAAAAAACCCAAACCCATCAGACTGCTTAAAACATAGTTATTAACGTAACAAAGCAAGACAAGAACAGCATCCAAAGAATTCATGTTTGAAGTAACAGATAATCCTGTAATTGCTACTTCTTGGTAAAACTCTGAGTATGTGAGAGGGAGCCTTTTTTTTTAAATGGCACATAGACATCAAAGATGCTTTCCTTGTCTTTTATACAGTAGCTTTCTTTCAAGTAAAGAAACACCCACACAGAAAGGGGAAAAAACGGTTTTATTGTGCTCTAAAGTCAGTTCATTTCTATCTGAAAGTAAATGTTGGTTTTTGGCAGCCCGCGGATGGAAATGTGTTTAACGCTGTGAAGGTGAACTGCCGCTACAGCAAGGACTGGAAGCGGATGTCAGCATGAGGGAATTAACCGTCGGGGTTTTGTGAGTGGTTCTTTGCTGAAGGGTTTTGGACTAGGCATTGCCAAAGCTGAGACCCACCTTTCTTTCCTTCAGCCACATCTTTCACAAAAGCATCACACAAAGAAAATTTGCCTGAGTGCGGGTGTGAGCGTATGGCAGGTTTCAGCATCCAAACTGGAATCCTGACTCCCATGGAGGCTGTTAGCAGAGCAGTCTGCTTAGCTCCCAGAGTAGTGACTTTGCTATTTTGAGCTCATCAGTGAGGTAGAAGATGTCAAGAACAAGAAACTGCTGTGAGAATTTTTCTTTCATTGTGATTAGCCAAGACTTGAACATTATCTGTACTGCAAATAATGTCTTTAGAGATTAAGCAGCCATGTTTTAATTAATCTACCATCACATACAATACAATAGAAGACAGCTTATGTATGTGGTTTTGAGTTCCCTATATAATTCTATTGCATGGCATGGAACCGCCTTTTCATCTCTTCGAAGATTTTACAAAATGTATATAAGGGTTCTCTTCCTCTGAATTTCCATAGGAGTTTCCTTTAAAGTGACTGTCAGGAGCTGGTGGAGATTTGGTGAATCCCCAGTTCAGAATTATGCTTACTTATACGTAAAGTTTTGTCGTGGTCCCTGCTAAAGAACATTTTCTGACCTTTTCAGAAAGGTCTGTCAGAACTGTGGTAGTGACCTGCCTTCTTGCAGTTGATGTTAAATATAAATCTCTTGTATAACAACGTTTGTTCTTGTACTATCCACCTTAAAGTCTTGCAACTTTAAGATTGTGACTCTGGTTTAATGTGTATCACCACACGACCAGCTTGATGTGCCTGCCTGCAATCATGGTATAAATAGCAGTAAATGACACGTTTTAATACCACATATAGGGTCCATTTTACTGTAAAAGGTGGCTGATTTGCTTGAACTGGGCATGGATCCCAGCATCTCATGGCCTTGAAGGAGCTATTCTCTTCTTTTCCAACAGGTGCTAAAACCAACGTAGCCGGAATGGAGCACTGGGATGGGACTAAAGTGTTTGGTCATTTGTCTCACTGACTAGCTAAAACATATTTCCAGGCTGTCCTTTTCATTAGTCATTCCCCGAAAAGAGGGAGCAATGAGCTGCCCATGGAAAGACCAGGAGGGACCTCTTCTTCTTATCCTGCAGTACCACCAAGTGATTGGAAGCAGGAGCCGCTCAGAGGTGATGAAGACTCTGGAGCTGAACACAAAACTCTTCTAGCAAATCACAGTAAGCTACAAAACCTTGAAGGACCGTAAGTAACTAAATAAAGCCGGTTGATTGTGTATGTCTGGCTATAAGGACACTCCAGGAGGGAGTTTAAAAGCAAGTGGTATAACTGGCATAACTCATCCTGTTAAAATCAAGAGGAGCTTTATCATGGGTTTATTATGGCAGTGGACCTCAGCCAGAGCTGGGGGCTATGGAACAGGATCCTACTAAACAGTGAATCAGAAGACCAGTATTTCTTAGTGATGGTTTTCCTGTGGTTATAAACCTTGTTACCAACAAGTGAGGCTCTTTCCAAGCTGCAGTTTGTTCTTTGAGCCAGATTTCTGCAGCTCCTTCTTTCCAAGCTGTTCACACTGTCTTATGTGCTGTCAGAGTGCACTGCAGGGTAGGTAGCAAAAAACTTTCTTGAGGAAAGGTATATGCTTGCAGAAATTTGTGTGTGACCCCATGCTTCAAACACACAGTCCTGCTGTCATAGATAGGAGCATGAAGGAAGCACAGGGATTTAGAAAATGAACAGAGAGAAATATTTATTTCACTGTAAAAAGTGACCTTGGAAATGTGCATATCAATTAACCAGCATCTGCCAAGAAGTTATTCTACAAACAGAAAACTAAAGAGCTTGCAGAAAGGTACTTTTTTCTTTCTGAAATGGATGGCTGGATGCCCACATGAACACTATATCTCCACTAAAAATGTGTATTTTTTAAAATCTCTTATCAGATACACCAAGATGAAATTAGTCTTGAGTAAAAATGCTGTTGAGAGCCAAGGAGAACTGTGAATAAGAAACTCCACAGTTGGAAATGCTGGTTCAGTTCATTTCACATGAGCCTGCTGAGAAAGAGCAGACCTCTTGTCCCTCTGAAATGTTTTCATAACCCTCCCAATATCCAGCTCTGAGAGAGGGCTGTGGACATTCGCTGCATGTCTTGTGCAAGAGAGACACGAAAGGTCTGAAGAATCAGAGCTCCTCCTGGACCAACTAACCCAGAGCCTGCGATCATATTAGCACCGCCCCTAGACAGAATGAGCCTATATAGTTGAGCTTTCTGATAGAAATAAATTTCAGTAATTTGGTACAGCAGAAGAGGGGAAAAAAAAAAAAGAAAATAAAAAGGGGGCGAGGGGAGAGACCTGGGAGTGATGGCTGCCCCTGGGAAGTGGAAAAGGGAAGGAGAGACATTGAAGTGAATCATGATGCTTGTAATTTTCGGTCTATCCATTTTAAGCAAAGCAAATGATTCCTAAAGGCAAACTGCTCTGTCTCTTACATGGCAAAAAGGACTTAGCTGATGTACATAGCTTACTTCTTTTTTTCGCCTTCAAACATTGTACCTTGTCCTTAATCTGTTTCTCAGGAAAGAAAGGAGGAAATCTCCAGCATTTATTAGATCACTAAATGGGATAACATTGTTTCTATTCTGAGGGATGCTAACTACTTATCCTTGTTTGCTGAGCACAGGTTGATGGCTTGTGACCACAGGACACAATTTAATAGATTGAACTGTGTCAGTCACCACGGTAACTGGGCCAGAAACTTCCGCCTTATTTTCACACTCACCATTCTGCCTCAATTTCTTTTCATGTGAAGGACCCACAAATGCTGGAAAACATGTTAGACTCAGATTTTACTTGTATTTCTCTTGTAGCCTCCATGTTCTGCAAAGCAGCAGTGTGTCACCAACTCCAGTCCATTCATATGTTTACTTCTGAAGCATCCTTTGTCTAGCAGAATCACTCATAATCTTGCTTATGCTTGCAGTCGATAAGTGACTGTCACATTCTCCTAATATTTGCCTGACCACATTAAAAAAATTGGGGAAAAAACATATTTAAAATTGCCCAATCAATTTAAAGGGAAAAAAACAGATAACATTCTTAAAAAATTAGTCTTGGCTGAATCCTCAGCTATAAACCCCATGTATTATTAGCTTGGTGCAAGTTGCAGTAGGTACCTATCTATGTATTTGGGGTTTAGTGTAAAAGAGATCGAGCTGGAAATGTGAAAGTTAAGCCATCTGTAGAAATTTTAACAGGAAAGGGGTAGAAGGTAGGAACTTATCGTAGGCATTTTGCACAGGACATTTTCATTATTTCAAATGAAACTGCACATCATATTGTGATTTTTTTTTTTTTTTTTTATGTCTTATTTCCACATGCCCATAGATAAACTTAGAGAATTGTTACCGATACTGTGCTGGCAAGGACACTGAGGCATAGGGAGATGTTGGAAAATTGTTCACAGTCTTCAGCAAGAACTTTGAGAGGTATGATGCTGCCCCTTCTCTTTTTCCCATGAAGAGGGAGAACATAAAGTCTTGGGTCCATAGTCCTCAACATAGAGGTGTTTAATTTCTAAGAGGAACGATTGCCTTAGGATCAGAGTGTAGCACCGGTAACCTTAATTATGCTGGGTAGTACCTAGTTTCGTACACTGTCATACTGATCATAGAAGGATAACCTACAAAACATGGGGTACCTAACAGACTGTGAGATTCTGATTTGTGACCTTTCCTGTTATCCTCATTTGGGGAAGTGGATGCCCACACCTGAGATTTGAATGTGAACACAGAATGTGAGATATGGACTGCTTACATACAGATTTTGCTTTTGGTCCATCCGAAATTGCTGACAGGGTGATCTTAGGGTCCTGTATGATTGGAATGGTGGATAACAGTTGTTTCTGAGCATATACAGTTAGACCCATAGGTAATGTCCAGATATTCCCTGCAGGGCAGTTTGCATTTGCAAACTGGTCTCTATTTTGCTACAGCCTATGGGAGTCTTTGCTGGTATAACTTGGGCTTTGCAGAGCTCTCTTTTGGAGCTGGCAGCAATATGGTAGCATTATAAACCCATGATTAGCAAAGAAAACTTTTATTTTCCTCATTCCCCAAAAGGGAAAACCAGAGTGAAAGGCTAAAAACCTCCAGTTACTTTATGATGCCAACATCTGCATCATTTTACAGAGAACTTAATACAGATGGAACAAATAGATCTTTTCCATAAAAGAAAAGGAGTGGAATAAGATGAAGATTTCCTTGAAGACTTCTGAGCCATGAAAGTTAAAGCCATTCTCCAGGAATGGCATACACACAGCGCAAGTGCAGTTCTGCTGCAGAGATTAATGCTACTCGGCTTCATTTGCCAAGTTCAGTAACTTCCTGGCCTGTAACTTACACCTGTTGAAATGCTAGATTCTTTTCTCCTTGCTTTTTCAGTGGAGCTTTGGGTTTGCAAACAAGCATACAAAACAAACCCTTTGGGTTTTTTCTCCTTTTTTCATGCTGGATAGCTTTCTGTCTGCTGTCCTAGCTGGGTGATACATTTGGGCAGTAAGAATATTATGCATTTATCTGCCAGGTGTGGTGGTTTGACCCTGGCTGGAGGCCAGACACCCACCAAAGCTGCTCTATCACTCCCCTTTTCAGCTGGCCAGGGGAGAAAATATATATTGAGAGGCTCAGGAGTCGAGATAAGGACAGGGAGAGATCGTTCCACCATCAGTGTTGTGGGCAAAACAGACTCAGCACAGAATAAAGGAAAGAAACTCTCCAATTTATTACACTGCACTACACAAGCAGTGACACCAGAGTCGGATAATGAGAAGTGAGACCTTGGTCAACAACTCCGACCTTGAGCCGGCTGGTGTTTGCTCTGTGGGGCCTGCAGAGAGCTTCTGGCTGCTTCTTGCAGAAGCCGCCCCTGCAGCCCCCCTCCTCCACTAGAACCCCGCCATGCAAAACTACACCACCAGGCATGATAAAGCATGTAGGAAGAGCTTTAGCTGACTTTTGTGTAGAGTATACCATTGGATATGAATATCACTTTCTCAAAAACAGAGAAAACAACCAGACCAAAATATTTCTGTCCTTGAATCCTAGTCATTAGCATAAAACAGGAAAGTTCAGCTCTGAAAGCTAAGATGAACTTCATGGAGACATTTGGTGAAAATCACTTGTCTGTAAGGAGTGGGAAGACCCAGTGACCTTGTCATTCTTTCTTAACTCACATCTTGTTAGGATTAGGGAATTAATGTGAATTCAAGTTAGAATGCCATTAACCATTCCATAACTAAGATATGGAGTAAACATGACTTGAAATCCTAAATTACTTGTAAAGGTGGTAGAACTACTTTTTTAACCTTGTATTCACATTTTTAAATTACTTTTGTTCATGCAACTAATTTATTTAGAGATACACAATAAAGCTAAGAAGACACTTGAATCTTAGTCCCATGAATTTTTGCCTGCATAACTGGCTCTTATTTCAAAATCCATGATCTTACAGGCTTCACTTTCTCATTATTCAGTTTAGGATTGGATGGAAGTGTTTGCATATGTAACACTGTAGATTGTGTTTGCCATAAAACTTGATAACTAAATTCCTGGCCATTTTGTCTGTTCATCTTCCAAGACAGGGTGATTTCTCACCACAGAATGCTGCCGTATCTTCTTGTGTTTGAGAAAATGATCCATATGATAGCACAAATATCTCCATTCTAGCTCAAACAACTGGTTTAAATACTAATAAAAATTTGATTACACCAACATGGGCTGCCTAGTCTGAGCAGTGGAAGTTTACTGCTTCCCTGGAATATTTTTCTGCTGTACTGCTGTACTATGATCCTTCCACAGACATTGATGTACGTTTCCATCATGGCGCTGCAGTCAAAACAATATCCACAACTTAGATCAATGCTTGAACCTGCCTCTTTATCTTGTCTCCCAAATTTCCATTTCTATGTGTTTTAATATGTGAGGTTAAAATAAAAACCTTTCCAGAATAGAAGACAAATAATTGGCTTCAGCTTCTTTGCTTTTTCCTTTCGGTGCTCAACCCACCTGGGCCTATGTTTATTGAACTCCATACATTGTCAAGACAGTATTTGTAAATGGAATTTAACCGTAGGTGAGCGGTACAAATGTAATAATATTACACAACTGTTGTTTAATTTTGAAGGCTCCATCCTCAGCAACAGCGCTTATAATGGACGGTTCAAGCTGAATTATCCATTATTGTTCCCAAAGTTTACAATTAAACTATCGATCAAAGCTGGCAGAAAATTCTCAAGCAGGCTGGGTGTGCACCGGGCTTGTTTTCAGTGCAGGCTGAGGGAGAGAAACCCAGAAGCAGCCTTCAGCTAATCCTCTTAGTGCTAACTGTCCTGGATGCAGCAGTGATTATGTATCGTGCTTATACAGTTTTAATAGTGCAGGTCCTATGCAATTTGCGACCTCTATTTCTGCCCAGAAAGATTGGAGCTTAACAGGTTTGGATCCACAGGGAACCAGCTTCGGCTTTTAGGCTTCTTCAGACACTGCAGAATGCATCTTTTCTGGGGAATTCCACAATAAAATGACTGTTATTTATCATTACAAACCTCTTTATCATTTAGTCAATAAAAGGCCTCTCTCTCTCACTTTTTTTTTCCATGGTGTGCTCAGAGTCAGAAATCTGTATTAGTCTCCCCTGGCCTGAAGGCAAGAGATGTCAAATGCTAAATCATGATCTGCCCTGGCTTTCTGGCTAAATTGTGTATGAAGGCCTGAGGCGAAAAGGTGCACATGCTCATTATTTGAAACAGAATGGTTTTTTCCCCTTTCTTTCCTTTTTTTTTTAAAAAAATACATATTGAGACATATATGGTAACACACATACAGAAAGCTTCTGAAAAGTATCAAACCTGAAACAAACCAGCCAGAGCTAAATACGTCAAATATATGTGCTTGCAGATTGGGAAATAGAAAAGTGATTGTCAAGAAAAATCAGATGATCTTCCCCTTTTGAACTTTTTGTTAGCAGTGGGGAAAAAAAGTGTTAGGACTTGACAGCAAGGTGACAGATGTGGTAAATAATGTATCTGGTGAATTCACCCCAGCTTTTTTGGAGGGGGGAGGAGACGTTTGAAATGAATCTTAGTTTGAAATTGGTCAGAAAACCTACGTGGAAACATATTTTAAAGCCTACGATTGTTTTGCAAACTGGTTTGAGTGTGTCTTCATCTACTAATTTGTTTGCAGTTGCTGATAGATCACCTTCCTCACAGAGCACTGTTACTAACCCAGGTTGGCTAAGAGACTTTTGCAAAGAGGTTTTAGGACAGTCATCCCTTGGGCACATTTTTGTGTGAACGTATTTGCATATATATGTCAAAGCCTTTCTGTTTTGAAAGTATTCTTCTGAGGGAGGTATGCATGCATACCAAAATATTGGTGGGAAACCTTTAAAGGGTTGTGCATGCCTTTGAAGCATATTTAATTTCTTTTATTTATTTTGACACCAGGGAAACATTCAAGAATGTTGTTTTACAGTATTTGTTCAGCAGCAGGTGACAAGGAGCTTCTACAAAAGCATATTAAACTTCACAATTTCCATACTTTGGACTAGAGTTTCAAAAGCTGCAATGAAACCTGGGGAGATACTCTGGAGAATCTAAGCAATGTATGTATTATTTTTAGTGCTCAATATTTTCTCCATTTAACAACAAAGCATTCTATGTATTTATGCTGTCTGCTCTGTTAATGTAAGCAAGAAAGGGACCACAGCTCAGAGAAGAAAAAGGGCTCATGTATAACAGGGCCATTAGGTTCAGCCAGCTTAATTTTTGACATTGCAATTTTGATGTTGGTTCTATAAAACTGGATTTATTCAAATGCCCTCTTGCTGGTTATAAAAGTTGTGAATGAGCTGGGGCCACTTGAATGCAGGTATTCTTCTGGAAGTTTCAGGCAAATTGTCTGATTGGAACAAACTTTTCAGGGAAGACCTCTCAGTGGGATGACATGTCACCAGCTGATACCTTCACCTAGGACTCTGAGATTGATATCTTTTTGAGGAGTTAAATTTCTAGTTCTTAAGGAGGGCCCTACTTTTATATTTATATTAAATATAAATTTCTTTGGTGTAAAATCTCACTGATTTATTTGAGCTGTGTTAGTATGTAATTTTTAGTAATGCCTGAAATTGCATTGTCAGTGGGATCTTTTTTTGGATTTGAAAAAAGTGTGTTTGAAGACTGCTTATAATCTGCTCTTTATAGTCAGATAAAAGAATGAGGCTACTTGGTACACATCACTGGTTCTGTATTTCTCCCACAGAAAATGATGTCCTGTTGAAATTATTTGAGCTCTTTCCCCAGCTGTCACAAATATGAGAGTGAAATTATGAAAAGGACAATGGTTTCCAAAACCTAACACAGTCCCAGCTAGTTTGTAAAATTCAATTAAAACCATCTTTAATTTAATATGCAAAAATGGTGCATGAGATGGATCAGACCAAAAGGGAGTGAAATAACTTGATGTTTTCATGTTTGTCACATAAAAAAACTCAACAGACTAATATAAACCAGAAATGCCACACATAAACTTTTCTGCAAATTCACTTTCCCCTTCACATGAGGGTAGAGCTTACTAGAAAAAAAAAAATATTTGTGTCTCTTTCTACTGCTTATGAATAAATTAAATTCTCTTCAACAAAGAAGATGTCTTTACAGGGACACAGCTTGACATATTGCAGCACTATGGCTTCTTCACAAATGCAGAGGCTGGCGCTGTCTCATTTAGTTGTGGATTTTGTCCTGAGTTCAGGTATGTGTGAATGACCACCCATGTCCAAATAGACCTAGAGATGGACTGGTGAGCCTTGCTGTGCTTTGTTTCTGTGGACTCTCTTTGATGCATGCAAGCAAAAACCATGGCATGGCTGAGGGTAATGGCATCTTTGTTCTTGAAACGTCAGGATACAGTATTCCTGCAATTCCCTTGACAGTCTGCTGTCTTTCAGGGCGGGAGAGTGTGTGGCTTGTGGGAGAGAGGGATCATGTGTATCACATGTGGAGCTCCTCACTCGCTTAGTCAGGTTTTTTGGCATCCCGCTGTAGGCAGTGAATTCGGAGAACTGAAGACCCAAAGCAGAGGTCCTTCCCTCAGCTGAGTTCAACGGGTCATAAGCACCTCTGAGTAGGTGTGGTGTAAACATAGAGCTGTTCCTTTTAAAACAAAGGAGTTGCACAAGGATAACCTGGAGCAAGTAAAGCTTTGCTTGCATTGAGACTCACACACAGGCCTTCCGGCCTTGAAGAGCAATAGCTCCATTGAGCCAAAGCAATAGAAAATAATAAGCCTAATAAAGCTGTATAATAATGTGTTTTCTTCTGAGATCTGTGCAATACCGGTGCTTGATAGAACAGAACAGTGTCAGCATTAAAACTGTTGCAATTTAAAGACTGTTGAATGTTACTGGTTTTACTTCTGATAATGAAAAGGAGTCCTATGAAACCAATTCTTTTGAAGCACAAAGTTTCAAAAGTGTTAATTTTAAGCTTTAACAGAATCAAGCACAAAATATTTCTCTGTGTGCAATATTCCACAGTTTGCAAAGTTTGACCTCTCTGTTGCTTTTATACTTCTAAGATCTCACATGCCCTTTTTCTATGTGCATTCTACATTTTTCTAGTAGAGTTCTTCATGAATCTTAAAGAATTGCAGAATTTTGCCATAATATTTGTTTGCTAAATGTTTTTGTAGAACTCACATGGCAGTTCAGTTTGCTGGTTTTGTTTTTTTTTTTTTCCCCTTGGTGTTATATTTCTTTAAAACTGAATCCAGTGGGACTGTATATTGTGTATTAAGTTTATTTAGTGAAATATATCCCGATTTTCCTTTTACTGTGGTTGTAACTCAAAATAACTCCACTGAAATCACTGCAGTTTCACTAACATAAAGCTGAGAATCAGACCCATAAATTCTTTATTTGTTACACAAGAGCAGAAAGCACTTGGGACTGATAGACTTTTAATTATTGCCTCCCTTCCACTTAATCATGCCTAACTTTCTTTTAAAAACATTTTAAAATTTAAAAGCAGAGCAAAGAACTAGAAGTGTACTTCCAAGATGACAGCTTATGTTGACAGCTTTTATCATACCATGAAATTTTATGCGTAGTTAGAAAACATAAAAATAAGAATAAGATTTGTAATGGAAAAACTAACCAACACATATGTGTAGCTGTAAGAAGTCCAAGTTACGTGCATATATTCTGAACTCCCTAACATGATTCTGTGAAATATATATTTCATTAGAAAATACAATGACAATTGTTTTATCTTTTTTTTCTTCAGCTTAGCAAAATGTGGGAAGCTAATATAACTGTTCTCCAAACTGAAACTGCCTTCAAGAAAAGTGGTACTTCAATGAAATAGACTGTTTTCCTACTTTTAATGATGTGTTTGTTTTAATTTATTTGTAAGTTCATCCTTCTTTAGGATTCATCTGAATCTTATCCCCCAGCTATATGTATAATTCAGGCTTCCTGTTTTAAGGTCATTCCTAACTCAGAAAATGGTCATTATATTGGATATAAATATAAGGAAGGATTTAAAAATTATTATGAGCCTATTATAGTTCTTCTTTTAAAAGCCAGCTTCTATGTACTTCCCATGTGGGATTGCAGAATAAAATTTGTGTTAATATTTTTACACAACTCCTAACGTTAGTCTGAGTCAAACACAATATGCCAACCATTCCTTTTTATTCATGTATTTTCTTTGTTCATTTGAATAATATATTTATTTTAATTTCTTAATCCATAGTTCCTAAAGGATGTGCACATTAAAGTACAATGGATGATACTAATGAGACTCTACCCTAATGTGTAGCTCAGCAAGCAAAACTCCCATCAGCCATAAATAGGAGTAATATTTGGGTGGGATCATTTTGAGATTTTATTGTTCAACTGTAGTCTCCAGAGGATTTGAAACCACCCAGTCAATTCCACAGGTGGTATCCTCATGACCAGAATCACTCAAGTGCCAAATATCCTTCACTGCCAACACGTAAGACGTTGGCTGCATTTATATGGCCAATCATGCTCCAAGCACATCTACTGTCTGCACTGCATAGAGCAGTAAGGATGGGAAATGGGACCACGAAGGCCACAATGCTTGTGGTGCTCAGAGCCACCTGCTCTTCACTTCACAGCACAGACGTGGTCTGGGCATCCAGTGGTCTGTATAGCACGCACAGATAACAGCCCGGGGAGTGCATTTATTCCAGTGTGCACCTTGCACAATATCGGTAGTCAGTCTGTGGTCACAAAGTCATAACTATCATTCAAAGTCACTTTCTTTGGTGGGCTTCTGCTTACCTTCACTAGTGCCATTTACTTGAGACTCAGTGATGGAAAAGGCATAGCATGTTGTAAGGACAGCAGCTGTCTTTGAGGGTGGGCATCTGGCTAAGCCCTTCTTGCAAAGGGCTATAGACTTCATGGTCTCAGCCTCAGAAAAGGGAAGGGCAGATGGCCAGAAAGAAGGGGAAGGTCAAGGCTGGTTTGAGTACCAGGACTGGACAAGCTGATTCCACTGGCCTCATTGAAAACATCACTGGCACAATTTTTTGTAGTGGTGTGAGCAGTTTGTCCTCTTTACCCCTCACCTTATGTCTTTACCTTTTATAATCCTAGATTATTATGTGCTATCTGACACTGGGACTCTCCTTATTTGTAAAGCACACAGCTGAGGTGGCTATTCTTCCTGTTGTAGCTTGCCAAGTACCACTGGATTACCAACACTGAGAAGCAGAAAGAACGGACAGTTATCAACACTGTGCCTACAGGGGCTGCTGGCAGACCTGCTTCCTGCCATTGGGTAACAGAATCGCAATTTCAAAATAAAATACTATTTGTTTTTCAGCATCCTCAGCACACAGGGGCCAAAATACTGCATTCCTAATTATGCCAAAATATCTAATATTTGATGTCTAACAGACATCAAAGGTAATTTTTCCTTGATTCAAGTCTGCAGGATCGTGCTTTTAAGTACAATCATGTCATATATACGTGGCCTAATTCCCAGAAGTGATGAGGAGACCCATAATATGTTGCCAACAAAGGGAGTGGAGAGAATTAGACAGCTTGAAATATAGTAGTTAATGAAAGTATTCACGTTGCTTTCATAATTACATTTATAACTGCATCATCATGATGTGATGTGTTGATTAGTATCCCGAGCAGTTCATATAATTAAACAGAGCATGGGGAATTAGCAGACTTACAGCAATACTGTGCTACTGTTTCTGGCACGTTCCTGTTCACATCTGTTTGATGGATTGGGAGTTGACCGCAGCGTGAGAACTGATGAAGAGGCAATGGCTTCCTTCCTTTCTGTGCTGGTGTGATCCTGCATCTTCAAAGCACATTTGCACTGGAGCATCAGTGCAGCTGTTGGTTGGGCCCAGCATTTCGTACTGAGTGCTGCCCAAAGGGGGCTTGATCTTCTTGGTATGAAAGCACCCATATATCCATTCCTTTTTACTCTAGACATCTACAAACTTTGTAGTTACTGCCACATATCTGTAGTCAGCAGCAGGCTGCATCTGGAATGCCCTGTAACACTTGGTCTGCCAAGGTGTGAAATGTGAAAAAGTGCCCCACGTTGCTCAAAAGGGGGAACTCGTGCATTGTCTCTGATCCAGACTGTGCTAGCAAATGGCTTACCTTCTTTTTCACCATGTGCCAAACTACAATTGTATTGGGAAGTATTGGCAGGAATATGTAGCATATGTGAAGTACTTTGAATGTAGAGCTTAAATAATACGGTTATTAGGGAGTATTGACAAATGCTGTCTTTGGGCAACATGCATTTTTGATGAAGCTCTGTGACAAAGATGAACAACAGTCACAGAAGTCTCTGCTAGTTCAGCCAAAAGACCTCAGTTTCTTCTGGGGAAAAAGGATTGATGTCTTTTTAGATTGAAGTTTAGAATAAGAGATCTGGTTTTGGAGATGTTCTGGCGTATACAAACATGACAATTTCATGAGTAGGCCTGACTTTAAGACCATGGACTCAGCAGCCTCTCTTTTCTAATGGTTTGTAGCAGGTGATTCAGAAGTGTAAGATCTCTGATCTCATAGCATGTAGTTTCTTAAAAAAAAGAATAAATTACACAATCCAAAGGCTTAGTTTTACCTTTGTAATACTTTCCATTTTGCTGTGCTATTTATAATCCTCTTTCAACTGTGTCGTAAAGTGAATCTACAGTCTTAGGTTTTTGAAGAGGGTCCAAAGAATTGTGACAAACTAATCGAGTGTCTAATCTATGTTTTATGTGAGCACTTAACAAATGGTTAAGAAATATGACAACTGTCATATAATAATCCTTAGAGGTTTTGAGAAGAACTTATGCTTTAAGGAACTTCATATATGCATGATACATGTTTTCAGTCTATCGTTCTGAACCACATCAAAATATGGAATCTTCATGCCTCTTTGATTTAGGTTCCACCTTTTACATTCACATTTCGTTTGAACTCATACAGCTGTTTCAATTTTCTGATGTTTTCCTTCATGGTAAATTTGAATTCCTTTTCTGGAATATTCCTTCACATTTTCACTCATGAAATGTCTGCTGTGTAATATTTGTAACGCAAGTGCAGACACTTGTTCTAGTCTGCCAGCTTTATTGAGCTGGCTTGACCCTCTCATTGCTCTGTGTCAGAGTAAAAGTACACTTATTATTAGACTTTATTACACCAACAAAGACAAAGGTAATAAATTAATATTTTAGACTGAATTGTCTCTAAGTTTATAGGGAGATCCACTGTCTCTGTACTTCACATCAAAAAAAAAATGCATAGGTATTACTCTATCTGTGGTAATGGCACAGAAAAAATTATTCTATGATTTTGAGAAATTACAGTTTAATTAACTTGATCTACTGAAGTCTTGAAGGTATCTTATATGAAATTTATGTATAGAATACACTGTAAGATTCAGTTGTCAGCACTAAAAGAATATTATTGTATAGGATAAATGTGTGATCCGCTAATTTCTTAGGTTTCTTCTAGCATCGTTCTTTAAAAAATTAAATCTGTTACTTTGAGGAAATCTTTCCTACTGTTCAGCATATGAATTGTTTTTACCATTTATGACATCATAAATTCTGTATGCAATAGATAGTTTTGTATGCAATCGATAACATAGATTCCTGTAGTAATAAAGTACATCATTGGTTACTGACAGTACAAGTTATCTGCTCAATTTTTTTGCCATCTGATTCACAGATACCTTACCTGACAGCATTCTAATTTCTAAGTGCTCAATTTTCTTCTGAAATCTTTTTTCCCATACTGTTCTTTGCAAAAGAATGCCAAGAACGCAACCCCTTCCACTTACAGGGTATGATGTCTGATACTTTTACAGCTTTTTTCCTGGGTTACTTGTGACAGAGGCAGTTTTTCACATTTAGCTGAGAGAGTTTCATGGAGGATGATATACACATGAGAATAAATACTGTGTTAATCCAAAATTCAGTGACAAGCCCGAGTAAAGGTTCTTATTCGGCTGTTCTTTTGGGTGGTTTTGTGTTATTTTTTTGTAAGGAGTTTTGAAGCTGGATCAGAAGTTTCTTAAAAAGCTTTAAAATAAATTTAGGATGTAAAGAATTTGCCAGGCAGGTTCACTATAGCTTTAAAAAAAAAAAATAGCGTAGCACTACATAAAGTACACAGTGCTCTATATTTATGTGTAGTTATATCTTGAAGTGTTCTTAGTAAATTAAATACTGTTGAACTTGTATGAGAGATCTCCAGAGAGAAAACAAACCTTGCAGTAAAGGCTGTCTGAAGACATGTCTCTCTTCCTTCTGATGGCTAAAATGCTAGGGCTGTAGTGGCCCTGCTCATTGAAATAAATAAAAAGCTTATTTCAAAGCCTCCTTCGCCTTCAGAAGGTTTTCACTCTTTCATTACTCTGGTTGTGACAACAGCAAGTTCCATCTAGGATCATGGTCCAATGGTGTGGGCTGTGCCTGTCTCCTCAGTCAGATTGGCAATCAAACAGCTGTAAAAACCATGTGTAAGATAGAAATCAAATTGGTTTGACAGTTGATTAATAGAAAACATTATGAATAATAGAAAATTCTTTGGGTTAAATCAACTAATTTTTTTTTCTTCAACTGGAACCATAAAAAGAAAAAAAAAAAAAGGAGGGTTGTCTTAAGCTGTATCATGACAACCATGAATATATTTCTCCTGCTTCTCTACGGTACTGTCTCTGGATATTCAATTTTCTTCAAACCAAACTTTTAATTTTTTTTTAAACATTCACTACACTAATACGTTGAATCTTTGCCTGATTTGTTGTTTGGTTTTTTTTCCCTGTTTGTATGTTTATTTGCTCCTGTCTTTTCTGGAGTTATTTCCCTACTCTTGTCCTAAATCAGTCCCTCTTTTACTATTCAGTTGCCTCAAGTCTTGATTCTTCTCTGTTGCAGTGCTCCAGCTTCAGTTTAGCTTCCATTTTTTCCTTCACTCAGTCATTGTTTGGCATCTGTGAAAGCTGGCATGTATTCCATATTTCATTGGTAGTAAATTCTAAGATATCTTTCTCTGATTTAGGTCATAAGATCAGCCAGTTTCTGCTGTTCAGGTTTTATTTTCCAGCATGGCTGTTGCTCACAAGTGATTCTAACAGAGGCCTTTCTTGTGTCTTGCTTGCAAGTGTTTTGTCCACAGGGCTGACCTCTTCTTTCTGGTTCTAGGCTACCTGAGATAGACACTGTACTTTTGAGAAACAAAGAAAGAAAGAAACAGGGGGAAAAAGGACAGTTTTTATGTTCTTTTCCTATTACCAGAGGTAAGTGGAGCCTAATTTTAAATCTTAAGGCCTGTCCTGTTCAGACAGCAGTTTTGTGCATACTCTTAGCTTGCGCACACTTTCTACATTTTTCTATGCCTAAAACACTCTTAAACATGCCATTTCTGTCATTTTCCCAGTGTCCAATCTACCTGAGAGCTGGGTTTCAAGACTTTCTTCATGACTGCTACCAGTGAATATGATTTTGGAACCTGTAACTGTAGGAGTACTTTGTGGCTTTGCCATTAGCTTCTCTTTTTCAGACAGTGAATCTTAAATGCCATGTGCCTTCCTGACTCTATGATGCAGAAAAGTGTGATTTGCCATTGTAGTTCTAGTCTTAAATCCATTCAGCTTCTGAGTGTTTGTGAACAACTTTATGGAGGTAAAGATTGGGATTATGAGTCATAAAATGCCATTTTATTTTCTGTATATATTGTGGTCAAGGAAGAACCAAAGTAATGTTTATAAAAGAACACCTTGGGAAAGGTTATATTGATTTTATCTAGCCTACCCCTGCTTTTTCATTTTTAATCTTGGTACTTTCTCTGCTAGGCATGAATTTTTCCACTTTTAGTGTTTTTAGTAGCTTAGACTTACTCACCTTTGGCCACATCGAAGATGGCTGCCACAATTGCTCTCTTAGGTTCCTGGGCCTCCATGAAGATACTTGCTCTTAAGGAGAAGAATAGAAAAATTAATTTTACTTTGATGGCAAGAATTCCACTTTCAGGACAGTTTATTCAGCTTGCTTTTTTCAAAAGTAGCACTGTCTGAATTATTTTGTGATTCTCTTTAGAACGCGCTTCATGGTTGCAGTGCTCTTAATTTCTTTCCTTTAAGGTTTTGTATGTGCTTTCTCAGCAAAGAGCTAAAAGCAATGATGGGTATGTGCCATGGCAGTAGATGTTTGCTGAGGCATGGATATCACTCATTTTTACTTCAGCAGCTTCATTAGAAATTTCATTTCAACTTCTACACTTGATCATGATGATCGTGGATTTTCATGGCTTTGTGTTTCAGGATTGTTTAAGACTGAAGTGTGAAATGGAGTTAATCCATTCCCAGCATGCAAGAGCTGCCTCTTGTTTTCCTCTCCTGGTGTGTCGACAGAATATAAATTCATAAAAACTAAAGGAAGTTAGTGTACATGTGGATAAAGCACATGAAGTTAGGTCCCCTAGGGAGGGACTCTGCCGTGGTTACCACTTACCAGGCTTCGGGAGGGCTTCTGTATTAATAATTATAATTCTGGGATTAACAGAATATAATTTTCTTTTTTACCCCTATAACCTCCTGTCTTTATCTATGTGTAATGTGTGAAGGAAAGAAAGAGGACGGGAAAAGAAGGGCTCTCAACATTTTTGGATGCTACCAGATTCCAACACATCAGCGTTGTGTGACGTTACTCAGGATCGTAAAACAAAAGCTGGAACTAACTTGCACGGCTCGTCAATCTACTGTTGATGCTGTTTTGCTGTTTATACAGAATACCAGGTCTCTGGATAATGAGGATGATGGAGAGATGATAGCTTGATTATCCCACTGCTGTGCTTTTGCTGGGAACTGATAAATCCTTCACACTTTTTACTATCTCAGGCCAGTGTTGCTGGGGAGGATGAGAAAAAGTCATAAAGATGACATGTTTGCTGTCCTGTTCCCTGATGGGGCTCCAATGTATTACCTGGATCTAATTATCTCATCTCCAGTTGACAGAGAGGCTTCCATGGCATGCTTTCCATCACTGGGAGCCTCCGCCAAGCTTCCAGTGGGCTGTCTAATAGCTTGATATATTTTTGGACCTCCTGCTCATTGGATGAACAAGCTGAAGTAAATCATGTGTTGACCTCAAAGCATTTATAAACTGTAGAACATTATATTCTCATCAGAGCCATAGGGGCAGTAAACTATAGTTTCTCTGCTGTGAAACATGGTTTTGGTTATGCACTGTGTTACTAGGGTTGTACTTAAACAATAATATATCATTTGTGGCACATGTCGCCTTCTTTATTGAAAGGCAAAACAAAGAGTTGAGGACAAAAATCATTACTACTTTAGCAATTTTTCACAAAATGCTTTTGTTTTGTACTTGACACACAGATGGGACATTGTACTGCAGTGCAAATGATGTATAGCAGCATGACAAATTTCATTTCCTTTATAAACCAAGAATCAGAATAGTGGATGAATTTTGGGAAATGGCGTTAACTTTTTTGTTAGTTTTAGAAATAAATTAAATAGAGGAATAAATACAAAAATAATAATAATAAAAGAAATTGATTCGGGGGAAAAATTCCTCACAGAAACTATTTGAGCCCTTTAATTGTCTTGGTGGATATTGATTAAAGTGCTTAAATGAAAATATTGAAAACAATAAACTCAGTTGCGTTAGAGCTTTTGTATCACCTTGATAGTGATCATCCATGACTGAGGAAAGAAATTAACACGAGGTATTACACAGAAGCTGGACTAAGCAAACAATAGAAGATCAATTCTGAGAATGGCAAACTGTATTCTTAGCCTGCTTTCAATCACAGACTCTTTGGTGCTTCAACTTTGTTAAAGAAATATGCCACTTCTCAGCCTTCTTGTTTCAGTCTATGTCGCTGTGGTGTGTTACTGTCTGCTACGTCACACTGTGAAATATGTCTGGTTCTTGGGAAAGTGTTTTAGACTTGATATTGCTCATGTGGCATACCTTCACCTTTTCCTTTTATTGTGGGTTTCAAGGAAATGTGACCAAAATCTTTACTCTGTATCAAAACACTGTATTTTACATAACCTTTACCTTTTATTAATCTTTAATAAGAAAACAAGAATGGCTGTAACATCAGAGAATCCCAACCCATGCATGCACACAAGGATCCTATATTTTGAAGTGATATAGACACCTGAAAACAGAGCATAATGAAAAGAAAAAAATTCCACTGATTTCCAAAAAACTTTGTGTAAAAGCATTTCAACTCAGTTTCATTTTGGGTGCAGCTGAAATTCATCTCCACAGTCCCACAGTACATCAAAATTAGTTTTCTTTTTGTTTAAGCAGGTGCCAAGTTTTGCCATTTTCATGATAGCAAAAACTAAGGAACTATTTAACTGTTTTATTTTGTTACTATAGAAATTATCAGTCTGGACTGCTGTATCTAGATTTTAAATAATTAAAGGTTTGAGGTCATTCATACCTACCAGTCTGGGGATCGTGTGTTAGAAAGATAAGGTCTGTCTGCAAAGTATGAGTCTGAACATGAGCTGAGCTTTGAAGTCCTCTTTTCCTCTCTGCTACCAAAATTTTGAAACATTGTGATTATTTTGCAAAGCAGGTGAGGAAAAGATACCCATTCAAGATAAAAGCACAAAAACTAGGAAATAGTTTGTTCTCTGAGCAATGAACCTGTGAAATGTGTGGTTAGCTCCTGTGAGGATGCTGGTATCTAACAGTGCGGTTGCTGATGCTCCTGTCTTTACTTCAGTCAAGGCATTTGTTCGGGCTCTTTCCTCTACCCATTTACCTCCTTCAGTGAAATTTATTTGAATTCATTACACGTGGTCCTCTAATACATTCAGGTCTCTCTTCTTTCTGGTAAATTTGGTTAGAATTAACCTTAAGTATCCAAATTTTTAGAGACTCGGTACACCCCACACCCCCCAAGGACTGTATATGCATGATTTCTTCGGCCTAAAAGAATGTTCTGTGTTTGTACAACTAGAACCAGGGGCTGCAGAGTCTTGTAATAGCTAAGGAGCAATATGTGAAGAAAAAAATTACGTAAGCTGTAGGTTCCATCAGTGTCTTGCTCCATCTTTTCCTGAATGTTGCTGTGTTGTAAACTGCAAGTGCAAAGCTGGAGTAAAATGATGGTGCCTGTTTTCTCTGCAAATGCATATTGTAAATCCAGCATGATGCCACTTAATTTAGCTACAAGCTTAGGTATGAACTGTAACAATTTGCAGTGGTTTTATTTTTTTGTGGTTTAAGGATATTTTCTTCTTTTATCTCCTGTCCGTTAATACTTATGTCATGCAGAGCTTGAAACTTATCTGCAGTTCGTCTAAGATGACATAGTTTGGCTGACATCAGTGAACCTACTGTTGATTACATAAACCAAGAAGGATATGGCCAGGTATATGGCATCAGACTGAGTCTAGGAAATGACAGCCTACTTGCAGGGAAATAGGAGCAGGACTTACTGAAGGACTTGCCTTGAAGTTAATAATTTCTGTGTGACTGTAGCACTGACAATATGGGTTTTTTTCCGCTTCAGATGGTCTCCTCATGAGAATGTTGGATAAAGCTGATAAAATCATATTTACCAAGGTCTATTTAGGTAGAGATTTTTATCTATATAGGTATATAGATTTACCCTAGTTTTGTTAGCCAGCATGTTGTCTCCAAGTTCTCCCAGGGCAGCAAGGTGCATGCTACTCCTGCAGCATGCCCTTGTGCTATATTTGGTCCCTGAAAGTCTAGTGAGAGATGAGATATGTGCAAGAAGAATGCCGGTGTCGTCACACATCTGGGACTTAGGCATAGTCTGGGCAGACTGTGTTTCTGACCCAGATCTTGCCTGGATTTAAATAGCCCTCATGTAGTCCTTATACACTAGACAGTAATAGCTTGTATACAGAAGATTTATTCCTTTGGATTGTAGGAAACATGGTCTTTCAATATTAGTCTAACTGAACACTGCTTAACCTTTTCTTTGGCAAAACCAGTGTGTCTGTCTGTAGCACCTTCCCCTCTAGCAAGACGCAAGGCATCTGACAAAATAAATCCCAGATGGTGAAACCCTCATCCCACTGCTGTTGCAGGGAGAAGCTATGAAAATGTTGCACAACTAGGACCTCCTAAAAATCTAGAGAGATTCCTGGGCTATTGCTTCTGTTGTCTTCTGCTAGCTTACTGTGGATAGCATCTTTTGTTCTCCTTACACAAACATCTAAACTAAATGAGATCAGCCTTTTCATGGCTGCGAGATTTTTCCCCCAAATTACTATTATCTCCTTGATTTAAAAATTTTATGTATTTTTTTTACATTTTACTTTAGTGTTCATAACTATGACTATTATAATGAAGTATCTTGTTAATGTGTTGTATGTTTTGGGGTTGTTTTGGTTTTTTTTTTTGGTGCTGCTCATCTGTTCCTGTCAGGGAACTTCAGATAACGGAAACCTCAGACAAAGAAAAATTAGATTTCCTATAATTGTATAGTTGACAGCAGTTGGAGTGGTTGTAATCACATACATTAGCTGCTAAAATGCCTATCGGGGGTTTCAATTAGAAGAACAATTCTGACAATAGTGTTGAGAAGGTGAGATCCCAAGGAGCCCAAAGGATAGAGAAGCAGCTAGTAGTAATTATATTTTGGACCTGGAGAAAGACAAGGTGTCAGGCAAACAAATATGTTTCACAGAAGCTATATCTGCTTTCTGTAGAAAGATGGAACATGTCGAGACCAAGCCCTGTGATAACCATAAACTGCCAGCTGTGGCAAAAAACATGTGAATTACAACTTGCTATGGCTCGTTATATGTTGATGCATGGATAATAATTTAATGAGAACCAGTCTTCATTTGTTTTCCTTTTGATACACAGCTGCAAGTCTAAGCCAGGCTTGACTGCACAGGACATGCTAATATCCAACCATGCTCTAGGAATGACTACAGAGCAGTGAACCCCGAGATGGCCCAGGTTCAAAATGAGCAGTGTGTCAAGAGTGAGGTATATCCTTCCTTTCAATGACATGAAAATGTGACTGGAAATTTCATTCTCTGGGCATCCGTGCCATGCCCTCCCCCTCTCCCTCATCGATCAGTCACAATAAATGTTTATTTGTGTGACAGTGAGGCAATCCGAAAGCAGGCAACTTGGAAACATGCTTAACACATCAAATCTCCTGAAAGTCTTTTCTGTTGCTTCACCCATCTGCATGGATCCTTGTGGAATACTTGGAGTCATTGTGTGAAGGACATTTTGTAAAATGCTGCAGAAAGATTTCTGACAGCTGTTAAGATTTTTACAAGTGCTGGCTAGCTTGGGCAGGCTCAAGTCAGATATTGAATGAGTTGTCTGTAGCAGTGAATCCTTAGCATGACACCGTCATTGTTTTCACAGAACCTAAGGTGTGGGTGATACAGACATTGATGGGTTTACCTGCCATGCCATCCAGATGTCTGTCTGTTTGCCCTGCAGTAGTATGGCTGCAGTTCTGCTAGGGAAGGTCCTTGAGGAAGATCAGCAGCATCTAGACTTACTGTGCTGGAGAGTTTGGAAGGCTGGCATTCTGTGGCAATAGGGTGGGGATCCTCAGGGATAGTGAAAAGACAGCTTATCTGAGTCTTCAATGCCATTGTCTTTCTGGGCAAGGGACTGCCTCAGTACTGGACTGCACTTCCCAAAGACCGCATACACAGGTGTATGTGTTCTGCCTGCTTGTGTTTTGTCTTAAAGAAGGAGAAACACCACAGTGGGTTCCTTCCAGACCTTGTGAGCATTTTGTTTAATGTATGGCCCCTTCAGCGTTCTTCTGTATTGCTTTCTCTACCCTAATACTTGTTTCACAATTTTTTCCTGCTGATACTTGAGGTTTTTGTTTGATACTTGAGGGGTTTTGTTGGGGTGTTATGGAAGGCAGGGTGAGAGGGATATAAAAATTTAGATTCTTGGTTGGTTGCTTTTTTTTTTTTTTTTCCTTCCTTCCTTTCTTTCTTTTTAGGCAAGTGACAATTACTTCCCACTAGTAATTTCTACCAGACAGTGAATTCTCAAATCAACTACCTAATATGCTAGCCTGATACTAATTTGTAACCAACAGTTGTTTATTGTATATCCATTGTGAAAGAGCCTTACATACTATTTCACCATAACACTTCCATTCCCCCAGGTCAGCCTTCTGTGATATCCTGATCCACTGGGCAATGATGCAAGTCAGGTATGAGTTACTACCATTGTGCAACGAAAAGATGGTTTAACTAGAGAAATAATTTGATAGACAGGTGAAATTTGGATTTCACAGGTCAAAAGGATGTTTAGTGTCTTTTTATTATTCTGTGTGCAGTATTGCAAATGCTCGTGACGGAACATGCGAATAATATGTAAAGTTGGGGTTGTGCTTCCTGGTTTTCCAACAAAAGCAGTGAGTACACCTAGAAATTCAGTAATTTAACCTCTGTGTTACTTCATCTGTGTTTGCTCGTCGGTTTATGAATGCAGATGTTATTAAAGATATGGTGCTAAGAAAAGAACCCTTTGTCACTACCTGCTGCACACAGTACACATTTAAATGACGTAGTGGGAAAAGCAGATCAGGTTTCGCTATAGAATGGTCAGGATGGTGCCACTCCTGTTCAGGTGGGAAAATCAGATTTTGGTCATCTCAAATTCAGTAGCACTTTTACTGGGTTAAGACATTCCAGGATTGGGCCTGAAGTGACCTGTTCTTGTAGTTCCTTTGAAGTTTGTAATAATGAGGAGTCTGCCCAACATTGTGCTATTATGGGTGCTTATTCAAAAAATTAAAGCCTCATGAAACATGCCCTCATATCTTCCACCTGCACCTCAGGTAAAATTAATTTGGATTTTAAGCCAAAGTAAACCGTGCTTCATAGTGTCATAAAAATCATCATGCGTTAACATGCTTTTTTTTACTGCTATTAAGTTTTATCTCGCATGTAAACTCTCTCCCTTCTCCTTGGCTTTCATTTGCAACTTCTGTTTAGGCTGCCAGCATTTGGGGTGATTTACGTCTTCTGTATATATAAAAGGAGTAACGTGATCTGCAGGCACACAGTATGTAGTACAACAGTACCTATAAACACCCACTGAGGTGGGTGCCTCTGGTTGGAATTAGGGTTCATTTACAACAAACTAAAAATAGTCAGCCTCTGCCCTATGGAGCTAACGTTAAAGGATTTTGAGGAAGCCAGGAGGGAGGGAAGGAAGGAAGGAAGGAAGGAAAGGGAGAAGACTCAGAGAACAAGGGAGCAGCAGCACGGGAGTGTCAGCACGTGTCAGGAAGCGAAGCAGTCGCTCTAGTCCAGCCGTGCAGATGCATGGGAGTGAAGGGCCATGTGTGCCCACACCTCGTATTTCAGCCCTCAGGGTAGACAGCAGGAGTGTTCTGGTCAGTCTTAACTGCCTAGTCACAGTCCATCAAGTTAGCCGTAAAAACTTCTGTTTCAATTAAATATAAGCTCATTGTATTTTCACACAACAGTTAATAAAATAAAACTCATTAGGAATATAGCATTTAGACTAGAGCAAGTGATATTTTTTTAAATGTCACACTGAAAACCACATTTCCTTTAATCAGCATCTGCTCTGTGTTAGACTGCCTATAAAATCCGGTGCACTGTTGACAATAGGGGAAGATGAAAACAAACAAACAGGAAAACTACAAAAGACATGGTATTAACATCAAAGTGCAATAATCCTTGTCTTTCCTTGGCATTTGAAAAATGTCTTTATTTTTGACCCTAAACAATTTAACTTTCTTCCCACCAATTCTGAATTTGGACATTGAGGAGGCGGGGTGATGGAAAGAAAGTAGGGCATTGCATGGGAATTGAAACATGAGATTAAAAGAAAAAAAAAGGAGAGGATAATAAACTGGTTTGAATAAATTAAAGATTTTTGTGAAAGCAGATCAGATCCATCTTTTTCTAATATATATACAGAAAGACGTTCAGGGACAGAAGTAGTGACACTCTCACACAGTTTAGACTTGCACAAATAACATCAGTGTTTCTGAAGGAACTTATATAAATATAAGTAGTTAATATGAAGATGCAAATGGGAAAATTGTGAGGGTACATTGTGAAGAAAGGAGACTGGGCTCTGTGTGGCTTTTTTTCTTATTTAAATATATGACAATAGTTTATAATTCAGTAAATATTAAATGTTAGGATAAAACTTGTGTAGGTGACTGAGTGTTACAATGGGCTAAATGCAAATAATCAGGAGTCCATTGTATTTAGGCAGTAAACTGCTTAATACCACAGGTGAAAGAAGAGAAACTTCCTTAATCATTAAACTAGGCCTTGAATATGGAGGGTAATCACATCATCTCTAATCCTGTTCATAAACACATCACGCTCCATAGTTAAAATCCTTGTGGTTTTGTTCCCCCCCCTCATCCCTATTAGGAAATATTTCACTGCTCTGATGGTTAGAAATCGTTCTGTAATTTCTAGTGGCTGTTTTATACCTATTTGTTTTGTGTCAGTGCCGTCCTTCAATGTGAATAGCTTTTTTCTTCCCTGCTGTTTACCCCCTGATACATTTATAGACAGCAATCATGGCACGTTTTAGCCTTTATTCTGCTCTGTTAAACATGCAGTGCCCTGTTGGTTCCCACTAATAAAAGAGGTGCTCCTTTCCTCTGCTTGTTTCTGTTCAGCACCTACTCTTTAAATTAATCTGTCTTAGACATATTTGACCAAAATGGGGCTTCATGATCCAAATGCTTAAACAAGGGCTGGGTGTGTTTTTTCCTATTTCTGACGCACCCAGGGCTAGTACTTACTGCTTTGAAGCACTCTGAGGCAACTAGTAGTCCTCCTGGAATAGGCTACTGCAACTGTTTCTGTCCCCTCCTTCATCTCTTTCTTCTGATGATCCCAGGGTTTATGGGAAGAATCATTATTAGTATTTCTTAAAGGATAGAAAGCACATTCTTCTAGTTCAGCATCTAAGTGGTAGGTGTCAAGTCCAGGCCTGATGTCCTGGCCCCTATTTTAGGACTGAATGACTTGACTCTTGGAGATGCCCATTGCTATCTCTGTTGGCTGAGGTACTAAACTTTTAGATGTCCATCAGTAAGGTTGGGTAAATACTGTGACGGTGCACACCACTGCTGGGCTGGTATCACATTTCTGCTGGTCACCAGTATCACAGTTGTGTTTTGTGTGACAATGTCTTCTGTGACAACCACTGCCATTTAACTGTATTATCAACAGATTCATTACCATTTTCCTAATATTGGAATAACTACAGTTATTCCAGCTGCTGAAGGCGCTGCATGAAATACAGGTCCTACAATTTCCATCCTGCACTAAAGCTGATGGTCTTGAGAAAACGCTCCCAGTGACAGAAGACACCAGTTTTTTGGGTTTTGGGCAGCACCACAAAATAATAGACTTAACAATAGAAAGTCTCTTTTTGCTTAGATTTTGATTGTGAGAATGTGCCTATTAGTGTTTTAAAAAGAAATTCCCACAAAAAACCTTATACATACCATACATGAAAAGCCTTTTTGAGAGCAGGATTGAAGGACTAGTGCAGTTACCTATTTGTTTTCTATTTTAAACCCAAATGAACTGTGCCAGACTTCTCAGATTATGCCTATGGGAATAGCAGAGACCACAATTTGGCAGACAAATCTTCATGTATTAAGCCCACTTTTTTTTTTGGAAACCTTTATGCCAGTTTTCTCAAAAGTAAAGGTCTACTGATAATAGGACAAAGCAGGAGATAAGAACAAAACTTTTCGCACAGGACACTTCTGTCTTTAATTCCCCATTATTTGATTCTGTTGTATGTATTGCAAACTGTTAAAATGCTGTTCCTAAGGGAGAAGTTACATTGCTAGCTAGTTCATGTTTACAGTGGATACAAACCAGATGATTTCGCTGCTTTTCTGACGGCCACTTGTGGCAGCATGTACCAGAAGATTGTGTCTGTGTTAATACCTTGCCTCATGCCCACTAAAACTGATGTCCAGTGATAACACTTTGATGGAACATTTTATGTACTTTAAGGAACATAGAAAAGTGCTTGAGAGCTCTTAAAAGCGGTCTCAGGGGTGGTTGCAAATGTATGAACGCTTGCCTGCGTAGTTCGTACATCCTTGTGGTAAGAGGAGTATAAAAGCCTGCAGGCCTACAAATACTACTGTTTTTGGTATGTCTGGTGGCCTGCTGAGCTGGATGTAGGGATACCAGTGCGGTACCTACATGTTTTCTGTACAAACAGCAAATCTGACCTGAAAAGGGGTGTTTGCATTGAGCGGAGTTTGGCCCAGATGCCCCCCAGAAGTCTCTTCCAGTCTCAATTATATGTGTGCACTTAGCTATTGCTGGATTTCTTTGACCTTCCTCTGAAGCACCTCAATGCTGTTTGCTAAGGCAGAATATTGGACTAAATGGGTTTGAAATATCATCTATCTTGGCAAGCCCTGTATTTCCATGTGCAAAAAGGATTTATTAGAAACTCAATACATATTGAATGTAGGTCTTTAGGGACCTCTTATTTACTTTGTACAGGTAAATACTGAATTGTCATGAAAGGTATTTGACTTCATTTTGGAACATAGACCAGAGAAGATTAATAGAACAAAGAGAGGAAATCAACACCAGTAGTAAATAGTAACACACATTACTGTATATGCCCTCCTGACTTTGCAAGAGATCTGTATTTTTGCATAGTTATACACAGCAAACTTTATAGTATCACAAGCCTCAAAGAGGTGAACAGAGTTGGGAGGGTTCTTTTGTTTGTCAAACTTGTCTGTGAGTTCTTTTCCTTGCCAGTTACTTTGGTTATTTTTCTTTTCTTTTTGGAAAAATTCTGCTAATTTGGCCTCCTTTTTTCGCAGTTGCACTCCAGACAAAATCCTGACTGTTGCAACTTTCATTACAAATATAAAACATCATCAGGAAGATGATGCACTCTGAAGAGTTTCCCACAAGCTACTTGGAGACAAGTAACAAGAGGAATAGGACCATTAAGGGGTGTCAGAGAGTACGGACTCCCCGCATCCCAGCTGGGGCCAGTGAAACCAAGGTTTCATCCTGGTGCTGCAGTGAATCATCTTTTTCTCCCACTAGAGACACATTAATGACATGCTCATGAGAATATCAAGGTTTGTATGTGTGAATGATTGCTTAAAGCAGCATTGCTAAGAAAGCTGTTTTCAAAATGGGACCATTTCTTGGCTTATTTGTGTTTTTTGGTCTTTTTTGAGGGGAAAAAAAAGGTGAAATTTCACACACACAATCATACTCGCACAAGTTTTAGTAAGTATCCCAGTGTCCTATGTCATAAGTATCTTTCAGAGAATATCTTTCCTTGTTGACAATATGCTAGGAGGCTAGAACAGCTTCTTACAAACTTTTCTTTTTTTCAATGAATACATGCATTTTGTTTCAAGATCATGTATGCTGTAGTTGCTGAAGACTTTCAATTTTTATTGCATTGAGAGTAAAGTGAATATGGGAAGTTTTGGATACAGTGCAAAATGTTCTATAAGTTTGTACATCGGCAGAAATTGATGTAGGAAGAATTCCAACTCATACTTTTCTTTCAGACCTTAAGATTTGCAAGCAAATTTATATAATTATTGCCATCCCATGCAATATATAAGATTACTTTTTAAGGTAGAAACTAATGATACTTTTGCTGACAAGATAAATAACATTCCATATGAAACCACATTTCTGTTGCCCTGCAGTCTGTGCTTTTCGTTTAAACCTTTTTCGTTTTTTGTCTTTAAATGAACACTGCTCATTTCGAAATGTACACAGGAAGGAAATACTTGATTTTACTGATTAAAATGTGTAGACTGTCTCTTTAGCCTCTCTGACAGTCCCATTCTTTCCGCTCTCATCACAGCACAAAGAAACACTGTTATTTACCCTGGGAAACAGGTGACTGAACTTATAAAAATCACTACAGGACAAGATGTATTGAGGCCTGGCACAGAATGACAAATTCTGGTGGGGTTTGCCAAGAAGAGACATATTGATTTTTAAATGATTAATAAGGAGAATATAATTGTATTTCATTAAGATGGATGGGATTTCATTTAGTCTGTCTTCTCCTTTTCCACTTCAGATGCGAAAGGAAATCAAGTCATCATCAATGGCACCTTGTGTTAGCCTGCCATGGAAACGAGGTCATTGATTGAGTAAAAGAAGTTTCTGAGAGGCTAGCCTACTCTTTAATGGAGTTGCTAGTATAGATAACATGGCAAAGATAACAGCACTAAGTTTCTCTCGCTATTTTGAGAACAACCAGGACTAGGAAAATGCTGATAACACCTTTGTTCTGGACTTAGATTCTTTTGAAGTTGTGTATTATGGCAGGACATTTAGTTGAGCATACTAAATACACAGCATTTCTCATATGTTTTTATAAAGTCATTCAATGTCATTCCTTTTTCTAAGCCTGAGAGACCAATAGGCTGAAAAAAGGAGGACTTTAAAATCCTGTAATCCAGATGTGTTCTTGGTATCCTTATTGAGAAAATCAAAGCATTCTCAATCACAAGTATGCAATGTTAAACCTGCATTTCCACCACCTCCTGAAATTGAGGGATTTGTGAAGGAAGATGTGTTATTTTAGATCATCTTTTCAAGCAATAGGTTAACAAATAGAAGATGAGGGTTCTTCTTCTTTTCCAGCACATGTGCCCAAGACGCTCACTTGCGTTACTTCTGTCTCGCTGTTGCTCTTACTTTCGTGTGTGCATCTGGCTTCTTTTGAGAAGTTTTTGCTGTAGTTGTAGGGATTATTCAGCTGCTCACATGGCAGTGGCTAAACTGCTTGAGTATATTAATTAAACTGATTTTCATTACATTGGCAGTTTCCATTTCCCGAATTTCAGTATTTCTTGGGTCATGAATTGCATTGTTCCTTCAGTTGGGGCATTTTCGGTAAGAGCCTTCAAATAAAATGCTGAAAATATTTTAGCAATGGGTGAGTTTAAATGAGAGATACTGCATATTAATTAGCAAAAGATTAAAGAATATATTAGTTAAGGAATTAATAGGGAATGGAAGGAAGATAGAATACATGATTAAGAACAATTAACAATGATAATCAAATTCATACAAGGAATACATGCTCCTGCTATGTTAACAAATATGTTACAGTGCAATGCTGAATTTTCCTATTGTTTTGAATTCAGTTAAAGACATGAATGACATCACTCTACTTCTGCAGACAGAGGAAATTGTATTGTGGGTTTTTTTCCATTCAACCAACATGACGATGGACGGAGTTGGAGAGTGTTTAATTAAAAACTGATAAAACAAAAAAATTGTTCAATCTAAACCAGGGAGAGAACAGATTTTTCAGGTATCATTGATGAGTCAATTATTTTATCTCAGAGCAACTGCTCACACTTTCAGGCATTGTATAGTGCAGTTTAAAAATACAGTTGAAAACATGCTGTGTGTTATCAAGCCTATTTTTCAGGGAAGAAAACGGAGACAATTTTGTGGAGTGAATTATGTTCTAAGTCCGGTTAGGAAGGATCCATGAGTTTATTCCTTGAGCTAGACATTCATTTACTGTAAGACTTTGAACAAATCACTTAGGAGTCCCGATGTTGGTATTTATTTACATGTTTCCTGTGAGAATTAAACAAGTTTGTACAGTGTCCTGTAAGACTCAGTCACTCTATCCTCCCTGCAATGTTGAGACACAAAAGTATGCATATATGCTTAGCTGATAATGGAGAATGAGGGGAACTTCTGTTTTGTATATGTTGGCTAACTTGCTTCCACGGAGACTGAGGAGACCAAGAGATTCTCAGGGTATGCAAATAAGGGGGAATGGAGGAATCTGGGGTGTAAATGTAGACCACAAGCTTTCTCCGTATTTATGGAGATACTGGTTTTGAATGAAAGTGAGAAAACCGAATGAAACCCTCAGCTTCTGCTGGGGGAGATTGCACAGTGGTCTCATCCTCCCAGTCGAAATACCTACTTTTCCTTGAAGCCACAGTTTTAAAGGTAGGCAAAGTTGCTTTATCCCTCCCAGCCTGTGATGAGCTCAGCTTGCTCCAGATGGCTTTGTGGAGCTGCCAGCCCAGGCCTGTGCAATTGAAACTGTCTTCGATGCATGCAGCTGCAAAATGACTCCTGTTGCCTTTTGTAACACACATGGTTTTAGCGTCACACCCCTGCACTGCCACGTCCAACTGCTTGTGTTAAGTACCCTGGAGAGGACTTTGCTGGTATAAAACACAGTACGATTCTCTGAAGGGGGCATTTGCTAACTGATCTGCTGCTGGATAAGAGGTGGTATATGCATCTAAAACATTATTACAGACTGTCCTAATTCACTAAGACGTGACTTATCTTGACAGGCTTCTAATGAAACATCAGAAAAGGAACTAATCATGGCAACTAGCAAAAGGAACTATTATGTTTTTCTGATCCTAGAGTTTGATTCTGGTGACTTCAGAAAATAAGAAATTTTCTGTCAAAAATCTCTTTCAAAAGAAAAATGTAGGTAAACAGACCCCCTAAATATACTGTTTTATATGAAAGTGTTTATTTCTAAGCAGCAATTCTATTATTCTAAAATAATGCACAAACTGTCTATTAAATGCAGTCTGGGACACGGTAAGATTTGCATCTGAATCAAGTAGAAAAGGTTCAGGTATCTGGGTCTCCTCTCTTCCAGGCTAGTAGCTATTCTGGGGCAGTGAAGGTAGTTTTGCACTTGTCTTGCAAGAATTTTTGTTAGACTCAGTCTTGAAAAGTTTTGTTCCAAAAATCTGTGGAATAATTTTTAAAACTCAAAAAAACCTATTGTGGGATGGGAAAATATCTAAGACCTTGGTTTGCTAAGATATTTGCTTAGATATTTCTGGTTTTCCCTTAGATTCTTTGTGACGGTCAGCAAGTCCTGTCTCACTGTATTCTTTTCCATTAAAGCTCTTGTACTATTTTTCTGTCTCATTTTATCTCCATGGACACTATTCCTCTTAAAAATTCTGATCACATGTTGAATCCAGACCAGTGTTAGCAGTAATCATCACCTAATTTTTTTGTTTTGTTTTCTTTTATTTAAATCCTTTATTCTTGCTTTCCTGATGCTCGTCTTCCCTTATGAAGTCTGTGAATATGCATTCTGGTCTTTTCTACTTTGTTTAGAGATGCCTTGGCAATGTCTGAGATGATTTCTCATGGGCTCTAACATCAAAACTGAAGGGATGAAGAAATTAGATATTTAACAAAGGCTTCATTTGTTCTGTAAAGTTAATTAGTCACTCTTGACCGTCAGATTAGATTAAAATTAAATATGGGTCAATTAACACTTGTTACTTTTGTTAGCTTCATTTCTGACCAGTCACGCTGAAATTATCACTGAAAGTCACAAGTTTATTTAAGTAAAAATTAAGATACAGAATTAGCTTCCTCATTTTTACTAAAATCACAACACTATTTTTCAGAGTTTTAAATCTGCTAATCATTTTTTACTTTTATAGGGTAGTGTCTAAATAGGTTGCAGATAGGTTGTGAGCATCACAGAAGAATCATGCCTTTCTTATCTTATAATATGTTCGAATAGATTTGTTTTTCAAGCATTTCTTGACCTTAATGTTTAATGCACTACCCTGACCAAACTTCATTGTCTACACAAATCACATACATTAGCATGCACTACAACTATCGAGTTTTGGAACTAAATCTTGCACTTGGTTATTAACCTTGAGTCATGTGCTGTATCTTAAAAATTTTTGTATCCTTGGGTGTTGCTTGTAACCAAGAAGTTAGATCCTTCCTTCCTTTCTGGGTGACCAGATGCCATCTATCTATCATCCTGCTCACAGCCCAGTGCCTTTACACCAAGCAAACTTCTCAGGTCTAAGGTTTTCCTTCCTCCTATTTCTGCCGCGCTACAAGTCAGGATAAGGTGTCATTTCACTTTATTAGGAAAACACGGTGCAGCATCTAACATCCACCAACTTGATTATCACTTTCCCTGTTTTCACCTTCAGAGCTTGTGGGATGTTACAATTATTGCACTGGTTATCATGGAGCCCGCTAATTAAGGCATGCTTTCAACTTGTGAACGTAATGCAAAAGCGAGCGAACAGAGAACAAACCAACTGAACACCCTGTTTTCAGGTTAGAAGTTATTTTCTATGTTTATATTACTTTTTTTCTTTGAATGCTGCTCTGGTTTCCCCACCATTTTTTCCATCCTCCCTTTCAGTCCATAATTTATTTTTATTGGTTACAGTAAGACTGCAGGCTTTTCTACAGCTGAGCACAGCTGCTAATGTTTTGCTATTGATTCCACATGTTAGCTCAAAAGTGTATAATAATCTGTTTTAATCGTTGCCTTTGGCTTTTCCTCTTCCCAGTCTGAAAAGTGCCCTCTGCCTCTGGCCTGGCATGTCCATAACCAGAAACTGATCCTAATTACATCAAACCACTCTCTGCCAAAATGCCCAAATATCCGTAACGTGTTTGAATAACAACTGTTGGGAGACATAACTCCATCCAGCTCCCTGGAAAAAGCTTCAAATTATCAACTATAGATGTGCTGACAGGAAGAAAATCTTGTGGGCATGGTAGGAGGCTAAGCTACCTCTGGCCCGAAAGGGAATACCTCAGCAATACAAATGTAATGCTATTTAAGTCCCCCCTCCTTCAAATCCCTGCAGCTCTGAGGAAGCTCCAAATTATAACAGGACTCCTAAGGGAACGGCACATAATCAGCCCTGCTGAAAACATGTTGAATAGCGCTAAATAAATCCCAGGTCTAATTATGTTACTGAGACTGCATGGGGACTGCACATCTGGAAGTCCCCCCAAAAAGTCCTGTGGTAGTTGCAGCGAAGCACCGTCAGCTACTCCGGCGTCCATGGTAGCTCAGCAGTCATCTCCAGGAAGGAGCTGTGAGGGTCCCCTCACAGTGCAGGAGTATCCCACATTAAACCACTGCTTATTTAACCTGTCAAACTCCTCTTCTTTGGTCTAGGGGGCATCCGACTGGGATGGCGTAAGAACTGGAGCTGTGACATCAGATGGGAATGGCTCACCCACTGCTGCTGGGGTGCAGAGTCTTCAGCTGCTCCCCAAAGCAAGGCCAATCCTTTCCCAAGCACTCGGTATATAGACGTGATAGAAGCGACTTGGACTTCTGTCTGCAAATGTAGAGGGTGGTGGTTTGTGAAAGCAAATGAGAGCTTTGCCACTGGCTTCTCTGGGACTGTTTTTTGACCGCAGTGTCTCATGACACCAGCAAGTACTGGGAGAATTTCTGTGAATTGCTCAGCACAGTCTTTTCTACAGAAGATGACTGCTTTTTACCTCAGGAGGTGTGGTTCCTTATCCTGACATGAACACACCTTTCTGAGAAGCCCTTGCTGCTACTGTCATTATTTTTAGGTGCAAATATGTATTACCTAGAAGAGACCTCATGGCTGGGAGCTGACTCAGACTATATGGCAGGTCTGCAAACAAAGCCTTTTGTTTAGACTCCTGAATTTTCTTGCACTTTTGTGGTTTCCATCAGTGATCCTGAAGAAAAATACCAGTGGACGTGCATCACCAATAGCTAGAAAAAGCTATTTGAAACTATTTGCATTTCTTGCTTTGTTTTGTTATGTTCTGCTTCTGTTACTTGATAAGTTGGCTGTCAGGAAAGAAGATGACATACTAATTACTTTTGTAATTGTTATACCAGTATAGTGCTTATAGTCAATATTACTGTGGTCTGCAGTCACATTTCTGTATTGTTATATATTACTATGCATCAGTGATTCTTGATGTTATATGAAGTGAATATTACTGGGGTTTTTTATCTTCCCAAGGAGGCCTGGAAGCACACCGAGAATGTGAGTGCTAATTATGCAGACCATGGAGACAAATTCTTTCCTCTTTGCTGAAATGTATCCATTACAAAACAGTAGAAACCGGAAAATTTTGGATGGTCAATAGTAGCTCTGATTGGTGCTTAGAAGAGCTTGTGGAGGGTGCTATGTATTGCTAAAACTTATGGGAGAAAAGGCATTTAAATTTCTCTGTTCTGTGGGATACATATAGCTATTCTTTGATAAAATGCGCCTTTAATGTTGTGCATGAGAAATCGTGTCTTTCCTTTGAAGTCAGAAAGAAAAAGTAAGGAATTATGTTTTCTGTTCTTTGATTCTCCCCCAAATTTAGACAATTTATCTTAGAATTTTATTAAAAAGAGGATTTTAATTTCTCAGGTTTTCTTTTGCCATGTGCATGCTTTTTGTGGCTCGATGAATCTAAATATAGCCCTGTTCCCTTTCTCTAGCCTGTAATTCAACCTCCAGTACTAAGACTGATCTAACTTTTGTTTCAAAACATCACAGTTTAGCAAGACTGTATAGATAAATTTCTGTGAAAAAATAATCGAGATGTCTTCCCTACTTCTTCTGTTATCCTTCAAGTGGCGATATACTGGTATGCATTTACTGACAAAAAGATGGAAATTCTGTTTGTCAGGCTGTGCTCAGAAAACACCTAATATGATCAATGCCTTTCTTCATTAAGCCTGTCTAATTCCATGTTCCATTTCATTAGTATAAGCCACAGACCTCAAAGGTCACTAAGAGTGGCTCAATTTGTATTCTGTATTTTCAAAAAAATATATATTGCACTATGCAAAAGACATCTTTTCTTTCACCTGGGGAGTGCTGATACCATGTCACCTCTCCTTTCTCATTCCTTCTTGCAGCAGTTCCTGGGCAACAAACAGAAACTGCGAGCTCAATCTTTTAAGCCTCACCTCTCCTGAACCTCACTCCAGTCCAATGACACCTGCAACACTTTTGCCACTGATATTTTCACAATTCTGTTTGAGCTGTGTGCCTGGCTGAACAACCAAACTGCTGAGTCCCTCTTGGAAATGAAGTTTACAGGTGTAAACCTCTGAGACTTTCACAGTTTCTTTTGTCGATGGTTCTACTGATGAAGTGTTATTGTGGTACAGTAGCGTACTAAGGCCCTTGCTAAGTTCAGGGTTGCTCTGTGGTCATCACTGCTAGAATACCCGGTGAGAAGTAGGGCAGCTTGGGTGAAACTAGATGTACACAGTAAGGTTCACATCTTTCACAGCACTGCTGACCAGCAAAAATTACAGTACAAGTAGGTATTGCAATACTCTTAAATCTTTCAAACAAGGGATGGGTAGCATTTTGGGGCTGTAACTGTGAGTCTGTCTTTGCATCCTCTT
This sequence comes from Gallinula chloropus, assembly GCF_964237585.1. NCBI lineage: Eukaryota > Metazoa > Chordata > Aves > Gruiformes > Rallidae > Gallinula > Gallinula chloropus. Next base: position 92,913,048 of record NC_140086.1, read on the forward strand.
GCTGATGCCCTCTATCGTAGCTAAACTGAACCAAGGGAAAGCCAGACTGCTTTTGCAGGTCGTCGCCTCAGAGACCTATATGGAAACACCAAGACTCTTCTCCTTCAACTCAGCAACGTACAGATTCCTTACCCACCTGGGCTTCTGAAGAACCAGTATGCTGGGCATCATCTGCTGTTCCTGTCCTGGTATTTCAGAAGAGTTAAAGGAAGGTGACAAGAGTGTCAGAGGTGTGGAGCAGCTTTTGCCTAAGAAACTCTAAGGTAAGCCACGGCACTTCAGCCAGGGACAGAGAGGTGGGTGTGGAGAGCCATGGCTGAGTGTGCCACTCACTGCAGAAGAGTGGATATCAGATGAAACCAGAGTGGCTAGCTCAGAAAAGCAAAAAATCTGTGCTTCTTCAGAAAGTACAGTAATGCTCTGAAACTGCCAGTTGCAGGGTGCTCTGAATGCTAATGTTAACATGGGTTCAAGAACTGGGCGGGTTTATAGGTGAAAACCATGATGATTGTGACAGACACAGAAACCTGTTGAATTGCAGATTAATAAAAGCCCGGAGAGCATTTGGGGAAAAGTACTGCTTCTCAGCATCCATTTTTGGCCATTGTCAGGTACAGGATGCTGGGCTCAACAAACCTGTGGTTGGACCCAATCCAGCTTCTCTTAGTCCCTTGTGTTAACCATGTTTTTATCTAAATATCCTAAATCAGAGAAGGTCCAGAGATCTGTGGAGTTGCTCAGAGAAGAAACTAACAGTGTTTCTTTTAAAAACTGATCTGCTCACCAGTGTGCTATGTGCCATAAACCAGAGGCCTTCCCAGGTTGACAGCTTCTCACCGTTTGCAACACTCTTACTAGGGTCCTGGCCATCAGAAAAGGTCTCATGCTGCTGCCCACTTTGTTGAACAGAAGTTGGTTTTATTTTTAGTGGTGCATGGAGTGTGCAGATGAAAGAAATCACTCCTATAAACACTGCAAGATGAATAGGTCCTGTTGAAAACTAGCAAGGAAGGCTGAGTGCAAGATTAATATGCAGTCCCAAGTTATGCTTCCCACAACTTTTATTGATTATTTGGAAAGTGAAATAAACCCCCGTGATTTCTTACATAAGTCAGACTGAAATATTTGTGCAAATGTTCTTACAAGAAGAAAATTATTTGTCTGTGAGGAGAGCTCTTTGCTTTCAGTTTGAGGGGCAAGAGGTTTAAAAGGTTCCTGTCGTCACTTTACTGTTTTTTACTGAAGAATTCTCGAAAGAGTTGTGCTGCTTAGAGGCTTCGCCACAATAGGTCAGCCTGGGTAATGGGAAAGTACCTGGGTTCTTTTGGTTACTTCTATTTTAGCTCTGACAGTGGCTTGTAACTTTGAATAGGTGACTATTGCTGTGTTTTTTGTAAAGGTGTAAACATCTCTTCTGAGAATTTGATAGGGAGTTGGCATCAAGAAGTACTTCAGGGTACTGAAGTCTTATCCTATGCCATTTCCTCAGCTGCCTTGTAGATGACCTTGTTGAAGAGATGTACTTTCTGGGCTAGGGGGGCTGCTTATCTGCCATAAATCTTACAAGCAGGATGCAAATTACCTAATTTACATAGAACAGAGAACCGCGATGTCTTCTCTTGTTTCCCAACCAGTAGGAAGTGCAGTTATAATTCATTTGCTAGTCTTAATTATGGTCTTTCTTTTTTTCCCTTTATTATTATGAGTGCTTTCAAAATCATTACTGCCTGGCTGCAAAGGGAAAGTTCTGACCAAAATATTAATCTATGGCACGTCATTTAAAGGGTGTGAAAAATTATATTCTATAAGGTCCAATGCTTTGTATTGATCTTACAGAAGAGACAAATCTCATGGGTCAAAGTTGAAGTGATATGGACAAGGAAAATCAATAATAATTTTAAAAATAGGCATTTTTTCCCTTTTCTTTTACTTATTCATGAAAAAAGACCCAAAATCAAGAGAACCATAAGACTTGCACTTTATCGATGTTTTACAGCTTGCCACTATTTTATTTTTTTTTAAAAATAATGTTTTGGAAAATATTTTTTGCTAACATCCAGTTGCAAAAAATGTATTTCCAAAACTGAAATCAAACATTTCTATCAGAACAGATCTGGCTTCTGTTGTGGCACAGCTACTACAAGCTTTTTGCTGCCATAGACCTGCACATCTTTTTAGGACACTTGTGCTGACTCTTATTTACTGAACCTCAGTCCTTTTAGATGTGGGAAGATATACATTTTTCTTTGTTTTATAAGAAGAGATCCTCTGAGATGGATTTTTTGAAGGCTTTCCATCACTGAATTAATGGTAGCAGATTTAGAGTAAAGCTGATCGCTTGGAAATCTCTGAAGTCCCTGAGCCTCTTGATCAGGTGTCTGTCCACTGGGTAAGGGATAGGAGGCATGCTGTCCTATCAAACCTTAAATGGAGTAAAAATCTAGAAGTCTCCTTGGTTGAAATCATTCCAGAGCTTCACTAACTCTTGTAGGCTGTTTTGGATTTGACCTAGTGTTATTTCCAGTTTCAGCAGGAAACCTGTTACCCCCCTCTTTGCCAGCATGCAGAAATTTAGTTGAGAGCTGCTTAGCTTTTTTGTTTCTCTCTTAGGGAAATCAGGCTGTTGTGGATTTCTGCCATATACAAATAAACCTCCTTGCCAAATTAAAGAGGTCCCTCAGTGGTGATTTCCTTGACACCCACTCATCAGTGTCCACCTTCTTGAATACCTGTGTGTTGGCATGATCACATTAGTGTCTTTGTTGATGACTAAAATGGAGGATATGTTTCTACAACATATGCCAGAAATAAATTTTTGTTGGCAGCCACCCTGGAGACTGAGATCATTCATTTAAAAAAAAAAATAAACCAGATTTGAATTATTTTGTTAAAGAGCTCAGGCAAAGGCTTCTTTTTCATCTTCCCTCTTTCAGTCTTAATATTTGCTTCTTCCAACATCTTGTGTTATGGCTTCTTGTGCAAAGAGGAATAAAAATTGACATACACCAACATGGCTTTTTCACTGGCAAAATTTCATCTTGCTGTTAAATATTGTCATTATTTAAAGTACTCAAAATGTATTCTGCACTGAGTAGACCAATGAGGAAAATGTCACCCCTCAGAGTGCTTTTGCCCTCTATGAAAAACCTATTGCAAACACCATGCCTTGTGCCCTGTATAGGCTAACTTGATAACTGGAGACAGTTTGCGTGGGGATGGGGGAGGAGAATCCCACACACCTAATTATAGCCTTTAGTATTACACAGCACTTAGCAACCATTAAACAAACAATTGTTTAATTTCAAAGCTCTTCTAATTAAGCATTAGTCACACAATCGCCCTTGCCCTCTATTTGCTGTGTTAAAAAATCACAACCCTAAAAGAGCTTACTGGAAAGATTCCATAATTAAGCAGCCACTTAGTCCAGGAATCCTTCTTTCCTGGGACAGCAGGTGTGCCTTCAGGTGAAGGGTTACATCAGCGTAGCCAGTGGCAGAATCCAACCAAAAGTAGATATAGGATTCCCTCTACAAGCATTTAAAAAGTGCAGTGGGAAGTGTATGGAAGGAGTGTAGCAGAGTAGATTGAAGTGGAGAAAGAAAAACAATAGGTACAAATTTCTACCAGTTTCCTCAGGCATCCATAGCAGCTGCTTAATGATACATGTATCATTATATCTTGGAGTAGTTGGAGGGCAGAAGCAGACTTGATTACACTACAGACAATTGTTTCACAATAATTCCAGACCATTTTTCATTAGCTGTCTCCCCTCTCAGCAAAATGAGGGATAATTTTTTTTAAAAAAAATCTTATACCTCTAGAAGGTTGTCCAACAGTTAAAGATTTTTAATAATTCATCATGCGAAACATCTTGAGCTAAATACTAAATTTCCCAGTAATAACATCAAAAGATGAATGAAAGGAGCTGAGGTTAACTTGCTCTGATAGAAACAAAAGGGTAAATAAAAAGAATGATGCCATCACTTTTCCATGATTTATCGGTACATTTTTATTACACCCCCGCTTTGACATGTTTTGTCACTCAGTCTGTTGAGCCAAACCAGTTCATTCCAAGCAAGCTGATTAAGTAACTGATTAAAACGAAGCAGCAGATTTGTCTGCCTGTAATAGTTTACCATCACACAAGCGGTAGGTGGCAGGCCGTGTTGGTGAGTGCAGCTGCTGGCGTTACCTTTTAGGAAAGACAAGGCCTTTTGGTTCTGATCGCCTGGCCTAGCTCAGCAGGTCACAAGGTAATACAACTGTAGTGGTGTGAGCAACGACTTTCACGGCTATTGCTGTGTTCCCTTGCTTTTGAACCACCGCTAAAAAGAGATTAAGCCATCCATAGTGACATTTCAGTGTGGGGCTCCTGACTTCATTAGGTGGACTTAATGTATCCAGCTATTTAGGAAGGAGCTTTTTTTGTAGGAGCAGAAGCCTCAATACTTGTTTAGCTCTGCTTCCCAAGACACACTATGATTGCTCCTTAGGGCGAATAAAGGTAGGTAAGACCTAAGGCTCTTAAAGTCCTGAAAAGTAGGGGGCCTAAAACTGTGAGTACTATTCAACAGCAGTTTAGAGGACTTCTTCAAGTAGAAATGAGGAGGTGATGGGCCCTGAAGTGCAAGAAGCCATTTCTGTGGTAGTAACAAGAGTTGCTTGCTTACTCCTAGGATGGGCAGCACCTACCACAGGAGTCAGAACTGGGGTACAAAGTTGAAGCAAAAGACCTACTGTTCCAAACTTGCTGTTCATGCTGCTGAGAGGAAGGTAAAGTTGTTAGTGACTGCAGATTTCCCCTGGAAATAGCTTCTGTCTTCTGACATCTCTCTCAGAGGTAGGAGCCAGCTTGGCCTTCCAGCACAGGCAAAGCAGGTGATGGTGGTGTGCATCATTTTGGCACTTGTTGCTAAAACCTATTTTGGGTGCGAGATGAGGCAACTACACACCTGGGATTTATCAAAGTGTGTTAGAGAAATGAAATGAATGGGAGTAAGGGTAAGAGTCTTAAACCAACATCTGGGTTGGAATATACTACAAGGGTATCTGCCTACCTGCCTGCCATGGTGTGTGCTTGGACACAATGAGGTATCCCTGCAAGATGTTTTGAATACCGCTGTGATGAGCTAATGCAATTGCTGTCTGCCTTTTTGAAATGCTTAAACTTGGGAAGTCAAAACAAGAGGCCACTGCTGTTCAGGATCCTAGTGTGGAACATACTAATAGACAATAATGTGCCCCAGGAGCTCCGTTTTTTTCTTTCCTAAGAGGATCACAAATTTTCAAATTACACCAAAAAATCTAGTAACCCTTAGGTGTTGAGTCCTTAAAATATTGAAATGACATGATGTACACTGCATGCACCCATATTCCCTACTTCAGCTTGGTTACTGATAAATTTAAAAGGATTTCCAAATAGAAGGCCACCGGAAGTTAGATGTGCTTCTTCTGCCATCAGATGTGTTTTGAAATGCTGGGTCCTGCACTAGCCATTGCATTGCAGCCCAGACACTTCTTTAATCTTACTCAATTCATCATTGTCTTGTTTCAAGACTGCAATTTCAGTAGGTTTTCAGAAAAAAGGAAGATAGCAGCTAACTGGAGAACAGAGGAAACTGTAAAACATCTTGCCATGTTCACTTTTCCATTGCCCTAGCAATTGATGCTGTTGCTTCTCTTGCCCTGTGAGTTATAGCTTTAGTAAAGCATTGCCAGATTCAAGTCAGCAGGCCTCTGCTGGCACTGCAGAATGACAATTCTTATCTGTTTTCTATAGCCTGACATTTTCAGTAAGGCCTGGAAGGTTTGGTTAATAGGGTTTGTCAAAAGGGAGCTACAATATAAAATCTTGAAATATGGAATGAGAGCAGAACAGAGAGCTCGTGTCACATTAAATGTTACCAAAGCAATTTCTAGGAGACTAATTATTCACAATAGATAACTAAATTGTAAATCTCTATTACTAGTGGGGGATTGAACGTGAGTTTCCTTGGAAGGCCATTCTGAAGTCTGCTACTTTAATAGCTAATACATAAGGAAAATGTAGATGTGCCAGAGGCTTTGGAAGATGAGAGGTCAAAAGATGAAAGGACAATAACTCCTGGATTCATTCACTCTGCAAGTCCTGAAAAAGACATATTTGCATTATAAAATGCCTGATAGACTTTTTTTTTTAATAGTTTGATATTGAAAGCATTCTGATATAAAAATTCCTGATGACTATTGATAACTAGAGAGAAGATGAAGGGACAGACATCAGAAGAGGGGCATCTAGACAGGTATGCTTGAGGGTGCTTAGCTGGATTTTCAAAGAACAGTGATAATCAGGTATTTCCTAAAATTCCATGTCCTGCCATTTGGGTGCAAAGTTCCTTCTACGATGGTAAATGTGCCTGCTAATGTCCCTGTGAGATCCTTCCTCCTATTACCTGAATTAGCACATAATGGGCACTTTGTGCCCTGAGGAGGTATTTTGCCCTCTCCTTTCAGTTATGAGGCATTTTGTGATAGAAGAGGAAAACTGAGTGCCCGTGAGAAGTGGCTCTCTGAAATATCCTTTTGGAATAGTTCATGCAACATTTCTTGCTTCTGTTCTCTAGATTGCTGCTCAGCTTTACGGACGCCTTTGGATATTCTTATTTATTACTGAGGAGTTTTAAATAAGTAGACAATGCATTGTGGCACAAACTGCATGTCTGCCCATAGTTCTCCTGTTATTACTTCTGCTTTCCTTCTTTGTTATTGCTTCTGTTAGAATTTGCCATGTAAATATATGGAAATTTACCAATGCAAGGCAATGTACTATGCAACTGGAAGTGTATTCCAAAGAACAGGAATGTAAATATACTCCAGGGTGGCTGAATATTCTGGGCTGAAGGATATCATCCCACTCATTAGCAAAACCTCCTTAAAGAAGTTCTTGCTTCAGACCTGCTCAGACCATACCAGGAAGGTATCATAATTTCCTTCCTGGTGGCTGTCTATGCAGCTGTGAGAGGAAATAAATGCAGTAAAGTTATCGCTAGCAAAGCATATGCTCATAAATGGGGCTCCAATACTTGGAGTCCTTGGGGATTAATGAGGAATGTTTATGTTTTGAGTAATTCCATTAGTTCTGGACTAACGGTTCAGGACATGACATAAATATAGATAGGGTAGAGGAGAGATGGATTTTTTTCTGCTACTTCCAAAGGAATATGTAAACTTTCAAGAGTTTGCTATGTTGGAGCAAGTTTACAAATTCTATTATTCTTTGCCATAAACATTAAAATCTTTTCCTCACTTTTTCTATTATAGCCAACAGTGATCTGTACAGCTATCAAAGTTATCTTTGGCTAGGTAGGCACCATGATGACACTCTTAACACTTCTGTACTGTGGTGGTGATCCTGTTACTTGCAAATGCATTTGTGTTGTCGATAAATTGCATGGTCTTTAAGCAATAGACCACAGATTTTCTGTGGCCTGGACCTGGGATTAATCTGAGCCTGGGCTGGAGAAGCTGAATTGGTCTGGTTAAAGCTGTTGGTCTCAGGACTTTGTAGGTCTGATGGATCTTCAAGTAGTCTGCTTTATCACACAGGCTGTTTCTGTCTATGCTGCTGTTCATGTGAATATCTTGGGCATGACCACAGCAGGTTAGTTGTAGCTAACAGGCATAAACTCTTTGCAGGACAGCCCTGCGCTTAGAAATCGCTGGGCTAATTGTGTGGATCACACAGCCACTGCACTTGCACAAGAGAGTTGATGTTTCTGGAGCTGTCTTGTTAATTATGCACCCTCGTTAAGACTGATGAGCCCTAATATATCAAATTCTCTTCGCTGCACTGTGCATCTAAACCAGAACTACTAATGCCCACAAAGTCACGAACAGAAATACAGCAGCTTTTGTCCAGAGGAAGTGTTTCTTGTCTGTCTAATATCCATATGCAGTCCTCAACCAGTGGATTGCTACATCAAGGAATGATCAAGAAACTACAGAGTGGAAAAGTAGAATGTTTCACTAGTGAAGTTAATTTGTACACAGAAATACCCCTAATTATTAGGTGTTGGAGCTATCATACTGTAGGTGTTTGTTGAGGTTATTCTAGGAAATCACTGGTTTGCAGAGGATTTAGATCATCAAGGTGAATATGGCAATTCTCTCACCTCACAAGTTTAGTAGGTATTTTCAGAAAGCTCACTTAGACTTTATCTGCAGTAAAGCTGCTAATACCTGCCATATATGAGCAATAATTACTGGTACCTGTGCATTTAATTCTTTCTGTGCACTTGATTTGTATTCATTTTAATTTGAAAGAGTGGCAATGAAATAATAAAGGACAGTATGGCACCAAAAAGTACAGTAAAATAAGTAGAAACGCAGAAACATTTGAATATGAAATGATTTGCCATACAACACAGCAGTTCTTCCACTTCATAGTTGCATTAGAGTTGCAGGGTAAGACTGCTTCGTAGACAGTTGGCAATATGTGGTTGCTACAGTAATATAATACGAAGGAAGGCACAGGTTAGTGAAAGTAGGAGCCTATGGTTTAGGAGATGGACACTGAAAAAAGGGATTAAAGGTCTGACCTTCTGAGAATAGCCTCCAGTGTTTTCATCTGTGTAAGGTGTAGAGACTCTCTTCCATGCTGGTATAGCCCCTGTTTCTGAAGTTTCCAGGAATTCTAGGACTTCTGATAGTTCAGAGGCTAGTGGCACAAGGTGGCACATTCTCAGAAGTTTCAATTATAAGAACTTTTCTCCTGTAGGGGTCACAGACAAGGACTTAATCCTTGACCAGCTGGAAAATCAGTCCAATGCTCTCACTCAACCAGTCATTCACATTGTGATCTGTCTTGGTTCCCAGATCTGCGTTGCTGCATTTAGGAGTCAAATTAAATTTCATAATTAAGGGATTCATACGTATTATTATACAGTGAGGAGCTAATGCTTGATGGAGAGGATGAAAGTGGAGGTTCTCAGCTAACCCCTTTTCTCATAATCTATAGCTTTTAAGGCCAGACAAAAGTGGTAGTTTGGATGCTCTAGTATACAACGGGTTTTAGCACATAGGTATGAATGCAGTGAGCATTCTGGACACAACTGAGGTCTATGATAACTGAAAATCATAAAATAAAATGTAAATGTGAAAGTTTAACTTTTCCTGTGGGGGATTTTTTGTTTGTTTTATTATTTTTCACAACTTTGAACTGAGTTTAAGCAGCACTCTTGCACAGGTGATTTTCAAGTGTTTAACTGTTTTGATTGACATCTTTGGCTCCATTTTTAACCTTTGGTATAGAGCTAGTTTCTTTTTACTCCCTTACCTGGCTAGATTCTTTGAGTACTGCTACAGTTTGACTATCAAGTAACTCTTCTCAAACTTTCAAGAAACCTGTGTGTCTTCAGTTTAATGAACTGTATTTTTTTGAAGATTTTGTAAAAGCAAAGGTGCCTGGTGGTGCTACATTTTTTTTATATTATATTTTTTACGGCAATCTTTGCATTACCTAACACTTGTGTGAAAGCCATCTGTGCTGTCCTTACTTTTGGTGAGGAGCCCTTAGTCAAACACAAAGTCCCAACAGTGAGAAGATGGGTTATGGATTATAAAAAGCCACATTTTCCAGTAATTTTTCTTCCCTCCCTTCTAAGTATTTATTCAAGAGCCTGTTAGTAATTTGTTCAGAACTCCACATATATGTGAGGATGGAAATGAAATTTGCTCAGATCTCTTTGCATTAATAGTTATTTACCTCCCTATAAAATGTGTCGCAGAGCAGTGAAATTAATATTCCAGGAAAGGTGTTCTCTAGTCATACAGTTGTGGTGGAGCCAATTCACTCCAGAAATGTGGTGGAAAGTGAACCAGGGAGGTGAAGCCACAGGGGTGCTGCCAAGTGACTTCCTTTTCACATTAAATACTGAAATTAACATGAGATTTTCCTAAATAGGGGCTGCCAGAACAGGTTGTAACCGTTGCTGATGTCTTTTGAGACTAGAATATAATAACATGTTCTGGTCATGTCCTTATACTATATGGAGTTGATAAAAATCTAGGATTATAAATTGTTCTGCTAGCAGTTATTATCCATTATAAATGATTTCTTGATACTTCAAAAAAGAAAACTAATTCACAATTAAGAAAATGCCATTGCTATCTCTTGCATAAACCACCTTGTAATATCATCAGCTACAGCAAATAAGTCTATATTACTACAGAATTGCATGTTTTAATTGATGGTTAAAGTTCATTCATTTTCATATATTTATTATCTAAACATACAGGATGGCTGATGTAGAGGGAAGAGCATTCTGGGTTGCATGCTCTTTTTCTTTCTTTAGGTTCATACTCTATTTTAATATATTTAGGTGCAGAAACAGTAACAGACTTTTAAAAGTAAACTTTGTCTGACACTATGAAAAAAGGGAATCAGATTATGGACCGGCATTTACATTATTTCTATGAAATGACTCAGCAAGTTGCATTTGCAAGGAAGCAAACATTATTTTTCTAAATAAGCCATCACATTCAAAGTTGATTTGTTCCAAGAAAAGGAGCTGAAATTAGTTACTGACATGCAATAATTCATTTCTTATTTTACCAACAGTAATTAAATTGCCCGGAACTGTTGTCATTTAACAGCCTATTAATTGACTAATGTGCATTACTTGCACACAGGCTATAGGTAAAATCCAGGGATTAAGAAAGGAAGAAAGAAAGAGAAGGAAAACCTCACTGATTTTTGTGATCATCATAGATGAAGGATTAATTTATTTCATAATGAAATGTAGTTTTTCCAAACATTAACATGGTAGATTTTAAACATGCAATTCCATCAACAACAGCCCTACTGAAGGAAATGGTAGTCAACTATTAATTCTTTGGAGAGCAACAGAATGGCTAATTGGTTGTACTTTCCTTTAACCGTATTAAGATTATATAGCTCTACCTGCCATAAAAATCAATGATTTCTGCTTGGACCAGTATTTTCATTACAAAATTCCTTCCTCTGATCATACTTTTGGCCAAACATCCTAATATTTTCCTTCTTTTATTCCACCAACATTGAAAGAAACTTTGATATGTGCATCAGAAAGTCTCGGCCTAATAGCAACCACACACAGAAGTGGATATATGCAAGTTCTGCATATATTTCACTTTGTCCAGTCAAATACAATACATTCCAGTGCTACATTAGTGGCCCGGGGGGGTGGTGGTGGGGACGAGTGGGTGGGTGGAATCAATGAGGTCAACGTCTAGGTCCCATCTGAGAATAATCCACTTTATAAAGATAAACTAAAAAGTTCTCCATCATCACAGAAAACTCTAATTTATAGTGTTGTAGGCTTCTGGTGATGGGGTCTAAAATTATATGAATAGGCAGGGGGAAAAAAGGTCATGTTTTTAAAGGGAGATATGTGAGATGGGATTTTTCTAAATCACCTGACTGTCAAGAGACTAATAACAAGAATGTCTTTCTAGGAATTGAGCATCATCAGTTAGTAGACATGAGGAAGAAAACCAATTGGACCTATTAGCTGCCTAAATGTGAGAAGCATGTAAATTCAATCCACTGAAGTAGTGATTAAGGCATGGATTTAAAAAAAAAAAAAATAGCCAATATTAAAGCCATCATATAGAGCTTCTAGGAGGAATGGAACAGGACACCAAGTTGAATCTGTATTACTCATTTTACACACCATGGCTGGGGGTTGGTTGACCAAATGCAGGTGTCAGTGCCTATGTTTCCATCTATTTGGCTTTCTTTGCAACTTTGTTATAAAAACAGGCACTTCTTGGTACTGTTATCCCTCATTTAAAACACAGCAGATGAATTGTGCTCTGCAAGTGCCTATTTTTCTTCCTTGTCTAGAAAGGGATAATGCTTCTACAGATGGGATATAGATCCCTCCATTGCAGATCTGTGTAGTTAGAGATGCTGAATCCCATCACTGAAACCATTGCCTGGTCAAGTTTGAGGACTTACTGAGTACTTGGTTATTAAATATCACTGAACCTACACCAGGGCCTAAATATGGCTATGTTTTTTAGGGTCACCATCATTCCTATTCCTCAAAAGCAGACTATAGGTATAGCGAAGCCTTCAGACCCCTGTGGTTATGGTGCGTAGTGAAGGAAGAACATCAAATACACAGCCAAAGTCCCTAGCATTCATTAGGCTGTCTTTCAAAGTGCAGCTTCATGTAAGCCCATAATATGTTTGTTTTTATTCCAATAAAACAGTATTTTAGACAATAACTAAGTACGTCTGGAAGAATATATGGGAAGGCTATGAAACTATTAATAACATTTGGACACCTCCTGCACTGATTTAATGTATCACAAGTTAGCACAGTATTGATTCAGTATCAAAGTTCTGAGAAACAAGCCTCTTACCAATATCTAGGATCCGATGTTGTAATTGAACTAGAAAATGTTAGATTTCCAGCTTTACTGCTGAGAATTCTTCCCAATAAATGTGTGTTTTCCACTGGGGCTGAAATCACGGCAAGTGCTAGTTTTAATTTTTTTCCCCTTTTTATAATGTTCCTTTTCTTTCTTCTGTGTGTAAAATAAACAAAATGGGGCCAACTCTTGCATTTTACTATCTTGACTTGTGGGAGGATCATTTGAGATACTCTGTTTAGATAATTAAATCTTTTGTAGAAAGATTAAACTTTGGAAGAAAGAAAATAGGTGGACTTGGAAAGTATTGTGTAGAAAAAAAAGAGCCTTTAGGAATCATGGGCAGTATAAACCTTTGTACATGTATGAGTAAAATGTAGAAAGAACAGAGTAGAAAAGGGAGCTGTGGTTATGACACTTCATGCTTAAAGGAAAAATGAAATAGTGCAAAGGAAGTGATATGAATAGGCATGTAGTTGTTTGCCCTCTTAATTTTGAATGGGTACTGGCATAGCCAAAAGCAGATATCATAATAATCTTCATTATACTTTCCTCTTCATGTCAGGATCTCTCTCAGATTTCCATATTCTTTTTGTTCAGCATCTTCCATCTCAAGGTATTAGCCTCCAAAGTTTATCAGTAAACACTGAAGAAGTGAGGAATACACCTTTTTTTTTTTTTCTTTCCCCAAACTTCATTTTGATTTTCTTTCTTAGGCCTACAATCACATAAGCCTAGTTTCTTTCAGAAAACAAGATCATAAAGGGATGAGTATATCTTTTTATATTTCTTTAATGTCTTTGGCTTTGTTAGATACTAATGGGTGTTAATTTACACTGGACATAAATTTTCCTCCCAATAATATAGTTTGTGTAGCAATAGATCCTGATAAGTAGCATCAGCCACAGCATCCTACAATGTAAAACCATGCTCTCATCAGAGCACAGAAGATACAGCCATTTGGGGGACAGGGCAATAGGAGTGAACAACAAAGTTAAGACCATCACTGCCATTGTAGAAACACCTTTTGTCAAGTTACATTGGTACCTTTATGCAAAGATTGTTAAACATGCATTTTTTCATCTGGTTCTAGTCGTGCAGTTACAGTTGCTCCTGTGCTGGATGCGGTATGGACACATACACCTCCCCCCTGGCTTTCCAAAGTGCCTGGATTGCCTTTATCTAAAGCTGCGCTGCTGTTTTGGTGAGACTCTGTTCCATGTGAGAAGCTGCTTGGAGTGCAGAAAAGCTTGTTTCTGGTAGGAAGCCAACAGTTCTTCCTTATCTATAAACGGTTCATCACATATGTAGCTAGTGCCAAGTAGCTCAATAGCCACAGCTATAAATAACTTGCTAGTTACATGTATTTTGTTCTTTGATTGTTTTTCCATAGCTAATTGCATACAACAATTATAACATGTCAAATGTAGATAACCTAGAAGTTATTTATCCTCGTTATTATTCATTCTAGATGGCTTTTAACCAAGAACATACATTCACAAAATATGCCTGCAAACCACAAGTGGCAAAATCTGAACCTGTAAGTGCACGTGATCAACTTTAGAATAGGCATTTAGCAATTGACAGGGAAGAAATGCACTGGATTTTCATAGCTAGGTTGCATACTTATACCACTAAAGTCTCAAAATATGAACTTTCAGCATCTCATAATTTCTAAACAAGTACAGTCAAAAATACATTTTAATCTTTCTGATTGTCACCAAAGAGAAAGGAAATTCAGCAGTTGAAGTCCAGTAACATTTTGTCCTGAACCAAATGTAATGAGGATATACAGAAATTATCAATGTTCTGGATCAGAAGTAGTTCCTAAAAACACCTGAGATATCATCAGGCTCTCTGGCTTTTCATAAAGCTGTAGAGTTAATCCACTGTTTTGTTAGACTAGCTAAGTCTAACTAACCTCAGTCAAAAGTACTACAAATCTGAACACCTCTTAGATGTAGGCACACAATGGCAAATGGACAGAAGTCTGTCAGGAATATACCTTAAAAAGGATGCTGACCTCATGAGAAAAATGCTAAAATAGGACTTATGTTTTGGTGTCCATGGCTATTGCAACAGAAATTTAAGTTTTAAAACTAACTTCTTATATTGGAATATGCACTTTTGTCCTGTTACAACCAGAGGCTTCACGGTCTGTTCTTTCCCAGTCCAAGTTTGAAACAGGAGGTTTTAGATAAATGGAGAAACGTGCCCTGAAATTTTCAATTGATAGACTTGAATGTTTTGCTCTTTAAATTGTAGAAAAGCTATGCTAAAATTATTTGGAGCTTTACATTACGTTTGGCCAAATAGCAGCAATTACTCAACACCCCCAAAGTCTACATCTACTTCCTCCTCTATTTATGAGACATAATGCCAATAGAGGTTGGGTTTTTTTTTGGTGGAAGTACTGTTGTATGAGAATTTATACTTGTTGTACCTGTGGTGAAATAGTTCCTCAAACTCAAAACATCATCGTCCCAGACCACAACAGAGGTGAGTTCACATGTGTCATTGGTCTTTGGACATGTCTTATATCATTGCAGTACAGTCCAAGGTGTTGCTGTTTCCCTCCAAACTGTGTGGGTGTGTTATTTAGTGCACAGCTTTCTAGTTGTCAATGGCTGAAACTCACACGGTCATAAACCAACAAAGAGAGAAAAGAGAACACATAACATGGGATTCAGAAATAATTCATGATGATTTAGTTTAATTTGAGTTACTATAACCCTAAAGCTCCATTAAAACCTAAAATGAATGCTATTTCCTCCTGAGAGCAGAGAACAATCTGCTAACTTTTGCCAAGATGAGAGCTATTATGGTGTACAACATGAATGCATATAAATTACAAGGTTTATATTTGCTGTTTTCCCTAATGTTAACTTTGACTGGCATGTCAAATTAAAAGCGAGGAGGGGGGAGGGGAAGAAAAATCTGCATCAGATTAAGAAACATGTAAGGAAGTGTAATTTCTAACTACAAAAGACAAGACCTTCACACTTCAAACAATCCAAACAGGTTTTCCTTTAATGATTAGGTTTCACTTTTTTCCCCTTTATACTTGAGATCCATAGAGAACTACAGCAGTATTTGGAAATAATTCAGTAAGCTGTGTATCTCCTTTTTTCACAACTGTAGTAACACTGGGGATGTTTCAGGTCTCCTACTGTTAATGTTTGGTGCAAGGAATACGGGAAAATAAAAGTAGGTTGAAAATTCCTGATTGAAACCAGTGTAGAAAATCAAAGAAAATTTTATATCTCGGGACGTGACACTGAAATTGGCCTGAGCAGGCGTGTAATGGCACTTGCAGCTTTTAGCAGGTAAACAAATAAGAAGTTGCTTTCCATTAAGGAAGACAGATGCTGCAGAGAGCCTGGGTCTCCCCAGAGCAGCTGCTCTATCTGAGATCCAAATAGGTCATTTAAGCCCTGATCCCACAATGAGAACTATTGGGTCAGAATGTGCCTGTCTAGGGATTAAGTCATGACCTGATAAAAGTGAAAAACTGAGATTTTTATATATACTTAAAACGTGTTTTCAGAACATGAATATTTCAGAGGGAATTTTTTCCTGCTTTGCTCTTTATATTTGATACAAAGAGCTTCGACTTCTGCTCATTTCAATTCAACTGATTTTTGCTCCCATTGTTCAGCTCTTTTTTCATTCAGATAGTTTAATTTACCTACTCTTTTATACACACAGCTACTGTGTTTATGGATAGTGAAATGTTTTTCTATATGTCAAATGAGCTTTTTAAAAGTATTATACTCTGCAGGCACACAGGGGATGATGTTTAAACATAGCTTTCTCCTTCCTAGGCTTCTAGTCGATTGAATTTTGAATCTCCTATGAGCAAAAAAAAAATTGATTATGGAACATTTTGGATAGGGTTTGGAACATAACTGTGTAGCTGTCTATTGCTGTGTATTCTCAGAAGCATCCAAAAGCAACTGGGTCCAGGATGTCCTTGTAAAGAGATTATTGGGTAGGGAATGGCTTAATGTTTCTAGTTTCCCAATGCGTATTTTGAACAGGGAAGAATGTAACTGTAGAAGTCTCATTACTGGAACACGATCTTTTCTCACTTACAGAAGTTGAGAAACTCTTTGACTTGTAGTTGGAAAGTCAACAACTGCCCAGCAACCCTGGAGCAGTCTGGGACAAACAGGCAGAGACAGACTCACCTTCTGTCTTGGCATTTATCTGGGGCAGCTGATGCTGGTGGTAAGGTTAAGTGAGGGAGACTACTCTGCATTTCCTCACCCCACATGCCTTCTCTGTCAGTGGCTGGAGAAGCTAGCTTAGTGTCTGAATATTCTGGTACAGTCTGTAGGGTCACTGCAGTGTTTTGTTGTGATAAATGCAGAGCTGAGCTTTCAGCTGGTCATGCCTTCAAAAAAAAAAAAAAAAAAAAAAAAATAACCAGCTCTGATCTGAGTACCAAACTGTGCCATGATGAATATTACGATACCCCCATTTGTTTCAGTGCTCAGGTGACTTATTCTCTGCATCTGACAGCAAAAGGAAGAGATGCAGGCATAAAACTGAAGCAGGGTATTACTTTTAAACCTGAAATTAGGATATGGTCCAGGCATGTGAACAAAGATTAATATCAAATTACAAAAGGCACTGCATAAAATCCCACAAAGGAAGGCTGTGCCCCTAAAGAGACCACAGAGGTACATATGATTAAAAAGCACTTGAAATTAACCATCAGGAAATCAGCATTTTCTGTGTAAGTCATCACATTTTATCTTTTCTTTCTATCAAAAGCCATTTTGTTCACATTCAGTGTGTGGTAAACCCTCAGTCAGAGCTACTGGTATCCCTGAATTTTGGCATGATGCTCTTTCTTTTTTTTTTAACACTGTTGCTTGATGTGATTGTGCTCTCTTTAAGGGAGGTGATTGCAAAGCCTTTTTCATCCTCTCCTTTATTTTTACTGTACCTTGTAGTTCAAAAAGAAATGG
This sequence comes from Gallinula chloropus, assembly GCF_964237585.1. Lineage (NCBI taxonomy): Eukaryota > Metazoa > Chordata > Aves > Gruiformes > Rallidae > Gallinula > Gallinula chloropus. The sequence goes on from NC_140086.1 coordinate 92,930,420, forward strand.
GATCAGGATTTGCTTTCTTAAGATTTCTTGTAGATTTCCACCTATGCAAATGAGAACTGAACAGAAAATATCTGCAGCCATGATGTTAAAAAAACCAAAACAAAACCCAAGCAACAAAACTGCAGAGCCCCCACCTCCTTTCCAAAAACTGCTGACGGTCACGTTTTCTGTGTTGGGAGCCTCCTGATCTGTTCTGTGTAAAACTGCATCTCTGAACACGGTGGTTTTAGGGTGAATTTCTCAGTGACCCCTTTAAACTTAGAGCAAATTTTATATTCAGCGCGTGTTGCTGGAGCACGATCATAAGAAGTTTGACCTGAGCTGGCCGGTGTGCAGCAAGCTCATGTATCTCTCCGTTCTGACACAGTCACGCAAAAGTGACATTAATGTAGATGTGCTTAAGTAATAATATAATTCCAAGTAGTGTCCTCAGAGGATGAATTGTACTGAGAACCAGTATACGGTTGCTAAATTGAGCACTAAATTGAAGGCTTAAAAACGAGGAAGCTAGTAAAAAAGATGTTAAGGTGAAAAGTGAGGAAATTAAAGTGTTGCAGCTCAGCATGGGGGCTACTTAAACATCCCATAAAATGAGTAATAAATGACTACCCCTAGGAAAAAAAAAGAAAAAAAAAAAGAGTAACTCAAAGAGCAGGATTGCAAATTAATAGGTATAGGTACAGTCAAAATTCTGGAAAAGCTGAACATGTCTCTGTGCAGGAAGGGAAGAACTCAGCTTATGAAGAGGATTATAATTAATGGCAGGTAAATATGAGACAGAAATGTGGGGATACTAAAAGGCATTTTGCAAAGCAAACAGCCAAAAGCATATGAACAAATAACAAAGAATTGTTTAAATCTACAAAGAGCAGGAAGCCTGCTAGAGCAGACGGAGCCAGAGTCAGCTAAAGGACAAAGCACTACGAGAGGGGGCAGGATAGGAAACAGCTGTGGCCTAGCTCTCCTGGCTCCTTCTCCTGGCCATGCTCTTTCCTGGACTGGTGTCCCCGGCTCTGAATAGCTCTCTTTCTTGCCACAGGCCTTCTCATGAGATTTTGGTTTGGGTTTTTTTCCTATTTTTCTTTGGTCTGTGGATTTTCCTCCACCACTGGGCCTGGCCTATGGCTTGTGCTTCCAGCTCTCCCCTGGAGAAAAGGATATCTCCCCAGGATTATTTAAGTCTAGCAGCATTTTTAAAATGGAATGCCTGTAAAATCCAGACCCCCAGAAGATCCTTAGGGAATTTAATCTCTATAAATGTTTTGTCAACATTTTCTTTTACCTCTTTTGTTGCTTATATTGCAATGATTGAAATGTGGGAGCATATGGTATAACATAAGATATTAAAATGATAAAGAATACACAAAGCATCCTTGCAACAGCTTTGTGCATCTGCTTCGGCATCTTGGCTAAATTCCAATATGGGTTATTAGATTTCTAAATTCCCTCCTCTTTAATTGTCTCTGTGATCGGGTTGGATTGCATCTATTCTAGTGTCCTGAGCATCTGTGCCTCAGTTTCCCAGCTGTACAGTCCTCTGATTAAAGAGTTGATTTAAGGTTAACCCTTGAGCCCAACTGCTAAATCTTGCTGTATCAAAACTGTCTTTGAGAACAGATTAGTCTTTTCAACCTTGCCTCTGGGAAACTGGTACTCTGCTGGTATCCTTGGAGGGCCAAAGTGGGAATTTCTCTCACCTTTTTGAAGGGTTCTGAACCCTAAACAGTGGAACCCTGCAAAGCTAGAGCCAAGACACCTGAAAAGTAGGACACCCTCATACAGTCTACCATCTTAATAATGTGCTGCTAGCAGCTCATTCCTAAGCACCATTTTATATGGTGAACATACACCAAATTTTAGTATTGTAAAATAATTTGCAAAATTTGGTGGGGAAAGAATTGTAAAAGAATGTAAGTTTATAGTGTGCAGCCCAATATTTTTCTAGTTTGTTCTTGGAATAATTTTGGGGTGTTTAGTATTTAATAAGTAGAATGCTGCCTTTAAGTACTTTCTTTTGCCTTAAGCTCTTAAGATATTATTGAGGCACTGAAAGTAGTGGAAAATCACTAGTTAATGAAGAAAACTGATTTTTAGATGAGGTAATCACTCTATTGTATAGGCTTTTATTCTATATTACGCTATATTTAACAACAGATATATTTGGGGATGAATGAAGGGAAGTAGTTAGAAAAAATGATGATAGATCTCCTTGTGTAGTCATGAAATTGACATATAGCATCTTTTCTCTTGTACAGGAGGAAAAATAAGCTGTGGTTTTGAAATGTAGCTTGAGGGAATGGCTGGTAAAAAACCTGCTGAAAAACGTTAAGGGATATGTGCCAACGGTAACTGCCTGTGTTTGTTTTGCTTTCAGTTAAAAGTCATTTTAAATTGGAAAAGTAAAAACTTATGTAATTGGTGATTTTGACATTGTATGAAGCTAAAGCTTTAGACTTTCCACAGCACTTGTGAAAAGTGGAGATTTTTAAATTATAAATCATGTTTTAATGTTTTGAGATAATAGGCCTACTAATGTGTATGTATATCTCTGTGTGTGTGTGTACATGATATCCAGGGAAGGAGAGGGTAGGAGGAAGAGAACTTCCAATAACTTTGCAGTCGTATAAAAACAAACAATAATCAGAGTAAGTTAAAATTTCACAACAGGAAATGTAGAAAGCCAAATCATACTCTCTGTGCACCACTTGAGTAACCACACTGTGCCCTGGGGAGTCCTGGGGGCAAAGGATCTTCCCACCCAGATGTTCCACAGCTGCAGCAGGGTAGTCAGAATGGGCTGCTTCAGTGAGGAAAGTATGGTCGTGTGGGGAGAAAGTTCGGGTGAGATTTGCAAAGCCACAGAAGGGAAACACTCAGGTCCGTTGACTGGCATTCAAACCAAGGTCACCTGGAAATTCCCAGGATTATCTGTTGGGGCTTTTTTCTCTTTCATAGGGAAAAGAAATCAGAACTGAAATGTAACTGAGGGTGGTCAGGAGATAATGTACCTAGCCTTTCTTTCAGCCCACTCCCTATCCAGAATTGGTAATATTATCCCAAACATTGATTATTTTTTTTTCTCCTAAACAAATACAGCTTACCATAAAGCAAGAGGCCAGAAAACACTTTTTTTTTAATTTGTATCTGACCTTCCCTTGAATCAGGAGTGTTTGAAAATAGGTCACTGTTTTGTCCTCAGTCGTACCAGAGAACATATTTCCTTATGCATGTGGTACATACTTTTAAAGGAAATGCATGTTACATTGTGCTATATGATAGTTGTGCCTTTCCTCTTCCTTCTCTTATTGCCTGTGTTACTACTAATGCAGACCAGACAACACCATGGTGGCAATGTGTCTTTTTTGTTTAGACAAACCACATTAGTGTGACACAGCTTAAAATAACTGCTGTTAAAAGAAAAAAAAAAAAAACCCAAAACATTTATGGGAGGCACTTTATTTCCTTGGCTCTTATTTCTCATGCATTGATGATTATAGCTGTTAACAAATCACTGCAGTGCTGCAGTGAAATTCCCCATAGAGCTGATCAGTTCTGAGCTCTAGCTAATCTTGATGGAGGGGAGAAAAAATGGTGAAAATAAGGGTCACAAAGGAAATAGGTGGCAGAAGAGTATCCTAGAGAAGAAAGCACAGCATCGAGAGGCAGGCCACAGGAGTTAAGTTTCTAGCTTGGGCATGGATTTCATGTTTCATCTCTTGTGCTGCTTCTTGGCATGTCTGTCTTGTTCACACAGGTGCAAATTTGTTGTCTTCTACTCTGTATGGACCACATGCCAATGAACTTTTCCAACTTGAGATTTTCTTCCCCCTTGCCTGCTCCCTTGCCTGATTACAGTTGCCGTGAGATACTATGGCTTGTCTAGACCATGCCTGGAGATTGGTGGCCCTGCCTGTGACAGCGGGGTTGGAACTTTATGATCCTTGGGGTCCCTTCCAACCCAGACAGCAGTGGATCAAACCTTGCAAAATGAGATCTGGGAGATTGTACATAATGTGAGCTTTTGATGCTTTCTGCCATGCTAGGTGATCCATCTGGTGCCCACCAAAAATTGACTGTTGGTGATATTTGGCTGCTGGCCACCTTCCTCATGTTTCCTAGCTCACATGCTATCAGCACTGTAGCTGTGAACGTGAGGATACTTGTGGGATTCCAAAGTCATATGGTCAAGTGTTCAAACACAAACCCATTTTTGTCAATGCTGTTAATACTTTTCTTCAAATTTCAAAACCATTTTTCAGCCTTATACTGGAAAAGAGTTCCAGTAATTTATGTTACACAGATGTTTTAAAATTCAACAGCTTTCACTACCCATAAATTTAATAGCATTAAACACCTGCTGTCTCAGAGTAGCAGTTCTTGCCAAAAAGAAAAGCAGGAGCAGAGAGATACACTACTAATGTGCTCTCTTCCTTACCATCAGAGCTAAGGCTCTGAGCTGAAGCCCAGCACAGCATTACCCCATGCAGAGCAAGTTTTTCTGCTTCTCTGCTTCAGAGTAGAGGACTCGCAATGGTTCTACCCTGCCAAAAAATAAAAAATGAGAGGAAAAAAAAAAAGAAAAATTATTTTTGAAAGTTAGGAAGAAGACTTTTCTTAGGCCCTTACTGAAAGTCAAAAAGTCTTGAAAACAATGGAGAAATCTGTAATGAAGCCTGGGTGCTCTTGGTAGGGGTAAAGGAGCACAGGTCTGTGAGTCAGTGACACCTAACCACTCTGAGAGATGGACCTGGGATGCTAGAGGAGCGTGAAGGATCTGACTGGAACCAACAGATATTGGGGTGGTGATGAGTTTCAGAAAGACAGGTTTAAAAATCTGTGGAGAAACTTGTGAAGGGAAGGCTGAAAGGAAAAGTGAAAATCTTAAATGATTGAATGAGATTGGAAGTCATTTAAGAGTACAGTTTTGGAAGCAATACCAATGAACTAAAACCATGCAGAAAGTTTTAATAGGCTTGGCTGAATGTAGCACATAAAAGTTTTCAGTTAACGCCCTTGCAAACAGCGTCTTCAGCATGGCGTCACCATGCTTACAAATCCTTTATTTTCTTATTAATTAGCATTTGAATAGATATTTATTTACAGCATAGTTGCTGGAAAGGAAGAGGATAAAAAGGGATTCAGAGAGAGGCCAGTGTCACAAGATTGCTGTGGGTAAGTGAAGAAATGGAAGATCTTGGGGAGGTACACAAACAGAGGGGAAAGACAAGGATGCTGTACAAGGGAAGGAGCAGGTATTGTCTCCTACCTGGGGGCACTTTGGGGACTAGCTGCAGGGAAGCAAAGCATGTTTTTGGAAGAATTTCTGTAGGTGTTGCAGTGGTGTTTTGGAGGAATGTCTTATTGATCAGGCCATGTTTGCAAGATGGTATTAATAAGTAAATTGAATATTCTGGTAGAACAAGCAGTCATCTCAATTCAACTACCGTGAGACTGTAACAACCAAAACCCCATGTGGCTCAGCCACTGCAAGAGGCTACGAGTGTGGCGTGTGGTCTCTACCTTCTCCATGCAAGGAGTCCTGTGCAGAGCCAGGTAGTTGCTCTCCGACACCTCACCCTCGGCAGAAGGGCCAAACTGAAGCTGCAGTGCTTTTAGGAGCAGCTGATTGACAAATAGGTGGGAACCACACACATCAAACCATATGAATGAATTTTTTTTCAGTGTAGCTTATGGTGGTCCTGTGCTTGTACATGTTAGCTCATTTTCTGTACAGGAATGGTCTTGAGGTTTTTAGCTTCACGAAACATCTCCAGGTAGAAGCTATAATAATAATGTTTCACAAATAGGAGGCAGTTTACATTCTGCTCTTGGAACAAACCAATAATGTACCTCAGACTCCAAAGGGAAATGTATTGTTAATGGAAAAATTGTCTTCATCCTCTCTTTCTATTTAAGGCAGCCTTTGCTGCCAGTTTATCATGAACACATAAAGGTCTAATGCAATACGGATTAGATGGTATAAAAGTAAGAGAGCAGCAAGAACTCCAGATGTTCATTAGTGGAGTGGCTATTGTAAAAGACCACTGAGGAACTTCATCTGTTCTGTTCCCTCTAAGATTTCCAGTCATTATACAATTTTCAAGGGACTCATATCAGCAGATTCTATTGTGTTTTATAAAATTTTTCCTTTTGAACACTGCAGGCTGAGTTCGCCGCTGGCATTGGATAAACAGTTTCACCGCAGTTGCACCCGCTTGCGTTAGGGCTGAACGCAGCCCTCTGCCATTGTGCATACATGCTGGGAAGGCCACTCAGGTGCAATGACAGATGGGGCCTTAAAACTTTATTGCCCTGTATCTAGAAACATAAGTAATAGTCAATTTTGAATTGCTCTAACATTTTTAAAAGTAAATTGCGTTTTTGGATTGTATTTCATTCTTACATTTTTAATAATGTGTAACAGGCACCAGCCTTAAAGCCACGTTTACAGGATTAGATTTTTCCACTTGTATAAAGGTGCTTTTTTTCTCTCTAAACAAGATGCATTTATGTTTGCAATTGCAGTGAGCTGTATCGTGCTACCTATTGCTGTGCTCTATGCTGCAGAGAAACACCTTATCTACCAAGAGAGAAATCCAACATTAATCTTGTTCTGAATCTCAGAATAGCTTTAGTCACAGCCAAATTAAGAGGCTGAGCACTTACTTTTTGAGTTTCCATTTTTTTTGTTCGTTTTCTCCTGTATGCATGTGAACATGAATACGTGGGATGTTTAGAGTGGTTTTTATACCTTAAGTAGAGGAATGGTCTTATGGGTCACTCAAAGACACTTACTTATTCCCTTGTCAGAGTCTGCTTCTCTTTTTTTTCCTCCTGCCCCCCACCACCTGTCCTCTGCTTCTTGCACTTATTTTTTGCATAACTACTTACACTGTAGTTGTACATAGAAAAATACTTATTTTCTGTATGAAATTTAGGGACAGCTTCTTACAGGGAACCAAGATCTGCTTTGTAGTCCTCATCATCAAAGTTAACTGCAAGGATGTGAATAACATTGCCCTTAGTAGTAAGCGTAGAAAAGAAGACTAGGTGCTGTGGGAGTTCAGTCATTTTGGTTGTCATTTACTTTCCATTTTCAATATTGCCCTTTTCTGCTTAAAGTCAGTGAAGCTGTTACTTGTAGAGCCATGGAAATAAAAAAAAATCTTGTTAGTCAAGAATACCATCCTCAAATTCTGACTCTTCCAGATATGGAAAGAATTTGACATTTGTTCTTGTTTTTTAAAAGCAGCATGTTCTAGCAACACCCTTAAATATAGGTATATATGCGCAGAGAGAGAGAGAGAGAGATCCCTAGAACAAAAATACACTGTTTTCATAATGGTGTAAATTCAAATGATATCATGTTAAATATTGCTAGAGCTGTTCTTAAATATTTTTTTCTAAAGCAAATAATCAGTCAGGTAGTGACAGGACAGAACACTATTTCTATGCCTTCCTAAAGTTCCTGCCTCTTACTGGCTTTCAGTTGATCAAAATACCACAAAACCACCAAGCCTGTCCTTTTTAATTAAAAGACACACAGTTTGTTATGGAATTAGTCGTTAAGAACCACATACCAGGCTTTCTAATTTTGGGTTCAGAAAGGTTTCTAAAGCATGATATTCTGTTACAAAAAGCCCAACTGCTCCCTTTTTGTTCATTGTGTTGAAATATGCAGTACAGAAGGCACAACCTTTCCTATGTCTTTGTTGTCACAGATGATGACACTGCTGTTTGAAGCCAAATTCAGTCCTTGATTAAAATGAGAGATGAGGGTATATGTCTCAGGTAGAAAGAGTGTTTTGGATCTCTCAAAACCTTTTGATTTAGGTGTGTCTTTCATTGTGTGTATGTATTTATTTAAAAAATGAGACTGTTCAGCTAAGATAGGAAGCCAGACAAAATACACAGAACCATATCCTTACATGATTTCACCCAAAAACAGTTGCATAGGACCATATTTATCTTGGTAGAAGACCTCAGTCATACAAGTTTTTCGCTACCAAGTTTCTAGCTCCATCAGGGCAGATCAATTCTGCACTTCTCCATGTAGTGTAGTGAAATTACAGTCCTGACAAGAAAGCATATACCTTTCAATGTATAGACATGAAGCTTAATCAATAACTGCATTATTGTAAATGATTTCCTAATTAGGTATATACATTTATGCTGATAAATGGAATGGGACTTCATGGAGCTGATCCCTAGTTTCAAGGCTCATGGCACCCTAACGCCATTTAATGCTAAGTAGGATTCTTAAATTAGCAGTCACTTACAAACTTTCCCTTCCCCTATTTTGAAACCTGAGAGACATCTATCGTTTGTATCTAACTCAATGCTAAACCCATTTAGTCCTAGGACCAGTGTTAAGCTTTGGGGCAGCAGCTGCTCTGAGTCCAAATTCCCCCTTTAGCTACCTGTTGTCTCTATACAGTTCCTGAGAAAATAGAGGTTCCTCCAAAGAGCAGAAGAAAGGCAAAAGGAGAGAACTGCATCTAACCAGGACATTCTCAATGAATTATTTGGTTTAATTCCTGTCACTCTGCAGAGCTGAGTTGTCAATAATACCTCTATGGGACCCACCAACTGGCACCCTTTCCCTAGGGCAGGGGCCTAAAAGAGTTCCTTTCAAAGGTCTGAGCTGGGACAGCTCTCATAAAGCATAGCCAGCGGGTAAAATGAACCTATTGTAAATTATCCTTGTGGTTAATGCACTCACCCAGATGCAAAGGCTGGGTAACCCACCCCTCCCTAAAGAGGTGCCTGAGCACATCTCTCATGTGAATGCCTTCAATCCCAGGCTGCAAGGAAAAAACAGCTTGACATTTTAGGTGGTGTAATGGTATCGGGCAATGAACAGAAACTGGACAAAGCTCAGGGGTCTGGCTCACAGATAGGAGGACGTTGCGAGACGGTGCTTATTTATTTTGCATGCTTTGTTTACTTAAATCGGTGTCATGTTCTTGATCTCTGTTCTCATGAACTACATCAAACTATAACAAACTGAAAAAGCAAAAATCATTTTCAGAGCGACACATGCTTTGTTTCAGTGTTCCCCTTGGGAGGAATACTAGCAGGTCTCTCCAGAGCTTCAGGACACTGATAATCCTCACTGACTTCAGATGAAACCATGGGCATGTCACAGTTTGAAAAACAGAAAACCATCTGTTTCATGTCGCATATGCCTCAGTAAACACTGGCCTGTTTGGAAAAAAAACCTTGGACTAAGGAGCTGATGGTACTTAGACCTACCTGGTAGACTGGCAATGTCTCCCAATAAAAGGATTTGGAATTAACAAGACAAAGTCAGAGTGTTTCCAGAGCTTGCAGGCTTGATATCCCTAAGTAAGAGTCTTTGCTTTCTGAGCTAAACCCAGTACTTTAATGGCAGAAACCTAGAGAGATCATAAACACTCTTGTGTAATGCATAGGATTTGCAAAACCAACTAAGTGAACATTTAGAAAGGATGATTTTTCTCTTTTTTTTTTTTTTTTGGATCATCTTGTTTGCCTGGTTGATTTATCCTCCTGTCCTCCATACACTGTCTACACTTTAATCTGTTTCTGGTTTATGGGAACTATAAAAAGTCTTTTACACTGAGAGATTTACTTTATTTGAATGCAAATTAAAACTATTATCTTTCAGTTACAGGCCAAAGATTGCAAAATAATGCTTGTTTATAACTTGAAAAACTAATCTTTTCCCCCCTGTAATGCCATGCAAATTGTTCAGTTAAACTAGAAAAGTACAGTTAATTTTTGCCAACCATGTGTATGGTTTATGTGTTCATTTGCTGAAGCAGATAACTAGACAAAGAGGGAGTTAGATTAGAATGATATGAAACTACAATATACTTTGCTGCTGCTGAGTCTGTATAAACACAGTCTCGGGCTCAACCTCTTGTTGTGGTGGTTGCGCTGAAATCATAGAAGCCACAGCAGTCTGTCTCTGGCTCATATTTTTAAAGTTAGTGCTGACAAGAAGGTGAAACAGAAATCATGGGAGGCCAGCAAGGAGAGGAAGAGGGCAAAAGACATATGTTACCTTTACACAAATGGAATAACACAGACAATATCTTGAAGGGAGGCGAAGGAGCAAAATGCATTTCCCAGACATTGACCCAGCTCTTTCTGTCTGTGGGAAACTGTTGGTACCATGATCAGATCCTTTTGTGGGGCAGAAAATCTAATGACCCAGCAGCTGGGTATGTAGCGTGCTTGTGTACAGGTACCAAGGCACATGCACTAAATCACACTATGCCACATAATTTCTGCCCCAGAACCAAGTAATTCTGTTTTGCTGTTGTAAGCACCAACAGGTTTTGCTTTTTTTTCCACTTCTGTACTCTAGTGGGAGGACTGAGGAAGAAACTCGCTGCATGAAATGACAACTGGTAAGCAATAACATTACCTTATTTTGTCACATGTGCCTTGTCTTTTATGAATACAAGCACCTTTCTTCATAGTTTCTGGAAAACATGCCAGGGTCCACAGAACAAAGCACGATATAACACATCAGTGATTTTGAAGGAACAGGAAAGACAGGGTAGAAGCAGGGAGAGAGACCTCTGGCTGTCTTTGTTTCAGTTTAGGCATGCTGGTCCAGTATACAACCCCAGTAGCTCTTGTGGGATGTGGCAGTCACAGTTGGTTGCTGAAGATCACCAGCTCATCCTGCTGCTTCTATAGGCTAAGTGAGTAGCTCTCAGCATGCTGCTTGGGCTGCATCTGTCTCTGGGCAGCTCTACCCGTCTATGCTCAGGGAAAACAGCCTCCATTCCTGCAACAGGTGTTCCATCAAGGTGGAGCTTGGCCTAAATAACAAACCCTAAACCATATTTCTTTGTCATATTTGCCTTAATTTCTCAGGACAATGATGATTCTGCTTATGGTCCAAAATCCCAAAAGTTCATCATGTACATGTTTATGAACCTGTCCCCAAAGGAACTTCATGAATGTCATGCAGCACATCTGTGCCAGAGTCAAGAGTAAAAATCCAGCTTCTGCTCCTCATGTCCTATCTTGCACCTGCCAAGCATTATTCCTCTCTTGCTCATTATTCCTTAGTGACTTACACTGCTTATTCCTACTTCTTCTTTTGAAAAAAATACATATTTTGCTAAAGTAATTTTTCTCTAATGCACACAGCAGGTTGCTTGGTAGATTGAGTGGAACTTACTTCCAAGAGTAGAACCACACACATACTGGAGACAGAAGCAGTTTGGTGTCTCAATCGGACTGCATGGATTCTTTGTGAGTACAGTGCTTTTGTGTCTTGTATTTTCCTTAGAATGTATAACTGGATTTGCACCCACAGAGAAAGGGTTACTTCCCTTCCCCCACAGCTTCTTTGAACTGGATTAGTTTCTACGTCTGGCAGCCACTGCCTCTGAAGCAGAGGTGAAGCAAGGATGGGAATATCGATAAATTCCCAAATTGCTTTGGGAGTAGAGCAAGAAATTATCTGTGCATCTGTGGATGCACATCAGAAGAGAGAAATTGAGAAGAAAACCTGAATATCTTATTTTCCTCTGGAAAAGACTGTGAGTCCAGTCACACCTTGCTCAGATGTAGTGACATGGAATAAAAGGAGCCCTAGGATTTCACATTGCCCAAATAGGGAAGTTGTAAGGTAGTGTTTGCTCATTCACACTTTAAGAAATTAATGGACACTCAAGGCCATACTGGTAACTCTGGCTTGATTTAGTTCTTTAGGGTTGACCACACTAATCAGTAACAGAAGAACAGATATTCTTAAAGGTCAGACATCTCAAAATCACATCCTTTTTCTGTATTACCAGTATTGTAATTAGCTGACATGGAACATTTTTGGAACTGTGAGAGCAGCTCTCTTCAAGCAGTGAAAACTACTTTCAATTGCCAGCATTCTGGCAGTGGGTTTTGGTATTCTCTGTTAGGTTGGCCAAGGAAGAAAGGATCATCATACTAATAGCTGATAAATAATAACCACTGCCTTATGTCTGAGAGGTTTTGCTTAAGCTGAAACTTTTTCCTGTTAAAGTGTGAAATTTTATAATCCCGAGCTCCCTTCAGAACTTGGAGAAAACACTCTATTGGTTTCTTTTCAAAGTTCCTTGTGAGTTTTCACAAGATGAAGCCAGACCCTCAGCACAGAACATGCCATTTTCTGTGATGTGGAAGCTCAGTTTATGTTTTTGACTGTGTTTGGTTAATTCATTCATGAGACATTAAGGTCACTGCTGAAGAACATAAATCAAAAACTTTTGAAAGATTAGTGAAAATACAGCCTCTGTTTTCTTTTTGTACTGATCTCATGCTGTTTTCCTTAGTCAATCAAAAATTATATTTAAATGGAAAGTATGTGGGGTTTTCCTTTGCAATGAAAGAATACTGCCAATGTAGTTCCTTGGTGCCTATTGCAAGGCAGGGAAGTCTCTTTCAGGAAATTGCACTTTCTTGTTGAAGCCTTTATGCTAAAAAAAAAACCCAAAACCCAAACAAAAAGCATAAGAGTTTTCATAACCAAAAATCACAAGAAAAGAAAGATCAATGTCACAGACTGGTTTAGGGTATTCTAGCGAGAAATCCTGAAACAAAGACCTTGATTCACACTTTCACTTGGAAATAAGTTGGTGTAGATGTAAAGTGTCTCTTAACTGCATTATTGGAATTTTAAAATACCTGAATATATATTTAATGGAAATGCTGATCCAGTATTAAGAACAAATGTTTCAATTTGAAGGGAATCTTCTGTGTGTGAGCTAACATCTCTGAAAAAAATCTAAGATGCATCCTGTAAAAAAAATCTCTTTTAAAAACTGTGGTTTGCAGATTATTTCTGCTGCAGATTTTCTTGATCACTTCTTTATATAAACTGACTTAATTCCTAAATAACTTGAATAGGCAGGAAGGGGACTGGGGAATACAGATACAATCTTAAAATATTGTTTCTGCTAGTGTTATGAGAAGTAGCTTGGTTCATTTTGACTGATATACTTTTATGCCCTGTTTTGAAATACTTTAATTTGAAGCTTGAACTGTGAAAGAACAGGGCCAGAGGAATTTCCCTTCTGGTTTTTACTGCTTCCCAAATTAAGTCATATGGGTAAAGATCTTAAAATCTGGCGCCAGTGTGTGGCTTTACTAATAGTATCTATGTGATCATGTCATTCCCAAGAAAGGCATGTTTCAAATAAAAAGGAAATGTCAACCTTGAGTACTTTTTATTAAATCCCTTTTCTTCTTCTCTTCAAGTTCAGCGTTAGCTGACCACTTCCTTTGTCTGGTTTGTTTTTATTAGAAATGAACAGATTCATTAACTGTGCAACTCGGTGGTCAGGCAGTGACTGGATATGTCCAATAACGGGTAATAGTTGTATTTTTCATTGGAAGACCAATGTTTGCTTTGGAGATGGCCTGGGGAACAGATGTAATCTGAGAGGCCTCTATGTTTACTTCTTGTTTCACTGATACCTTGAGCATGTTTGAAACCAGTGAGAAAGAAAAACAAACATTTCAGAAGAAAGTACCTGCAAGCACTCACTGTTTCCCCTGACTGCATCCATGGGCTCCAGCCAGAAGCTCTACAAACAATGCTGTACACACACATGCACACAAACAGGCATGCACACACATATGCATTCATGCACATATACAAATATTTATTTCATTGTACATTCATGCCTTCACCATGCCTGGTTCCAAGAATGCTTTCCAACTGTTCTCACGATCCACTTTTTTCTGCAAGGATGCCCAGAGAGGCTACAGAGTCTCCATTCTTGGAGGTACTCAGAAGCCATCCGAATATGGTCCTGAACAACCAGCTCTAGGTGGCCCTGCTTGGGCAGATGGGTTGAAGTAGAAGACCTCCAGAGGTTCCTTTCAACCTCAGCCAGCCTGTGATTCTATCATTTTATGTGCATGTAAGCCATTTGATGAACTCCTTGTCAATGTTTGCTCACTGGAAAGCAGTTTTGATGTACACATTTTCATGCAGCGAGAGGAATATATATATTTTTTAACTCCTGTTTGTGCTTTATTTCTCCTCTCTCCAGTAGTTGTGAATTTCTACATGGATATTTATTGGCAGTCAAGGTCATTTAAGTTTTTGCCACATAGGTGACTCAGATGAAATAAAACTGTCTGAGGAACATGAACAAAAGTATTCCAATACTATACACAATACTGAAATAATGAGATTCTTGTTTCCTCATGTTTCTTTCAGCGTCATTTTCCCTGACAAAATGACTAAATTTCAGATTGCAGGCAGTAAGATGCACTAATCTTTAGTAAAGGGGGAGGAAGTGGGTGGGGAACTGACAGCAATTCATATTGCCTATTTCCCAAAGCTGTCTCATTACTCTTTAATTGTTTCTTTCGCCAAGCACTCTTACTGTGGCAGCAGAATAAAACACTCATCCAAGCTTTGTGCAGTTACCAGCACATGTACTCTAGTTCAGTCTTAATTGGTGGGAATTTCTATGGACTCACACTCTGGGATGCATTGCCCACTTCTAGGGGCCACAGTATGGCCCCCAGTGAATATTCAGTGGTCAGTGAGTCTCTTTCATGTGGTTCTAGCAGGCACCAGTCTTATTTAGTATGTCATGCATGCAGAGGGAAGTAGAGACCTGTCACTAGGGCTGCTCAAAGTCTGTAGGGTTTGTTTGTGAAATGAAACTCTCAAATGTGCTCGCAGTAATTGGTAACAAGCCACATTTTGCAGGGGGTCAACTCGTCACAACAGTATCGGTTTCTACTTCTGTAAGGTAGAGTGGGAGGAAAGGAGAAAGGACAGATCTAAGGAAAGAATGAATCATCTTCAATTACAGCCAGGTAAAGAAAACCCTGTGACAAACCAACTTGTCAACCACAGCACCCTGGACATGTCTTCAGAATGCCCCAGGCATCCCCAACTGGGCAGGAGATAGCTAAGGGCTTTCTGGAAGAAACAGAAGTTGTGGCTGAGTAAACACCCTGTCCCAGTAGCTAGCAGGTTGTGGGGTTATTCTGCAATAAAACTAGCATGTACAGCTTTCTGGTGAAGAGTAGGTCGCAAACCTGACCTTTGAATCTAGCACTGACTTCAGGTGTGATCTGGGTTTGCTACAGGAAATTTCCTCTAGCGGATAGTGGAGCAGCTACACCTGTGACATTTTCCAGTGACAAAATCCTTTCCTCCTTGTCATTTAGTTGCATCTAAAAAAGCTAAAATTGGGTGAAAAGGGTATACTGTGAGGCAAGCTCCTTCTTAGTACTCTCTTCAGGGACGATGCTCTTAGGTTGGCCACTGTCCCAGAAACATCCTGAGGATTCAGACTGGGCCACCAAATGGAGAAGAGAGACAGGAGGGGAAAGCACTGTAAAAAAAAAAAAAAAACACCACCCAGAAAAAGATACAGTCTAGTTAAAAACACATGCATTTGTACAACTGTTCCTTCCTTTTCTTCCTAGAGCAGGATAAAACAGTTCTCTGCTCAAAAGCAAGGAAGCACAGGTACTCCTGTCAGGTTGAGGGACAGAACTGATGTCAAGTGTTGTAGTTCTCACTGGCTGGATCCACTCTATTGTGTTACAAACTCCAGGGCAGCACTCCTAAGCAGTCTATTTTCTAGCTAGTAATACTCTATTGATATCTGTAATGTCTAGGTCCTTCAGCTAGAAGCCAGGAGCTGGCAGGTGGGGCTCCCACCTGGCTTCAAAAGAGTCACCTTCCCAGCTGGTGCCTCCACTATAGCCTGCAGTTTTCTGAGCAGAGAGGCTCTGGACTGGCAATGAAAAAGTAGAGTTGTTTAAAAGAGGAAAGGGAGGTATTCAGGAGAGACAAGGGCCTGCCAGAGGCATGGGTGTTACCAGTCACATTGTTTTGAGGAAGAAAGTGAGGAAGACTGCCCGTATTGACATGGAATCTGTCATGCAAAGACACTACATTCACCTGTGCCTCACAAAGGTGACAATTTTAGATAAGATCCTCCAAAGAGCTGCTATCCACCTTTGGTCTCATCAGTAGGTTGTCTAGATGGGATTTGACAGGTATGAGCTCAGGGCTGGTATTTTCCAGTAAATGAAATATGTTTGGGTACATTAAAGAGAAAGGTCTTTCCAGGGTCCAGGTCATGTGAACTTGAAGTGAAGAGTGCACAGCACTTTTATATTTGTTGTTCTTCTTCCCTTTTCCACTCTTCTGGAAGCTCACATCCCAGGCTTACTGTATGTTGAGATCACTGCAAGTGGTGGAAAGAGAAGCACTCTTTTAGGTACAATGTAAGTGCTTCCACCATGAGTTTATTGTTAAAGGTGCCTTTCTGGAGATGCTGCATGCGTGTGTTATATCAAGTGCCAAACTCAAGGTGGTGTGCACTGAGCATGCAAGTGAAGCACTGTAGAAGTATTTAATGCATGTCATTCCAGCCTTGAATGTTTTCATTAGCTTTAGAAGCAAATCAACAGAGTAGATATTTTCCTGGCAGGTAATATAGAGGTGTGGAGGACTTTGGGACTGTGTCTGCTAGACTACCAGAGAACAAGCAATTTTTGCACAATACATATTAAGCATATGCTTGTGTTTCCACCCTCATCTATTGCTGTTGGAATTATTCGAGAAAAGATTTACAGGTGAGATGTAGTGGATTACTTTCACATGTCAGAGCAGGTAGTCTTTCCCATATTCAGTCTGTATGACTGCCCTTCTGCTGTTTGAATAAACAGAGTACTAAAAATAACAGAGTACTAATTTTGCAAAATTACAATCCTTCCAGTGGACAAACACTTACTTTGTGAGCAAGCAGACCATTAAGTAACTCACTTCTCCTTCCATCTCCTTGAAGTGAAAAATGAACATTAAAACTAAAGGTTTTATTTTGAAGTCACCTGGATATTTTGTTCCCTCTCTCATCTCCACACTTGGGATTTCACATGGTGCACGGTGTAACTGTGGCATGATGGTATCTAGATGCTGTTTGAAAATTTTATGGCTTGTCTTTCTTTTCTAAGGAGACTTTCTAGATTAAGAACATTGAATTGCCTTGTTATTGGATATGAAATCATTGTCACGTTTAGGTTTGGAAACAACAGATGAAACAATTTCAGCAAAAAAAGACTGGGATGAGAGTCCAGCTGATGATTATAATAAGTATGATAATGAAATAAATCCACAGTATACCACAGTGTTACATAGCAGATGTGCTACTTTGGAGCTTTATTTTTGTCAGTTTCAAATTAAAAACAAGGTCAGATTTCTGGTCTGATTTACATCCTATGCAATTTCATTAAATGCAGAATGGTTCTGTGGCACGTAACTTGGCACTGAAGGTAGTTTTCAGTAAGTGGTTTTATGGTTCAGGTGCAAAATACTGCTCTGGCTTGTGTGTATCTAAAGGTTATTATACCTTGGACTGTACTTCTTTTCTTTGTTTCAAAGTTTAGCAGATCAGCTAAATTGTTAATTTTCTGAATTCCCCTCTGCTCCTTCCCCTTAATTCTTTCTTTATTGAAAACAGGTTCATTAAAAAAATACTGATTGTTAGCCTAGAATGAGGACTAAGGTCAGCTGGCAATTTTAGAAAATTAAATCAGACAAATGAATCATATTTGCAAATTGGCTACTTGAGAGTACATGGATATTTGACCATCTTTTTCTTTTTAATGTGCAGTAATAGCTACCATTCATGAATGACAGTAGGAAGGCAAGAAGAAGAAAATTATTTTCCTTTTTCTTTTGTTCTCTATTCAAAACACTGGCAAAAATACTTTATAACTGATAAACATTCTGACTGTGCAGGTATCCTATAATTAGGACCTGTAACTTCTCAATAAGTTTCTTAGATGCCCAACAGTACACATCTAGCATTAAAGTATTACGGATAAGAATGTTTTGTCCAAAAGCATCATCACTGCACTTCATATACACATAGAATCAAGTAATACCTGTGATGTATCTCAGTCTAACAGGTTATTTTATGTGATTTTTTTATTCATTATTAAGAATGTTCTTGCCTCTGTTGCTTGAAGTCAGGAGAACCTTCAAATGCTCCTATTGTGCTAACAATAATTCTTCATTTGTTCTCCTCTTGTGTGTGTCTACAAGGTTGTTGACAAATTGCTAATAAAGATGTAATCCTTGTACATCTCTTGTGGCATGTGGATGCTTAGCAGTCAGTTTTGAATATTTCAAATAATAAAACAGTTGCCTATTTCATTTAGTTTTTAAATATCAGATGACCTCAGACAGCATTCAGGTCTAAAAATCTGCCAAATATAATTTAACTTATATAAACACTTTTCTGAATAATTTTTTATAGGGGCTGTATGCAGTATTGGCACCTAATGGGCTTTAAAATTCTGTATGAGGGAAAAAGCTGAACAGGTGAACACAACAGGGCAGATCACATCCCTGATGTTGTGTTGGAGTCTTTGAAAGTAGTGCAGCAGCACAGAAGAAATACCTGCAAAAAATGGTTAACCGCTTGGCCAAGTAGTTATTTCAATCCTACTCTCCAGGACCTTTCTGGTTGGTCTGGGAGGGTTCTTTTGTTTTCACTGGAAGAAGAACTAGATGATGAAGTAGAGCTTTTGGGTTTTTGGCCTCTTGTTTGGATAGTAAGCACCTGTTGCACTTGTAAGTCGATAAGCAGAAGGGAAGAGTCTAGAGGCCCGAGAAGGTCCTTAAATAGGTGGCCTCATTGAGATTGCCTCAAGTTGTTAAAGCAAGCTGCAAGTACCAGAAAATCCACTTTCTCATGGGATTTGGGCTTTTAGTTAAATTGAAAATGTCGAGTGGTTGCCCTTCTGTTTTTTATCTGCCTCTAAGGAAGAGATGGGACATTTAAAAGGAAGCAAGAAAACAATATGAGTAGTACATATGAGGTCTGGTTTCCAGTTCTTTCATGTTTGATATTTGGCTTATACTGGCTCTACTAAGGTATAATTTTTATTTGAAGCTTTTCATACAGCTGGTCTGTTCATGACACCACCTTTCCTCTGTCTGGATCCCCTTAAGCCTTCACACCTTTAAGCCTTCACACCTTTAAGCCTTCTTCTAAATATGGATGAAATGGACTGACACCTGAGAACAGAGACAGTATGATCCCATTAGTTTCATTTCCAGGATTAACTTGCATAACTTTTTAATAACTGTAATTACTATACATACATATATATATGTTATTTAATTAGTTAATTTATGTGCTGTCACAAGAGCATTCTTGTAAGTGAGGCTGAACCTGCTTTGAGTAGGAGGTTGGATCTAGTCCCCTCTGACCTTAACTGACCTATGATCCTGTGGTCTAAGAGCTTGTTTCTATTGCTAGTTCCTGCTGCTTTAAAACTCTTACTATGTAGAGGGATGTGAATTTGTGAAACAACAGAATATTTGACAGCATGAGCTGAAATGCCTTTCTGAGATGTGAAATGTCTCTTTATCTCACATTTTTGGAAGTTATTCTCAATATAATACTAGTGCTTCCTTGTCACTTAATTGTATCTGTCTTTCTACCAGAAATACCTGCCGTGGATGTCACCTATCACCTATGTGCCCTCAGCTCATTGTTTATATAACTTGTATTAAGAAAATTGCATTTCTGGTTATGTTAATGACAACAGATCTGGACTTTGAGATATGATGGGTAATACAGCAAGGGAACAGCTAAGCAGAAAAAATAGGAAATTCAGAAACTCGCAAGATTTTTTTTTTTTTAAAATTTTCATTTGACTGAGTTCATGCTGAAATACATGTGTTTTTATTAGCCCTGTTGGGACATAGTTCAGCACATTATTTATACAAAGTTACTTCAGTGGCTGATTGTTATTAATTACCATCCAGAGTTCTTTGCAAGTCAAGCTGGACTCCAAATGAAATTTGGTTTCCAAAGTAATTAGGAGTTAATGTTGCAATGTGTGTTGTCTGTTGTTGTGGTTTTACATGCCTGTTGTGTTATATTCTTGCAGTAACATTAAAAGAAACTAGTTTTCTTGCTTGATAAACCCCAAACCTTTTCTAAAATGGGGAAAATATTAAAAATTTATTAGAAAAGAAAGGCCTTCCTCAAACCTATGTATGCTTGACTAGATGAAAAGAATATTACCAAAGAATCAAAATGGCATTCCCATTATACTACTACTTTACTGGTTTAAGAGCAACTTTGAGCAGAACTTATACTGTATTAGGTAATTTAGACCATATAGTCACCACCTATACAACTGTGGTATAGATTCCTTTCAGATTGTCTTAAACACATACCCTTCAGTTCACCACTGACCTGAAATTTTGGGGTTATGCTTTCAAAATGTTACTGCTTAATTCCCTTTCTTGACCAGCATCTTCCAATCCTGTTTCTATGTGCAAGGAAAACTGATGAATTGACAAAAAGGAAATAATTGAATTTTTTTTGCATATCTAGATAATTAGAAAGAGAATAACTGCCTAATAGCAGATTTTCATGTTTTAAGATTTCTGAAACCTTATGTTTCCTCCTGAGTTTAAGTTTTCCTTTTTTTTTCTTTTAAATTAAGAACTGTATCCCTGGTTGTAGACCGCATGCTAGGGTACAGTTTTCATGGGAAGAACAAAAATTGTGCTATTAGAGTGTTTTAATCAAGATACCAAGTTTTCAAAAAATATTTCTGTTGTTACATTTCTGCATGCATTCAGACATAAGACCATAATATATTTTCTGTGCACATATATGGCTTAATTGAACATTTTTCTTCTCACTAGAAGGTACAGGAATTTCTGCTCTACTCTGTTGTATTTTTGTAAATGCTGCCAAAAATAGTGGCTGGCAAAGAAATTTTATTTTTTCTAAGTTACGCTTACCACTGGTATTGCTTTTTTGCATGTCTGGCTATGACTCTGCAATTGAGCGCTGGGTCAAAGATCAAAGAAAAAATGCAGTGACCTTCTAGCCTTTCCTTCCTTATTTCCTGCAAGAGAGCAACCTTTCAGCTAACTGTGAGTCTCTTCAGAAATTTTGTTGTGATATGATATCTGAAATTCAAAAATCTTTAGATGAGAAATTTTGGAGGTGGCAAGTCTGCTTAGACTCTTTCAGTAGAGATCACAAAATTATGCTCTCACTCCCTCTAAATGTGTACTGTTCATCAGCTATCACAGTTGTTAGTTTCCCAAGGTGTAAGGCAACTTGCATATATAGCTTAGAAAATATAATGCACCATTTAAGAGCAGAAAGCATAGACCTTTGCAGAAATACAAGCTACCACATAAAACATACTCATAGTGACTATGAGGACTTCTCACACACACTTGAATAACGTTACTTCGAAGGATGCAGTGATTGAGACAGGTGCTACCAAATATTCAGGGAGCAGAACCTAAGTTTTTGTTGTTATCTTTCACTCTGATCTTTTTGCAGCTACCTGAAGCCAACATCTCTCTGCAGGTCCCATTCCAGACTGGTTTCCCTCTACCCATTGCTAACAACGTGGTGGCTCTTGAGGTTAGGTCAATTGGCAGTACAGGCAACGCAATGAGGGCCCTGACAGCCATTTAACACGTAATCTATTCCTTACACTATAGGGCTCTGAGCTATGCACACCAGGAGAGCTTATTCCTGGTGTCCCTGTTGTGTTATTTACCTCTGCACTGAGCAGTTAAGTCCACCACAGCCATTTAGTAAATTATCAGTTTTCTTATTGGCCCTAAATTGCGCCTAATTAAAAATCTGACCTCCACAAAATAGTCCTCTTCCTAAAGAGACAGAACATAAACAGGAAAAATCAGCTAATTGCTGCAAAAACTGCTTTTGTGGCACTGTAATTGGACCTCAGTGAAATGAATGAACCCACTGGGGATTCCCTAATGAATGTTTAACTGCAAACAGTAGTCGGGCACTTAAGCAGCTAGGCTGATGGTCCCTAATGAAATCAAATAAAATCAAATAAAAGAATCTGGCACTTTACTAACCAGATTTCTTGGCATTGGAACATAAAAATAGTATCATTCTGGAGAAATAAAATGTAAAGAAAAGTTGTTAATGAAGCAGTGAAAACTTAGTTGCTCTGTCTTGATTTCTTTTTTACTGAAAAAAAACCCACCTCAGAATACTCTGCATACTGTGTTGAATCTTTCTAAAAAGAGCTTTGATTTACTTTCCTCTTTTCCTAAAAGCAGTAAGATCTTTTCTGTTTGCTGTTAATCACATTCTCTGACTTTATTTTGCAATGTTTTTCAGAGGCTAGCTGTGGAACTCCATGATGTAGACAATGATTAAGATCCTTTTAATTTTTCCAAACTTTACCACAGAGACAAATTCTGATGACCTCAGTAATTTGAGCTGTGCTTTGTCTCAAAATATCTTTTCAACCCAATGAGTGAAACTCTGGACTTACTAGGTAACTTGACTTTGAATAACAAGTCATTAAACCCGACTGGCATAGGACCTCAAGATTGTATTTGTGCATAACACAAGCTTAAAGAACCAGGGACATGGAACCATCACATAACTTTGATGATGATGATATTTTAGTTCTTAATTGTACATTGATGGGGCCTTGTAAATTATTTAGAGTGTGGATTACATAGGTTACCAAATTTCAAAAAAGGTCTTAAGCGGTTTTGTTTAAACTACTATTAAAAATACTTCATGATATTCCACTATTGATTTGTAGCACTGATGCCATGAAAACCTGGCAAGTTGCATTTTCATTAGTATCTCACATCTTTTAAATCTTTCCCAAAACTTAGTGAGGTTATGTACTATTTTGAAAGTATTGTGATTTAACCAGGGGAGAGAAGGAGAAAATTCAGTATAATCATACACTACCAATTTTATTTAAATGGAAAAAAGCACTACTTATCATTGTGTCTAGCATTCAAATACATATAGTTTGTTTACATATTGTAAATAAAAGCCCATTGCAATATATTTTCAGAATTATGAGTTAGAATATCTGCTGGCAGTTTCTTGATGTGTGTGATAAATGGACATTCAAACTACTTATAAACAGCAGGCAGCATTACAATTACTTACCATTGCCAGTGAAAATATTTTTCATGAGCAATTAACACAAATGTTTTCATTAAGATTTGGTTTCTAAAATGCAGTTGTAGTATCCTATGCCACCATTCTTATGTATTAGATGTAACTTAATAGACTTAATGCTGAGAACTGTGAAATATAAAAGGATGAATATATGTTTTCATATATATATGGCAGAGGGGGATGTTTGAAGAACAGCTTTCCATACTGAATGATGCATCAAGGTATAGAAAAGAGCCAGTGGGTAATGTCATGATTGCAGCTGTTACTAAGTAGCTATTGCTAATCTGAACTGATTATATGTTTCTAGGGGTAATCATTGAAACTGAAGAGTGAGAATAAAGCAAATTTCAGGTAGAGAAGGATTTGACTTCTTTGCTGGATCAGAAAATGGTGCTGTGGATGAAGTACTTGAGAATAAAGAAATAAAAAACCCACCCCAAACCCAAAACCAAATCCTGGAAATGTTATTAATATTCTTGTTAAGATTACTCTATTTGGGTATGGTGTATGAGGGTGCAGAAATGGCTACAGACGTAATCAAGTAAGGTTTGGTCGTGAGGAAGTCAAGAATTGTTTCAGATGCTGATAAGGATGAAAAAAGGGGTTGTGTATTGGTAGCATCATTCATTACCACCATTCGTCTTCTGGTTGTTACTCCTGGTTGGCACATCACACAGCCTCATCTAAATTTGCCCTACAAATCCAAAAAAGCTCCATTCCACTTGCAATGATTAACCTGGAGACAAAAAAACCTTGTACCTTAATGATCTCTAGAGTGCCAAACCCAGTTGTAGAAGTATCAAGTGCTCACACTTCCAGAAAGTAGTCAAGAAATTGTTTTAAAATAAATCAAAGCTCACCAGGTGTTATACTTTTGAGATTTATTGAAATATAAAATGAGTGGTTAATGCATCTTAAAGTAGGAGCATTCTTAAGAAATTAAGACAGGAAACCATAGGGATATATATTTCATGATGGGCTAAATCACAGCTATGAAATAAATTGCTCATTCTTCAAGGAGAAGGTCTCTTTTGAAGACTGTAAAAACTGAGAAGTGCTATGTTGGAGCCTGCATCAAAGAGAATTCCTAGATTTTGCAGATGAAAAGCACCCACCCGGTTGGTTAATTTGCAATGTAATTACTTCTGAGTGTTGGGAAGGGATAGTGAGGGAAAAGAATTTGTCTGTATCTATATCTGAGATCCTTGTTCAGTACACTGGTGCTGAGCTCATGGGACACCATACTTGGGCTTCATATGCTGGCACAACTGTTTGGTCCCTTATGGTCATATGCAGATTGTATTGGAGCCGAGCACAGAACAGAACATTCAACATCGATCATCATCTCTCAAACAGCAGCTCTTTGCAACTGTTGCAAGAACAAATAGCATTGTCTTTCTATATCTGGTTTTCAGTTGCCAGATCACATCTCATATAAGATGTACGGTGTAGTAGTATTATTGTTATCAGTGCCATAAAACATTGCACAACAGCATATTTCCCCAACTTGCTTCTTGCACATTTGTGTCTTAAGTAAAAAGATATTTTTTTTCTGATATTTTATGAAAGGTACTGGAGAGCACTTGCTAGTTTTGCAATTTTCTTCCAATATCTGTATTTTGAGTACACAGATAATAGAAATACCTAACCTATTCCTTTTAGTTATGCTTTGAGACCTTATGAACAGATAGTTGCATGCTTTTTCATTGAAAATGAAACTTATTCAGCTCCTTACTTCTAGAAGGCTGAGCTCGAGGAAAAAAGCAACCTTATTATTAGAGAAAAGTTGGGGGATATTAACTGGCACACCTTACTTAATTTCTTTTGAGGCTAGACAGCAAAGTTGCATAAATGGTAACAAAATTATTGCTATTCACTGCAGAACTAACAGCCCACTGAAGGGCATCAGAGCTGCCACCCAGCTTGCCATGACCGAGGGCCCTACAAGCGGCAGCTCTGCAGGACTTGGTCTCCTCAAGAACATTCTATTGCTTATAAACAAAGCAGAAAGCATTCTCCCCCTGCAAAGTAAGTTTAATTTAATTGAGGCTGGCAGCTGCTCTTTTCCTACCTATTTATAATTGATACAGAATGAAATTTCCTAATTTTCTACAAACACAGGCAGTGATAAAAGGTAAAATTTATTCTTTTGTATAAATTAATAAATCGGGTATGAATGTGCACATAAGAAAAAGGCACCTTTGCTGCACATACAAACGCCAATGCTACTTAGCTAGGAGAAAAAAAATTACTACTTCAGTTTGTAATCCCTTTTTCCTTCCTTCTCCTCTCCCCCTTCTCCATTTTCTCAAGTAATGGCATTTTTTTTCAAGCCTTTTGCCAACTTGTTGACTGGTAAGTATTTTTTCCATGATTGGGGTTTTTTTGACTCATTTACATTACTCACTTGCAAACAGGCAAAGAACTGGCTTGGAAGTTTGAAAGCACTGGTCAAATACATCAGGCACAGAAGTTTTTATGTCAGAATTTATGACTTCAAGAATTTGTCTTTTGATTTCTGAAACAGTTCAGACACATATGCCGTTTCATGCTTAATACTTAATTGTACATCATCATAGTCACTTTGAATGCTCCATTTCTTCACTCTGATTGTTAGGAAAAACTATCTTAGGTTTTTTTTGAAGATCAGCTTATAAAGGTTAGTACTACCTCTCCAGAATTACATCTTCATAAGAAAATACCTTTTTCTAAAACATGACCTGTTACTACTCTGGCCCTGTGTCCACCTCCAAGAAAGTCCACACCAAAGCTACCGCTTATGGCAGTAGAAGCAGTACCAGTCCTTATATGGTAAGAATTTTATGTATGAGAAATAGGGAAGTGTGATTTTTTGCTACTAGTGGAAAATAAGAGAAACACTGTAATGGTAGTCTGTCTCCCTTTTTCAGCATATACAACAGTAGTCCTCGTTTTTTAACCTCAAATTCTTCTGCATTCGTAACAAAGCCAAAATATTTCATCGTCTCCAGCTCCAGTTAAGGAAAAAAGACTGATATTTTTTCTTTAAAAGTCCTTAATGTGTATAAAGACAAATGTTAGAAATAAAATTTTAAAAAATCATCTCACACTAGTAGGAGTAATTTAGTCTTTTTATATTCAGCATTTTTTATATGAGTGCATGTAGATACATACAGATATAGTTGCCAGGACTGTGAACCAGCTGCTGATCTAACAGCTGGTATGGGAGTACCTTTTGTATGGACTGTGACCCACCCCGGGCTGGATGATGCTTGCAGATACCCTTGTGTGCACAGATGATGTGAAAGGTCTTTGGGAAAATATGGGTTTACAGGGAAGGAAATCTCATATCAAACCAGTATGCTTTCAGGGGACTGGAAGGAGGAATATATGTGGGAGATAATGCCAAGACAACTGTGTTTGATATGGCATAAGTAATGAACTGAGCCCTGCTGTTTGTGTACCTTGCAGTGTTTCTTACCACCTTCTCCCAACTTCAGGCTGGAGGCATTCAACCTTGGAGGCTCCAGCATGGCTCTGCTGCTTGCACATTTGCTGTTGTCAACCCTGATCATGAGTAGAAGGGAAAAGTCATTTTCACCAACAATATGTTACTTGTTCCAGTGACTGAAATGATGCATTTCTGAGGCAGTCCTTTATTGTAATTCCAGCTGTGAATCACTGCTCTAGATTTCCCCTAGCACAACTGAGATCAGAGTCCCTTCCACCCAATGTGTCACTATCAGAATGCTGAAAATCAATCAGTGATTACAATTTGTGATTATTTGCGTATCTACAGGAGTAGTATGTATTGATTCCCAATCTCTACATTGCCCTTTATGCTGGCAGCCATATAATGAAGAAAAACAATAACAGGGGAAAAAAAAAAAAAGAGATAAAACTATTCCCGTATAGTCTGTATTGTTCTAACTCAATTAAAGCAGCAGAGAGTGTGTTAAACTCCAGCCTCACCAATTTTATATACATTTTATTTAGTATCAGGAAATAGATTATAAATATAAAATAATTATGCATTAATACACCATCCATAAATTAAAATCAAAACCCAAACAACCAAGTTTCTTGTTGTGATGCCATAGTAAGTGCAGTGTGAGCGACTTATTCAAGGAAGAAGGAAAGCTACCAACAGTCCGGGTAGACTGCAAAAGGGATCTGAGCAGCATATGCAGGCAAACAACAAAGGAAGAAAATTTATTTTTTTTCTTCTTCATTTTAGGCTTCTGGGATTAATAAGCAAAGGGGAACTTCAGTGCTAAATTTTTTTATGTTAAAAGGCTCATTTGCAAAAAGACAAAGTAAATGGAAGAAAAATAATTTATGCAGTGAACTGCTAATCCAGCTGTTTTGCTTCTGGGCTTAATTGGATTTACCTAGAATTGATATTTGGTGTCAGCATGTGTTATATCATCAGCACAAGCAATAGTTACCAAACATAAAGAATCCTATCTAAGGCAAAATATTAATTTATTTGTCTCATATTCATTGTAATCACTTTTTATTTACGTATGTTGCTACTTAGTATTTCTGCTTCATACCATCTCACATATATGACCCAGTCTTAGTTATTCTATCTTAATATCCAAAGCAGTTTGGCAATGTAGAAGACTCACAGCTGAATAAAATGGGCTAGGAAATGGTTATTCATCTCTTGTTCTGCCTTCCAGGCAGCTGCGCTGGCTATAAAAAGGTGTGCATTGTACCTAATGGCAGGTGGGTGACATCTGAATTCTCGAGTAAGACGTACACTGTAGCATACAGTACCTTCAGCAATGAGGACTTTACTGGTTCAGTCTGAAAATGTGGAGTTATCCTCAGCAACTGAGACATGTAGATAAGAAATGCCGCCTACATATAAATGCAAACCTGAATCGGCCTAGCAAAGCAGGGAAATGGCATTCTCTCTGCAGTACAGTTGAAACAGGGTATGGGAAGGATGTATTTCATTAAAAACATATGTCACAGATTCATCAAAATGGCCAAATAATGTTCCTGCGTTAGCTGATAAAGACGGTATTTTTCTCCTCAGTAGATCGTTGTGATCCTATACACAAGTATTCAACAGACTTTTAGGTGCTCTCTCCCAACCTGCAAGGCTTTGGTGATCTGTTCGCTTTGCCTAATTTGTGGTGATTGGTTCTCTCAGTAACAGTTTGTCCTGGCTGTCTGCTTTGTTGACAGAAAATCTTGAAAAAGCCAAATAAATAATGTGGCAACTGATGAATAATGTGACAACATGAATAGTGCATGTTCTTGTTCATGTAAGGACATCCCTATTTGCTGTTGAGTACAATGGGACCTGTTCCCCCTTCTCCCCCTCCCCCCCCCATTATTATTTAAACAAATTATCACAGGTGACATTCCATTTCGGGGTGGTGGCTGAGGATGTGGCCTCTGCACCTTTATGGCAATATATGGTGGGCATATGGTCCGTACCCATCAGGGTTGATTTTACAGGGGTTGATTTACAGGGTCTGTACCCATCAGGGTTGATTTGCACAGGGGTTGATTTTAGCTCAGCAGAAGTTAATGAAGGAGGTGACTATGACGGAGTGTTCACAAGCAAAGTCTCATCTCCATTTGACCAGTTGTGCTTATGAACCCAGCCATAAAAGTGAACTGATGCTCCATCTCATCAAAGAAGGATGCTGCTTCAGTCCCCACCCTCTTCTAGTGATTCCAACTGGTGCTGACCACCTGTTCGCTGTCATTTCAGCACGCAGTAGATGAGAGAGCAGCTGGAGACTCTCTCCCTTGATATGGCCTTCAGTCCAATGGCCACAAAGCCCCAAGGCTCATGGCCCTTCCCCAGAGCACGTGCAAAGACTGGCAGCTCTGCTGTCCGTACTTGCACTGTGGCCGTATCCTCGCACGCCGGCATTGCATCCGTGCTGGGATGCAGTGAGAAAGCTCTTCCTTTAGGGACGTGCAACAAACTGGGCCTCTTCCAAGCCTCCTGATGAAACACTTACTGCAACGCGGGCAGCGTTATCTGAGCTGACGTTGTTTAGATGAGCTTGAATTAAATGCAAACAAGATAATTCCAAAAGCAGTAAGAGGTTATTGTCATGCGATTATGTTGTGAGCTGGCAAATAGGAAAACCCAGAAGGCCCATCTTTTAGAATTTCTATCACCAAAAGCCAAACAAGTAGAGCTGCCACTACTTATTAAGCACTATGGGTAGATCTGGCTGCCTCACCAGCTGTGCAACGAAGGAAGCATTTGGATGCTTGCTGCGGCTGCTGTTAATAGACCTTTGGCCAGTGTCCCCCCTCTTAAGAAAAGGGGCAGGGCATGTGTTTCGGAGTTGGAAGTCAAACAGGAGAGGATGGATTTCTTAAAACAGCCCTTGCCTCTGGGCATTCTCCAGAAGCATCTCATCTTTGACCTCTGCAGAGATTTCTCTAGGAGGTAAATTTTAACTTCATTTAGAGTCTTATTTTGCGTATAATGCAATTCATTGTTAATGCAGCTCCACTGATTTCAACGTCTTCCTGTTGAATGACCTGCAGAGGGAAGAGGTGTTTAGTAACTTGGTCCACTGATGCTTATGCTCAAGGGGTGATTATTCTGTCACGGCTTGCTAGGCCCACCCTCTGAAGTCAATATGGTGTATAAAGATGAGAAACACTTGCAAAAGTGACTGACTGGAGGGAGTCAAAGTAGGGGAGGGAATAGTTTTCCTGGAGTTAGTTTTACTCATTCTTAGGGTAATAAAGATTTACTGTCACTGAGATCTTTGGATAGAATAAGAGAATTCAAAGTGAGTATTTTGCTAGGTACATTGCCACTGTTTGTCAGGAAGTATAGAGTTGGTTTTATTTTCATTCCACTGACATACTTCTCTTTGATATGGCTGATATCTATGGAGGAGAGCTGAACTGGTCCCACCTTTCAGAGCAGGCATGAATGAGGGTTTTTTTTCCTGCCATAGGAAGTACCTCTGCTGATGATATTTCACTACTGGGAGCTGGTAGCCAGGGAAGGCTGTGGTAAGAAAGGGACGTTTCTGGAAAACAGACCTGAGCAGTCGTGTCTAAAGAGGCATCTTTCAGAAATCCTACATACTGTTTTTATCCACATTCCATCCTCTAGATACAAGATAGCTTTGGGGATCCAGATTTTCATTAGCCCTGGAACTACTGCTGTTTATGCTTATGCCTACCTTAATGATTAAATGTCACTTAACCACAATTAAAGTAAGCAAAATGTCCCTTGCTTTTCATTTGCATCTAGTGCTCTGCTGAGAATAATAAAGGCATTTCTGGATCTTCTTGGTACCATTTCTTCCTGAAGATCTGAACAGCTTCCAAATGGGGTTTTGTGAAATGGTGATTATTTGCTATAGGTGACATACTTCTAATACTTTTCAAAGTTGCCATCTTTCTGACTGCTTGTATTACCTACAGGTGCAGCTCCTGCCTTATCATTAGCAGAAATTCTAAGGAAGAAGGAGTGATGTGTGCATGTAAACATTTTTGCAGCTTCAAATGACTTAATTTTTAGGGATAGAAGAGCTAAAATGAGATAATTGTAATTAGTTGCTTATTTATTTGGTCATTTTGAGAATGCAGGCAGCTGCATGCTTGAAGATATGCACAAGAAGAGTTCGTGCCCTGAAAACCAGTGCAAATTAAATCAGGGCAACACAACCCACCAAAATGAATCTATACCCCCCAAAAATACAAGAAAACATTGATTTAACATTGTGGTAGATTACCAATGCTACTTATATATCCAAGAAATAGCTGTGGTAGAAGCTGGTACCAACTTAATACTATAGCTAAAGCTGTAATTTATATTCCTGTTTATTGCCGAAAAAAACCTGCTTCATTTAGTTACCATGTTATGTGGTAATCAGCCAGCCCTGTGGTTTTCCTTGACATCGTTGTAGAAAGCAATATCGACTGAAACTCCATAGATGGCAGCATTTTACAAAGAACTCGAACAATTCCTTTCCTTCTCTCCTCTCTTCTTCTCCCTTCTCTCTTTTCCCTTTTCCCTTCTCCCTTCCCTTTTCCCTTCCCTTTCCCTTCCCTTCCCTTCCCTTCCCTTCCCTTCCCTTCCCTTCCCTTCCCTTCCCTTCCCTTCCCTTCCCTTCCCTTCCCTTCCCTTCCCTTCCCTTCCCTTCCCTTCCCTTCCCTTCCCTTCCCTTCCCTTCCCTTCCCTTCCCTTCCCTTCCCTTCCCTTCCCTTCCCTTCCCTTCCCTTCCCTTCCCTGTTGACATGATTCCTGCTGTTTTACAGAGATTAGGTCAATACTTTTGGTATTTTTGAAACCTCTGAAGTAGATCAGAGAGTTTAGAAAAAGTTTATACTATGGAAAAGGTATCAAATGGGTATTTATACCATTTAAGACATTACCTCAGATTGGTGTGGAGCGGACTCTCAGAGCAGACTGTTTGCATTACCCATATTCAAATTATTATGTCAGATCCTGTTGTGATGGGGCTACACTTCAAGGAGAAGGTTTATGTATGCTTGTATGTTGGGTTTGGGTTTGTTGCTTTGGGTTTTTTTTAAGATAGAGCAAGTGGCAGGGTAGAGAGCATCTCTAAATAGAGTAGAAAAATATCAAAAGGACAAGGTCCTTCACTAAATTGATCCAAGTGAATTATTCCAAGTTCTGTAATATTTCTACTTTATATCCTAAACCTGCATTGCTTCATGACAAATATGCTTCATAGTAATAATTCTTCATTCTTTAAATAATGCTTCATAAAAGTCTGGCTACAAAGTTCATTCTGCAAAAACTTGTTCGGAGGGAGTTCTAAGTTTTCCCGAAAATTGACTGTTAGACTGAAGTATATCTTCTTATTCTTAGTATTTAGAACAATGAACCTTTTTTTTTTGAGTTACACATGCTTGAAGAGGATGATATTTAAGAAGTAAAAATATTGTTGAGTCATAATTGAATATTGGAATTATAAACCAAAATGTTTTACCACATAATTAGCTCTCCAAGAGAGCAGCATGTTTTGATCAGATGAAAAAAATAGCTGAGAAACAAAATGTAGAAATGTAGAAAATAGAATAAATGCAGCTGCTATAAAATATATATGTCCTTGGTGACATGAGCATTTGACAAATGCAACTATTCAGTCTTTTTTACAGAGGATTTCAGCGTATATGAACAAATGTTTTGGTGTCTGGCTATTTGCCCACAATCCAGTTGGGTTCAGAGTCTGCATGGTTGTGTTTATACTAATCCCTGTGGATTCTACTGAATTCTTCAAACCATAGGAATTCAATCTAAGCATGTTAGACAAATGTGGCCATCTTTCCATTCAGTCTTGGTTTCTCAGTGTAATATTTTGCATCCTCTGTTGGCAAAAACCATGAGAAATTTGGGTGGAGTTTTAAATATGTGTGAAGTGGTTCTTTCTGAAGTAGCTGAATATTTCTGTGTCTGTTTAATCTGAAAATTTAACTGGAAAGATTTTTTTGAACAACAAGAACTTAGACATTTTCCGTGTAATTCTTCCCTAAAAATGTGTTTTCCCTGTGTTTTTAAGTGTTGACTTAGCTGTTTCTCTTACCACCTCACTAAAAAAATATTCAAACTATAAGTGCAGATTTCTCAGAAGACCTCTGAGAATAGCTGTGGTTATGACAGTTGTTGGGAAGGTGGCAAACCACAAGTAAAATCTCTTATTGCCTATTTTAGACATTAAAACAAGATCCTTCATATATTCAGGTATGTCAGAGTTTGGTGACTAATCACCAATTTATTAGACTTCTTGTCTTGTAGCCTATTGCAGACCTCCAAAACCTTTGTAATGCTAGATTTGACCGAATGATTTGTTAGCAGCTATACGCAGAACGTGTGGGTTCCAATCCTAGTTCTGCTACAGATTTCTCATGTAACCTCAGGCAAGACAGTTTATCTGCCTAAAAATTAGGCATCTAATCTCAGCTAGTCATCTAGGCTCCCTCTATAGTCAATGGTGAGAGATAGGCACCTCCAGAAGGCAGTTCGTAAGTCCTATTTTAGACCCCTATCTTTGAAGATGATGAATCACCCCCTGCAGGTGCCTGCCTCTGCAGCCATTGATACTGAGGGAGCCTGGATGTCTAGTCTAAACCAGTTGCCTAACTATTAAGTAGCTAAAAAAAGGTAAAAAAATATTTCATTATGGGTATTTTTGTCCCTCATTTGCCTGTATGCACTGAGTAGAATTAAGCCCATATGTGAGAGGTGATAATACAGACACATATGAGCAAGATGGTTGTGGGTGGCTTGCAAAAAATGATTTGTCAACGTCACAAGCCTTTCAGTCTCAACATGTAGGAACCAACTGGATTATTGGGTCTTTAGATACCAAAGTATATCCCATGTTTGCAAGGGGAGGCACTGTGACTTTCTTTTAGCACTACCGATAAAGAGGGAACATAACATCAATGCGTAATTAATCCAAAATGTTCTTCTTGTGTTTAAAGAAATCAGTGATCTAGACAGATTCCATGTCTTTGGACAAGATGCTAAAAGACACTAGATATGAGCACTGATTTTTCTGCTCAACTTTTTTCTGCAAACAAAACAATCTTAAAACATTTAATTATGCTTCTTATGTTAAAAAAAAGAAAAAAAAGAAAAAAGCGTTGATGAAGTTTTAACTTCATCCTGCAGCTTTATATTTATCACCATCTATTTCAGAAGGGTTTACTCCTCTCTATTAGTCAACACTTTCAAACTCTAGTTCGTCAGTCAATGAGTACAGTGGTGCTGCCCAACAGCACCTATAATCTGATTAAAACCCTAATGTTTTCTGTTTAATTCCTTGACCCTTATTAAGGAGCGAAAAGGAAAAAAATAGAAAAAAAAAAAGGCATTTGGCAGTGGAGTGAATATGTGAAGACCAACCGGATGCTTCGAATTTGATCTGATGTCACAAACCCCAGTACCTGACTAGACCCACAGTAACCTGAATTGCAGTTCAGAGTGTCCTGCACTATAATACAAGTGCGTGGAGCAACAATAAGAGACCAACTGTTGATGGCTCTGAGGGTGCTGCGTTCAGCAGGAAGGGATGTGTGGGGCAGTGCAGTATTGTAATCTGAGGCTACTCTATATAATAGTCAGAAAGGCAACGTTACCCTTAGGTTCAAAGATGATGGTAGGGAGAGGCACCGGCTTGAATTCATACATTAGATGGGTAGAGTGCCTTGGATGGGGGATCTGGGAGCAAAATGGAACTACCGAGGGAAAGCTTTTATCTTTTCTTGTTTCCTTGGGACTGCTGTGTCTCCATGATGCTGCAGCTACATCTCTCTTTCTGAGTATAGAGGATTGGGGAAAGTGAGTACTTCTATGTGCGTTTGAAAATACCTGTGGTATGGACATACGAGAACATACAGATATTTCAAATTTGGATTAGATAGGCTTGAAAATGGTGGCTTTCATGAACGTGGTATTGTTTTTATCAACAGTGTGATTTTTAGGGTAAGGTATACAGAAGCATGAAGAATCTTTCCCTATTCATCATTTCTTTGATCTCTGAAACGGATAGTTAAAAAGGGCATGAAGCTGAAGCACTGTTTTAGATGCTGAAAAATATATTTATTTTCAAAAAGAAAGATGTAGCTGCATCGCTTATCCTTTGAAATCAGGCCTAAGGTATCTTATAAAAACACTTAGTTTCTCAACTTTTAGACAGGAAACTTTGATCACATGCTTGACAATGATGATTGTTCTGTGGAGGTAAAGAACTGATTTAAGTACTGCTGATTTAAGCATATTCATTTTTCTCATACTATTAAGTGAAAACTTGTGATCATGAGGCGTCAATTTCTAGGCCTCCTTTGTCTGTCTGCCTACCTTTTTCATCTGCAGTAAAACGATATAAAAAAGGAGAAAATAATAAGAAAAGGTGATATACGGACTGAACTAAAGGAAACCAATTTCTTTATTTCCTTAGAAAACAAGGCTGCTGTTTCAGATGACATTTTTGGTTTTGACAAAATTGTCAAAAGAGATTTAACTCCTCTGCTTCCAGATCATAAGAATTCTGTAAGAGCAAGAGAGCCTGGCAAAGGAATTCCTCTGACTATTATTAAAGACAGATCGGATTTAGCAAACTCTGTGTTATTTTGAGATAAGAAAATTGCACAGAAATAAACAACTTGACATTTTACTTCCTCTTTACACTCTGCCTAAGATGGAAACCACATGAATGTAGGCATATTGCTTTGGAAATATGAAACATGACAAATCTTTGTTTTGCTTTGTTTTCAGCCTTGAAACCAAAGAAATTGTACGCTTCCCAGTGAATTACACAGTCAGGTTTCCCTGGGTAACCTGTGGTTCTTCGGAACCTATTTTAGTGTTTTAGAAAACTGTTAAGCCAGGCTAGTAATTGTTTATTAGTCCTCAGTGTACAGTTCAAGCCAAATAATTACAAACATATCCGTTCTTATATCATCTTAAAACTGCTGATCCTAAAGGGAACCTGTTTCCTCATAGAGGAAAAGCCGTATTTTCTTATTGAATGGGACAGAGAGTGATAGAAAGGGTGACCCCGTTGCAGTCGGTGGAGGGTTTGCCCTTAGTGGGACACAGTTCCACCTACCTGGCTTGTTACACCCATTTCTCTATGGTGCCAGTGTGCTGCAGTGCTTGCTGGGAGCAGGATGTCAGGGCTACACCACACAACGAGTGTCCCAGTCCCAAAGCATGCCCTGTTTTCCCTTTTGGAGTCAGATTTGGAAGGATGAGAAGAAGGAAATAATGATGGAAAGATTAAAAAGCCCCAAACCCTACCAGTGAAGTGCATGAGTTTTTACGAGTTAGTGTTCTAACTTTACCCTTTACACTCCATCAGCTAATTTTTGCACAACTAAATCAAACTACTTACTATTCCATTGGCAGGATTTTCTTCCATGATAAAACATTTTTATTATTATTATGTCCTGTTTCTTTGGGGGGGAGTGGGAAATGTAAGTTGTATTTTGGGAAATTTCCTAACCTCTCTTCAATTTGTTATTGCTTGATATGCTTCTCAGTGATTCTAAGAATTACTGAAGGATTTTCTATACTCATGTTATCAAGGACACTACTCATTTCTAAAAGCTAAGAAGTTTCTGAAGAACTTCA
The DNA here is from genome assembly GCF_964237585.1 of Gallinula chloropus. Lineage (NCBI taxonomy): Eukaryota > Metazoa > Chordata > Aves > Gruiformes > Rallidae > Gallinula > Gallinula chloropus. Next base: position 92,966,492 of record NC_140086.1, read on the forward strand.
GAAGGAGAGGAGTGTGACTGAACCACACTTCAGCCGTGAAGATGCAGCAGATAGCTCAGGCTTGGGTTGCACTGCCATTATGGGTAAAACTCAGGAACTTGTACTAGAGGTCATTTCTGAGCCTGGGTTTTGGAACCACTTTAAAGTTGATAGAACCAATATGCTTTTCTAGTTTATTACACCAAGCCCCTATGAATTTCGTCAAATATCCCCCATTTCTGATATTAGTCCTTTTGTATATTTTTCCACATATGAAAAACTGAGATAAGACAAGTTAATTCCCAGCCAGAGGATGGATTAGTTAATATTCAGATTGCATTTTGCAAATAGTAAGTAAATCCATGTAAAACTTTGGATAAATACAATGTAAGACTCTGAAAAACATCTGCATGATATGGAGAGCTACCTTAGCAGTCCTCTTTAAAAACAGGCATGCTGCGACTATGGAAGCACACTGAGGGAAGATTTATTAACAAGACATATAGGAATAAAACCCACCTTGAACTACTATATTTTGTATAATGCAGAATTAACTTTCCATATAAGATAAGATGATAGTTCTAAGGTCAGAGTAATTATTGTCTTGGATGAAGTGGGAAGGACTAGTGTTTGTAGAGACTGTTACCAGCAACGATAATATTGACAGAAAGAGTGTGATGTGTGAAATCATAGATGCATTTCTGGAAAAAGGTTTTCAGACATTCCACAGGGTGATTTTCAAAAGCATGAAAATTTGATTATTTTAGCTTTTGAATTTTTAAGATATATTTGGTTTATCATTTTGTTATTATCCATATTGAAATGATTCTTCGTTTTCTGTAGTAGCCAATTATTATATTATAAAGGCAAGAGGAAAGAACATATATCATATTAAAAACCTTTCTGGAAATGCCCAACAATATGCTTTTCTCTTGGACAATCCGCTGTCTTGAAAACTTGAAATTTCATTTAAGTTGCTTTCAGGAAATTTTTTCTTATGCCACCATATTTTTGCATCTAAGCATTTTCATTGTGACTGTAATATTTTATCTGAGTTAACTGAAGCACTAAGCTGCAAATTTAGGAATGTTAACTTAGGTCTCCAGTCTGTCTTGTAGACTTGATCTTGGAGATTGCCGCACTTTTTCTGTAGATCAGTGAAAATTTTCTTTTGACTTGGTTCAGTCATACACCACGAGTGTCACAATTCTCTGAATGTCTTAAGAAACATATAGCCTGGCCAGGTAGCCATGTTTATAGGAGAGAATTAATATGTTGTACATTTAACTCTGCTATGAGAGAATCTACCAGAATGCTGGATGCATGTTAGTGACAGAACTGACTACCAGTGAATTGCTTGAGATCAATGAAAGCTGAAGGTATTGCTCTAAGTCAAAAAGAAATATTGAAATTAATAGTGCTGCTATTCCAAAATAATTTTACTTCCTTTCTATTGTTTGATTCACAACTCTTAATTTCTGAAAGGTTGCCATTTTGATCTAAAATGAGACAGTAGATGCAGAAATGGCATTTTTTCATGCTGCAATGTCTGTAATTTGCACCTGTCTCCTAGTAAAATATATATAGTCCTCCACATATTGCTTTACTTAATGTAAAGAGTCCTTACTGATCCCTGTTGTGGTTGGGTGATAAATATCCACAATCCAGCCAGGCCTCCAGACCAGTGAGTACTGCTGCTCAACTTTGACATCTACATGAATTGCTATAAGTGGGCTAGAGGCTAAACTGGGTATAACTGGGGAGGGTGGTCTCTTCATCCCTGGTTATCTGCATGCTTCTCTATTTTGTATCGGGTTATCACTGGCGAAAGAGACTGGACTGCAGTTCTCAGCTACCCCAGTTGAATATGTTCCTAACTAACATATGCCCCTTGCAGATCCAGCCCAATGAATGGCCTCCATTTGTTTTTTCATCTGCTACATGGTGTAATAATGCTTTCCTCTCCATAGCATTGCTCCAAAGATGCATGTAGTTCAATAACATGTGATTGTGATCCATAACATGAGACCATTTAGCAGTCCATTTTTTATAATCAAGACATCTTGTGTAAGTGTTGTGATGCAGCATGTTAGGCAAATGCTGGCTGTGTTTAGCAGACCCAGGTACCTGCTCATGCACGAGCTGTCTGCTACAGTATGCATAGCAGACATGGGATCCAATCCTATTTTCCCATTTAAAAAGTAGTGTTTTGCCACCAAATGTAATGGGAACAGGGTCTTTCTTCCCGGTGCTGTGTGAAGGGCAACCAGGCTGGTGAAGGGGCTGGAGGGAAAATTGTATGAGGAGCAACTGAGGGATCTGAGGATGTTTAGTCTTGAGAAGAAAGAGGCTGAGGAGAGACCTTATCATCACGTACAACTACCAGAAAGGAGGTTGTAGAGAGGTAGGAGATGCCCTCTTCAACCAAGTAACAGGAGACAGGACAAGGGGAAATGGCACAAAGCTGCACCAGCGCAGGTTCAGATTAGATGTTAGGAAAAAAACATTGAAAGAGTTGTAGGGGCCTGGAACAGGAAGGGAGGGGGTTGAGTCACCATCCCTGGGTGTATTTAAAAAAAAAGGTAGATGAGGTGCTTAGGGATATGGTTTAGCATAGAACAGGAATGGTTGGACTTGATCTTAAAGGTCTTTTCCAACCTTGTGATTCTGTGATTCTGTGAACGGTGAAGGGTGAAAGAAGACTTTTAGTGGTGATGGACCAAAACACAATTAATTAATTATAGTAAGAAATCACTGCTGGGCCAAGTTAGTATCTCCTGCATCCTAACCATGTGCTCTCAAGAGTAAAAGAGACAAACTCAAATGGTAATCGTTTATTATGCCTGATGGCAAAAGCAAAGGAGTGGCAATACCGTATGTCCTTTCTTCCAAATTTACATTATATTTCCTTTGCTGTAAAGTGTCTGTGTATGCTGATTGGCCATGTTTTCCTCATTTTCTTCCATCATTTACTAAGTCAGGAGACAAATCCCACTCTTACTACCACTGTGTGAAGCTGAGCAATTTATTTTTTAAAAAATACATAGTGCAAGTTACCATACTATCTTGGAGGCCTGTTTTTTCCCATGCATTCCAATGGTGATCTCCATTTCCTCTGCTCTAATCAACACCATCAGCAGGAAAAGAAAAAAAACCAAAATTCTGCTTCCTATTTGATTTTAGAAGCTCCTACTTATATATATAAATCTAAGACACTTTGAGGAAGATTTTTCAGTGCTTAGCTGTTGAACAAACCCTTGTTTCTGTGCATGATCCTTTTTACAGAAATAGTTCTACTGCCTGCCGTTTTTCTCTGAGATGGGAATATGTGTGATGGGGGAGTAATTGTTCTGTCAGCAAGAGTGGGATAGGACCCAAGAGTAAAGCTTGGTCTTCTGATGCAGTGTATCAGGATTAAAAGGTCCCTGTGTTTTTCAATGAGGTTTTATGGAGCATTGCTCTGGTTTTCCCTAATAACCAGCTTTCTCAGCATTCATTGTCTTAAGACTTGATCTTTGGACTCTGGCACCCTGCATCTGAGTCTTTTTATTTGGGGAGGTGGTCCTGCGAAATGCCCAACCCTCAGTGCCTGATAAAGGGTGACTGGCTACCCTTACAGGCAGTGGCTCAGTTCCATAGGCCTAAATTAGGATATTCCACTAGAAATACGTGCTTAAATAGATATTAGATACATGAGTAGCGTGAACTGGCCCTTCCTTATTTATTTTTTTTTGCCATGAAGTACACTTGATCTTCTTCAATTGCCAAGGATACTGTGGTAGAATTGAGTGTCATATTGCAGAACCATAGTGAGTTATTATGGTCACGGTCTCTCCTCTGACTATTTGCAAATTAGCATTTTACTAACAGGGGAAGCATATGCTAGATTAAAACAGGGAGGGTTTTTCCTTTCTTTTTTTTTTTTTCTTTTTTTTTTTTTTAAGGGAAGACAGAAATGGCAAAAATTATGCTCCTCAATTTCGTTGTGAAATATCTCTCCTTTTCAGGGAAATATGTTTTCTGGATGGATTGCCACCTGCAGAGTATACTATACATCTTTGTTAAATTATTTTCTGTCTCTGCAGAAATAGCAGTTTAGTTTTGTAGTATTTTTTAAACAAAATGACTGAGCATTTAGCACAATTATGTTCAGCACTATAATCTTTTTTTTTCTTCTTTTGTCGAGCCATCCTTTAACAGGGAATAAAAAATGAGACACACTGTAAGCTATTTTGCATAAATGAATAATTATGATTGCCACATATTGCCAATTGTAATTAGAGATAATAATGCTAGGTTTTGGAGCTTTTACTCATGTGTTGCTTTCCCAAGCAAAACAGAACTTTTGTAATGTTCATCCAGTTAAGTGAACAGATTGGTTTTTCTCCTCTCACCAAGGACACACACATATGTGCTTTTTTCCCCCTGCATATTTTTTTTTTTAAATGATAGCTTTAATTAGTTGAAGGTAAATACGTAAATAAAAGGCACACTATAAATAGCAGGCTCTTAGCAAAATTAGAGGCACATTAAAGATAACACACTTTTGGGACTTGCAGATCAGTTAGCAAGTCGTCTGAGCATTACAAGGAAATTGGCAGCTGCTTACAGTTAGCAACCAGAAATGCTGTAGGTAGTGCCTACATGTGCAGATCATTTAAGGGCTCAGTTTACCTTATATACATTCCAGCACCTCTGGGATTTGAGGAAGGGTTGTTTTTTTGGGATTTTTTTTTTTTTTTGTGGGGAGAGGAGATGGCTGAGCTGAAAACGGCGACGTTTTAGGCATATGGTCTCGCAAAGCAGAGCAGCTCACTGCTGCGGTGGTAAAACCTGCCGTTTATTCGGCTCTCGGATCCTGTGCATCCACATTGACATGAGAACTTGGCATGGCTCTAGACTAAAAAACAATGCTGTTTAATCAGGTGTGGAGTGCTGGCTTATTATTTTTGCCAGCAGCTTTGTTTTACTTGGACTGCGTAGCCTTGTAAGAATTCAAAGCCATTGCAATATTGCTGAAGAAGCTTTTTGAGATGTGTAACTAACCATAATGCTGTATCTCCAGGGTACTGAATGAATGCAGCAAACAAACTGTACTTTGCAACTGTCTCATTTTCCTAGGAAAAATGGACTAACTTCTGGAATTGTTGTTCAGCTCCCAGTCTCAGTGGGAGTTCTGTCTGAGCACAGGCAGGCTAAAGCCTAAACAATGAGCATTAAATTTGGCCCCTTCATCTCAGGATCTCACAATTCTTTTGGAAATGTTAACAAATTAAGGTTCACAACCCCCACCCTGCAAAATAATACTGTTCCTCTTTTACAGATGGGCAAAGAGGATCATGAATCAGGGAAAAAGAGAGGAGCAATGGATCAGAAATCTGACTCTAGAGCAGGCTGCTCCATTGTCTTTATTGATTATTTTTCACAGCTCGGTTAGAGCCACAGTCTCTCATTATGCTTCTCAAGAATTTTCATAACTGGAGTTGAGGGTGTTTGGACATGATTTACCACACGGATTATTTGATTCATTTTCCTCTTTCTGCATATCCCGACTTGACTTTGTCATTTAAACCCTAATTGGAAGGGTGCTGCAGCCTTTACAGGTTACAAATCCTGCTGTTTTGCCTACCACAGAATGATTTAAATGTGAACATAATCTCCATTCCTTGCCCTGCAGAAGCTTTCGTGTGGCAGCACATCTCACAATTAGGCCACACCTAGCTGAAATCTCCCAAAGGGATGCTATAGAAACTATTATCCTCTTTAGGGATTGGTAACCTGGCATAGATAAAAGTAGAGGAAAAAAGAGACCCAATACTCTCTTAAAATGTGCACAGATTTATTATTTTTTTAATGGGATTTTAAAATTATTGGACTGTTGCTGCTGCTTTCCATCCTAGACAAGGGATGTATCAAAATGCTCTCCAGGTTGTTTGTCCTTATAAATTGCATAGCTTACTCTTCTGCTCTTAGAACAAAATCTCTGTGGTAGCTTCATATACTAGATAGCATTTTAGCAGAATTTTACAGGTATATATGTTAACACCTTCTTATCATTCAAGCTCTCTCAGCAAGGTCATGGTGAAAAGCAGCCACAACTTTTGAAGAAAGTAGTCCTAGAAAAGTACTTTCTGTATTTGACTTGTTTTCATGTAGTGTGCTTACCATCTACATGAATTCCTAGCAGACCCTTCTATTTCCCCCCTATCTGCTGTTCTCCATTCCTTACTCCTTCATCATCATCCTCTTGTTCCCCATGCCTTGTTCCCTTCTTTTTCTCTTAGCTGAATATTCTGTATCGTCCCTTTCTTTTTTTTAACTCTTCAGTAAGCAAGCTCACAACATGGTCATCTTCTTTACTTGAGTCTCTTCCTCCAGGGACCTTCTAGAGGTTGTAGGTTCCCTGATTTTCTCAGTGTAACAACCCAAAATCAGGTGCTTTTCTGTTTGCAAAGCTGTTAACTGATGTCTGGTCTCTCATCACGGGATGATTCAGCAGCTTTTTCTCTCCTTTTTTTTTTTTTTTTTTTCTGGACAGATATACTTCTGTTCTTCTACAACCTTTCAGATAATGCTGCAAATACTTATTTTCTATCCCTTTAGTTAAACCATGACATCCCTTCTGTTTGCATTGCTTGTACAGGTATGTTCACTTTTGGTGTTTCTTAGCTTATATTCCACTGCTTTTATATTGAATTTCAAACTATTCCTAAGGTATTTTATACTGACCTTCTTTCATAGCAGGAATTCAGCAGAAACATTTAGGGCCATTTCACTGCCTACCTTTCAAAGACCCCTTTAAAATTCTCCCTGCCTTTCTAAATTTCCCCATATTTCACAAACAAAAAGCAAAGTTTATTGTCCACTGCTTATCTTTCTCATCGATATTGTCTCCTTGTTTCCTTTTACTCCCTAGATATCCATTTTTTAACTGTTAATAATGTTCTTTATATAACAGTTGTAATCTCTGGCAGCTCTAATCATCATACTAATCTTTGTATGATGCTGATTGCCATGGAGATCTCCATCTAGAACTGACTCTCTTAAGCATTGTGGTAACGTAATTAAAACCTTAATGCCACTCCAGTCTGTTGTCATGTGCTCCACTTCTCATGGTCTGGAACCAAACTTTTGCATATCAAGAAACCTCATTATAGAGTTTGTTCATCTTTGCTCCTCACATGCAGTGTGATTAAACCATGCAAAGTTGTCTGAATTAAGTGTTGATTAGTCAAGCTAACACTTTAGTTTTCTTCTAATATTACATTAAAATATCCCTTGGAAATGCTTTCTAGAGAGCCTGAGGACTGTATGGTGCAAGGAACAGGGAAAAGGGAATAGGGCACTGCAGCAGTCACTACTTCCTTTCATACATTTTAGGCCACTCTGCTGCCAGATTCACGTATATTGAAGCTGAGCACACAAGCTCACTTAAATTAATTACTTTCAGTATGTATTTAAGGATGAAAATAAGGAAGTACAGGCAGAAAAGAGACGGATGGGTCAAATAGAGAGCTTGCTAGTGCAAATTATTTTAGGGAATTTTTGAAAAGGACAACTGAACCAGGAATTAAACCAGATTACAATGATGCTGAGAGTAGAGGAGTTTGATTTTTCAGGTTGTTGGATGAATGGAGGAAAGAGGGGAAAGTAACAAGCCAACCCAAAGGAAAAATATTTCACTTTCCTCACCCAAACAAAAGACACCCATTTTCATTTAATAACATCTTTGAAATGATGAATCACATAATCAGATTGGTTGTGAAGTCTCAAAAAGCTGTAATCAAAATATTAATTAATTGTCCCTTATCCTACATCACTGAATCATTTGAGGTTGGCGGGAACATCTGGTTCAGCCCTCCTGCAGGGTCTTCTAGAACAAGCTGCCCAGGACCATGTTCAAAAATTTTTTGATAATCTACAAGGCTGATGACTCCACCACCTCTGTAGGCAGCCTGTGCCAGGGCTTGGTCATCCTCACAGTGAAAAAGTGCTTCCTGATGTTCAGAAGGAACGTGCTGTGTTTCAGTTTGTGCCCACTGCCCCTGGTCCTGTCACTGAGCACGACTAGAAAGAGCATGGCTCTGTCTTCTTTATACCCTCCCTTTATGTGTTTATATACATTAATAGGATCCCCCTGGACCTTCTTCTTCTAGGCAGGACAGTCCTAGCTGTCTGAGTCATTCTGCCTAGGAGAGAAGTTCTAGTCCCTTCATCATTTTAGTGACCCTTTGATGGATTTTCTCCAGTGGCTCCATACCTCTGTTGTCCTGGAACTGTGAAACACTTAGGCCTTCCCTATTTAAAAAGAAAAATGTATTTTCAGATTAAATCATCTGACTATTCATCACAAATGTGTGAAGAACTTTTATCAACCCAAATAATTTTCCAAATAGCAAAATATTAACCTTTTTTTCTTTTATCTTAAATTACATCGATGGATTTTTTGGGGCGGTGGAGGGGGAGAGGGGGGTTGAGGATTTTCCTGACTGCAGATTTCACAGGTGCTATATTACTACAATACCTAGATAACATCAATAAATTAATACAATTACTCCTGGTTTACAAAGGTGAACCTGTACTGAGATTTTTTTAATTGATTATGATATCATGTAAATAGACTGTATTTCTCCTTATCTCAAATAGAATTTAATCTTTCATGCTACTTTATTTTTTCTTGGTGCTATTCATGAACTCAAGGTTCTTAGTATTTATAACATTTATAATTATTATTAATTACTTTCATTGTAGGGGGAAAAGTAGTATCATTTTGCAAAGCATGGAAAATGCAAGTAAACACTGTACTTAGAAAAAACCCTTTTTTCCTGCTAATGTTATTGCATCCTTTAATTAAAATATATACTCTGTCCTCGGTTTCTGGCTACATCAATATATATATGAATAAGAGACAGTGTTCGATGGGAAGCTCATGCTTGCCTTTTTTCTTGTCTTTGTAAATTAAATTTTAAAATCTCTCCAAAAATAAGAATTCAGTATCCTCCTTTCTCTTATTTTCTGGTTAGCTGTATTTTTTTGCCTGCAATAACAAAGCCATGAAAAAAGACAGCAATCCCCTTGCTCATGTGATATAATTCCACACTCTGAGTGTGAATACTGGCAGATCAGCAGAATGAGCCATCTGCAAGCTATAAGCTGTGTCTTTGCATGAGTAGATTTAGGATAAAAAAAAAATTGTCTGACCTGGAAGCCAAACGTTACTTGGCATCTTTACTAGAGATCCCTGCGAGGCCAGCCACCGCTTGTGCTGAATTTGTGTCCTTTCTGAAATATATGTCCCTCCCTCTTGCCATCATATTTTGTAGTACGTGTACGTAAGCGCACACACAGAAATGCACACGCAGAGGGCTGCACCACGGGCCACCTCCGAGATGCTGTACTGCAGTTTAATGAATATCAGACCTCATACTTAGTCTCCGTTGGATTGCCGTGCTGGTGAATAATGAATATCATACTGCAGGGTTAATCCCAAGTGGCTAGTTTCCTGGTTTTAACAGGCTGGGTGTTAGTCCTGAAACGCTTGTAAATGTCTACAGTTCATGCATTGTACTCTGTTGGAACATGCACTTCTAAATCCGCACCTCACTCAGGCCAGTAACTCCCACTGAAGTCAGTGGAGGTAGTCAGGGGTATAGCACAAGGTGGACATGCCCCCCGCTCCCTGTTCATCATCTCTCAAACTGCTGACCGAAGTCCCACCTCAAACAGAAGAGTCACGCTCACTGGCAGTTTTTCCTTTCCATGAGTTGCTGTTTCCCTTCTAAGCTTGATCTGCTGGCTCTGGCATCCTAGTCCTCAGAATTGTAGCTCGTGCCTTCAACTAATGAAGTCATTGGCAAAATTCCGATGGACTTAATTCAGAAGACGATCCAGCTGAACAGCGCTGACTCCCGAGAACTCCTGAGCCCTTGTGGAATAAATGTGAGTTGCTGAGCCACAGGATTTGTAGAAATTTGGCCCTGGACTATAGAATATTAGAGGCAAGTGGAGCCTATCTTTTCAAATGGTGCTCTAGAAATTATTAAGTAGCAGTAAAACCTGTCAGATGACACAAAACTTCAAACTTGTGGTGGGAGCAGAGAGGCTAGGAATGCTTTCACTGCATTTGTGGAGGTGCACAAAGGAAGGTCTTAAAAGAAATACCTTTAAAAAGAAATACTTTTTACCCCTCTTGTCTTTTTGTCTCCCTTCTCTATTTACCTCCACTGGCAGGTTTAGGATCTGACCAGACCTTCCCAGTTGTTCTAGCTAAGAGCTAATGCCTGCATAGCCTACATTTTCTTTGCTCTTATGCTTGCTTCAAAAAAAAAACCCCAACTTGCTTTGAATTACATTAAATTTTTCCCTTCCACTAACCTCAATAGCAACAAAACCAGATTAAAACAATAACAACTGAAAATAATTTCTCCAGCATTGGAAGACATAGATATTTATGTAGCATTAAATATCTTCTTGCATGATCCTTCTCCTGCAATTACAGTGAACATTACTGCTGCCACACTGCTCTTTCAATATAAACCAAAACAAGCTAAAGAGATTCTTAGGTCTCAAGACTGTTGGTGGTGATGTCCTTCTTGCATGAAAAAAAGAAAAAGCCAGTGGCTGGCCATGGTGTTAAGGTGTGATAAAGGCATCATATCTACTGCCTGGGAAACTTTTGGTATCTAAGTGTTTGAACATACTGGCTGCTGAGAAGACAGACAAATGGAGATTTCATCATGCCAAACCAGGAGCTAACTGTGAATCTGCGATGGGAAAAAGGTCACATTTTGAAGGCTGGTTCTGGTGGGCTCAGCACCTGTTACTGTACACCTGGGAAATACTGGTGGTGTTTGGGAGGGCAGAATTTCCCTTCTTTATTCTTTTACCCTCCATACTTTGGAGTGAACTAGAGCATTTCCCTTTCAACTGTGTGTACTACAGGCCATCTGTAGAATGGGGCCTTTGCTCTGCCCACACTGGTATTTATGTGACATCCATCTTTGGGCTTTATGACATTTAAATACCAAAGTGCTGGGCTGTGGCTCACTGTAAAAACATGGTCTCTGTTTTACCTGACCTCTAGAGTTTGGTGCCATGTTCTGAGCAAACTCACTAATTATTCTATGCAGGGAGCACTAGCAGAAATGCTACGACATTGGTAACAGCAGCATTATAAAGCCCATTTTGGTCCCAGTACAAGTCCAAGTGCTTAATGCTAAGAAAGCCAACAGCTCTATATGAATGCCTTGGTTCCACTCGGCATTGTCGCTCACTCACTTTTTCCCTTCCAGAAGGAGATAAGGGACAGAGGTTTAATGCCAGCAATAACCACGTCCTGCCTTTCAGCATGCATGTTTTCAAGAACAGAAGGTAGACATTGAATATCCAGGCAGGTACTTAACTATGTGTCTATTGTGATCATTTCCTAAAGAGTTTAATGCTAGTCCTCAGGTTTGAGGTCAGGCATGACAACTGTAGGAGCAGCCACGCTAAGGGTCAAGGGCCCCAGGAGACAGAAACATCTGCCTGTTTCCTGACTCATTTGGGTCACGCAGTCCTTACCAATTGTTGAGAAAACTCATTATGATGAGCAACTCCTTGAGAGATGGCTTTAGAGCAAGGAGAGCAGCAGCACAGGAAAATGGCCTCTGCAGCCCATGTTTTTGTGAGAGATGGTTTCTTTTTCTTCTTTTTTTTTCTTTCCCTTCCTCTCCCTGAATAAATAGAGTGAGCCTGAGGGAAGAGCCTGAAAAAGATTTTGGCATGATGTTAGTCCTTCCTGGGTTGGGGAAATGAGCCAATAGCCTTACAGGCAGCTGACTCTTTAATCACATATTTAGTACCTGGGAGAAAAATATTCTGAGATGCATAAGTGACCTCTAGAACTGAAACCAATTTCAAATGTTACCCCAAGATTTAGGAACCAGGGCAGCCTTCTAAGTGCTCAGAGTTTTAAAGGTGTTTTGGTCTCCAAATTATTTTTTCTTTTAAATTTCTGGTCCTATGCCATTGTGTAACTCAGACCTTGACTGTCGCATGACATTGTCATGTTTGACAATACTATACTTAATTTTCTATGCCCAAAGCTCCAGCTGGGCTCATTCACTTTCAAAGGTATTCAGTCCTTTTAACAACCTTTCAAAAGACCTAACTATGGATTTAAGTTGTTGAATGTAGATTTCTCCCTCCAAGCTTAGATCAAAGTATGAACACCATGAATGAGAACAAAATATGTTGTTTCTCTATCCAGTGAACTCTCTCGATGCACAAATCCAGACTGGGTCCACAGAACATACAATATTCCCTTCTTCAGCATTTCCACCATTAATGACTACTCAGTGGCCCACACACCTATGAAAATGCTTTAAAGGGCCTCAGGAACATGGGCTATATGGTCACCAGTAAAAGAGGAAAGGTTGGAAACCAGACTGAGAGTGTGAATACACGTAACTGTGTGCGGTAGTTTCTCACCTGATACTACCTGCCATCACTTTTCCTTTACAAATCGTGCCTTCACAAGGAAATGAGCAATTACTGAATGCAGCTAACTGACTTACCCCAGAGTACAGTTTGATCTCACATGAAAATGTTGGCTGAGACTACACCTAGGAAGTTTGTTTGTACCCCAGCTCTGGGAGCAGGGGGTTGTTTCCAGGCTGTGGGGTGGTGGCAGCAGCCAACTGATTTGATTATAAAAGGGACACATCTTTACGTTTCTCTTTGTTCAGCTGAATTTGAAAGTCTGAAAAATTGCAGAAGGTTATGGCTTTCATATATGTAGATGGGACTTAAAATGGTGATGCCAATATATCCACATGTGCCACTTAAGAATGAGTAAAGATCCCTGTGTGCAAAAGCCAACTAAGTTACAGAAAATGTAAAAGCTTTTGTAGTCTTTTTTAATTTGGAGTTCAGCAGTTTAAGTTCTAACTTACTCTGATTAGTACACTTCTTTTGGTTCCTAATTTTAAAATTTTCCTAATTACCAAAAAGTGTTTGAAATTAAATCACTTTTTTCTTATTAATAAAAACGCTGGGAAAAGTTGAAAATTATGTGAAATCTCTAGTCAGAGACCTTGTTGGAGGGTTTCCTTTTAGCAGAAATGATAAACTAATCTGCTAGAAGAATTCTCCGATGAGACAAAAGAAAACTGAAATGACAAGGCATACAGTGCCACCACAGAAATTTTTTAAAAAGGGAATTTCTCCAGACCTTTTTTTTATTGCTTAAAAGCTAGAGATACATTTAAATCAGGATCAGAAAATCTAGTGCATCGGTAGCTGTCTGGTTTTTAGTTTTACTTATCTTGAGTTTACATTGGAAGTTTTTTGAAAGCGTGGGACAGAAAATCGCATTGCAAAACCCACATGACCAGTAGCCATAAGGACATTTTACAAGTCCTGACCACAGCTCCAAACTGCTAATGTCTGTGGCAGGGGAGAGGGGAGAAGAAAGCAGGCAGATAGCTACTGATTGAGACAGAGCACAAAATTTCAGCACAGTTAAGAAAGACCAAGAGGAGTGGCAGGGAAGAAAGCTAACTGCTTCGGGTGTGTTGAGACAGGGCAACATCAGGTTATCATAGTGTAGTTAAGCCAGGAGCAGCTGCTGCCAGCAAAACCAAACCTATCTTGCTCCTTGGCTGAAAACTTAAGTATCAACACCCTTTAGTTATGCATAAAAAGATACACAAAGCTACCTGCTTAAAAGTGATGTTGTTAATTGCACCGAATGTTAGCGAAAGATTGAGTTATTCATAGTTACAGTTCCCAGGGTTTTCTTGATTAAGGAAAATAAGCAGAATTTGATGCTAATACTTCGTTTCACATAGCTCTCTCAGTTTGCCTAATCCAAGAAAGGATATATTTTAAGTATCAGATCTGCAGAAAATGCATCTATCCGCTAGTTCCTTAGCAACCTTCTGGGATATGCCTGCATCTACTCCCATAAACCCTGCATATCAGAAATCACCTCCAGTGGGTTTCCAGGGATCAGTGGATTTTGCCACACTAACACCACTGTTCCTGTGCAGTTAGAATAAATAATCTTATTTACTTACAGGATCATTGCTGTGTTTTGGGCTTTTTTAAAATGGGTCACTAGGAAAACGTAAGTAAGTACATTTCATTGAGAGCCCTCTATGAGAATGAAGAGGGCTGATGTCTGTACTAGCTCTATATCCATTTTTTAATAACTAGAAAAAATAATGTTCGTTTGGAAGTGCAGTTATACTACTCATCATAGCCCTTGTGCTCTTTCCTCTGCCTTTTAGCTAGAGTTAGAAGCAGCTAAAATTAGCAGAGACTTCTGTAAGGAAAGATTTTAAAAGAACAACAGATCTTTGTAGTTTGTGCATTTTTCTCTTCAAAAAGAGAAATTTCACATTTCAGTTACCCTCACAGGATGTGCACCTTAGATTTATCATTGTCATATAACTTTACGAGTGATCTGAATGTTATCAAACAACCCTGTACATAGCTAAATTGCATATGGTAATAGATAGTAGGCAAGGGATGTCTCAGCTCAGTAGTTTTTACTCATGTGAATAGTCGATACTAGCTGCAGCAGGGTGTAAGGGTCCCTCGCTTGAGACAAGAGTTTTCAGGATTTGAATCAGGCTCAAAATTTTCACTTTAATCAGGAGTATGTGGGTCTGATCCAGTAGCTCATGTAGTGCAGATGAAAATCTCTGAATCCACCTGAAGGGCTTCTGTTGTGCTGTGCCTGTATCTGCACTTTATCAGTGCTGTTTCGACACCAAAGGCATTCTGATATTGTTATTTAGTGCATGCCATACAGTTTCAGGAACAGGAGCTCCGTGGCTGTGACCCTCCTCACTTCTGGCAAAGTTGTTGGAGTGAAGTCTATGTGTGGCAAGGGGAAATCTCATCTATTAGTGCTAATAAAGAGCTGGAAAAAGCATGACTTCTAAAGTCACTGAAGGCTTTATTTTTGCCTTCATAGGGTTAATTCACATTTAAATATGGTTTTTTTATTAAGTATGAGAAGAATTCATGAGATTCATGTTCACTTAGTCTTAGAAGCAAATGGTGAGTCATGGTACTTTAAGTCATATTTAAGTATGTTAAGACCTAGAAAGACCAAGCAGAAATATCAGATAGGTCAGATGTATGACTGCCTGTGTTAACAAACGTAGCCTGCCAATAGACATAAGTATAGTGTGTATATTAACAGATATACTTTATATACATATAACATATATAGACATAGATAGGTGTATTCATTTATATAGTTAGACATTTACACAGAAATACCTATAAATTACCTAATTTTTACATGATAAATGCTCTAGCTGTCCTCTCACACATTTGTTTAGTAAGGGTGTAAATGTTTTCTCACTTTCCTTACTGCAAATGAATAACATGTTTAATAGCATGTAAATACGACCTGTACATGCAAATAGCTTTTAAATATGATAAAAATTATGGTTAACCTTTCATGTGGTAGTTCCTGTACAAAGTAAAGAAAGATTTCATGCAGGATTGCCTACTTTCTCAACCCAAAGGTATTCAAAAACTTCTCTGTGGCCAGGATCACAAAACACCTGTCTGAGAGGAGAAAAACCTCATCATGTGGTTTACAAGTGAGAGATGACAAAAATTTCCATTGGAGTTACCATTTCTTCATATGATGATGCTGGGCTGGACATGAAGCTGGGTCCTCAGGTAACCTAATTATTGCAGCTCCTCATAGGTCACTTCAACCAGATCTACTGATCTTGTTGTCCAACCCCTCCTGTTCTGTGAATCTGTGTAAAAGACAGTAGATTTATATTAGTAAGAAACTTCCCTATGTGGGTGGTGAGGGCCTGGCACAGGCTGCCCAGAGACGCTGTGGCTGCCCCCTCCCTGGCAGTGTCCAAGACCAGGCTGGATGGGGCTTTGGGCAACCATGTCTACTGGAAGGTCTCCCTGCCCATGGTACTACGGGGGTTGGAACTAGACGGTCTTTGAGGACCTTACTGTGATTCCAGATATGCAGTTTGATTGTGCTCACGGTGGCGACCGCTATCCCCCATGGCATCCTTTTCCCTTGCACTGCCACTGAGGGCTTCTCAGCCAGGTTAGAGTGTCCTTCTACTCAGCACTGTGCCAAGTGGCCACATAAAGGCAATTGCTAACAAAACCTGAGTGAGCTCCACATCAGTACTTAGGAAAGCATAAAGGTTTGCCAGATTTGTGGTGAGCAGTCCTAATGCCGTTAAGCAGACTGTTTGAATTAGAGTTTCTCCTGACCATGTTTTTGCATTTTTTGCAATGTTGCGTTCAGAGCAGAAAAGAATCTTCTTATGGAATTCCTGTTTCTAGCGAGTCAGCGGGGCTCATTCCCTCCATGGATCAGGCAGCTTCCGGACAGACACCCTCTGAAGTGGGTTTCAGCTAAGCGCAAGCATCCCGTGTGCTCTCACAGAAGTCAGCCTTGTGCTGCTAGTCAAGGGAATTGATATAGGATTGATTGACCAGCTTTGCCCTGAATGGGGATGATCATTTGCTTCTTAAACTTCCATCCAGTGCTTTGGCAAGCAGAAAGCCTGCACTAGTGCCAAATCTGTAATTACTTTACTAACAGCGATGACATGTATGCCTGTTCCGCATGATCCTATTTTGTTGCTTCTGTTGTTGGCTATGAACAGCTCAGTACTTCAGATAATAGGAACCTCATCCCTGCATCTGTCTCTCAGCAGGGTGAGCTTTAACCTAGGCTTTGAGAAGGTTTTAAAGAGAAAGGGCAACAAAAACAACAAAAAGGAAAAAACAAAACCAGGTTCTGACTTGGTAGATACTGCAGAAAAATAGCTATCTCAAGGATAGTAGAGGCCACAGGGCTCTGAATGCACATGAGGACCATTGAAAGGGGCACTCCATCTCTGCTGTGCCCCAATGTCTCAGCACACTCTTAATACATTCAGATTGTGCCATGCGGCATAGTAATTGTCAGTCCATAAGGGTTTGCCTTTTGCTACCATCTTCCCTTCCCTTCCCTTCCCTTCCCTTCCCTTCCCTTCCCTTCCCTTCCCTTCCCTTCCCTTCCCTTCCCTTCCCTTCCCTTCCCTTCCCTTCCCTTCCCTTCCCTTCCCTTCCCTTCCCTTCCCTTCCCTTCCCTTCCCTTCCCTTCCCTTCCCTTCCCATTATTCACCATTGCAACATTTAATAAACAGCTGAAAGAACTAAAACCTAACAGCAGATTTATTTTCCTGACTCACAAGGAGAGAATGGTGTAAAAATTCTTATAATTTTATTTTAAGAAGCTTTCATTTCTTTCTTTTTTTTAATTATTTTATAAATGTGCATGGAATTAATTCATCATCTCCAGACAGATGATCCTCAGATGAGGAATCCTACCTTTTTTTGTACGTTTGATTACAATGTTACTGCAATTAAGAGAACTCTTTCATAACCCAATCCAGCTCACTGCTTTATTCTAGTTTCTTGACAGGTTTGCTTCACTGTTTATGCCTCTGTGTGTACATCTATAGAGACACATGCACACTAATGGAACAAGTCAGCCAAAATACTCATTCTTATGCAGAAAAAGGGTCAGTGACCTGCAGATGCCACGTGTGACTTATTTAAAATTCACTCTGTGTTTATCTTGAATATTTTCTCACCTGCTTTATTCAGTAGAATACACATTTTTAAATGGCCAAGCAGGAAATATATGTCCTTTTTTTTCCTAAAACTTTCTTTCCCTTCTGTGCAGCAGCAGCTGCCTGCCATGTTATTGTTTTTTGTCGCTAGCAGGCTTTTTGGGTGCGCGCCAATGATTTTGTATGGGGAGTGGGACGATTTGCATCTAAATGGTGAATGGCAAGGCTGGGCGTGGGTACACTCAGCCACACCAGGTGAGGCACAACAGCCGCTTCCAGCTCACCTGGAGTAATTAATTCAATAAAAAGTTAATTACATTGAAAGGGAAAAACAAACTTCCATATAACAGATGGCAAATTTTTAGTGTGATGGAAACTAAAAGGGTTTTCTTTTTAAACACCATTATGGTGTGCCCTAAATGGCATACAAACCTCTCTCCTCTTGGTATATACTTAAGCAATTGCATATGTTATTTCTGTATACTGGATCTGCTGTGCTTTTTGATACGTATTTCCTCCAGTATCGGATATTTGTGAGTTTTTAATCATAAAACTTTTCATCAACACATAATCTTCCTGGCAGATGATGTTTGTGGCTTGGTTCCTGGAGGAGTTGTAAGTCCTCTGTGTCCATCAGTCACTCCTCTTCTAGAATCTTTTGAACCTGTGAGTCAGGACGTCAGCCAAATTGCAGAGAGGAGCAGATGCCTTATGAAAACTGAGGCTGTGTAGCAAAGAAAAACTCTGTCAGCTCCTCTGCCCAGACAAAACTGTGGCAAATTTCACCTTTCCCCAAAGCTTTTGACTGGCCCAGCAGCTGAGGAGCAGAGACTGGCTGACCAGACAGCATGCAAGTTTTTACAGAGGACAGGCCACACGCATCCTCTACTTAGCTGATAAGATACAGGGTGAAGATGCAGAAAAATCTGGAAGATGGGAATGAAACTCTGTTCCTTCATACAGTTCAGCAGGTGTGTTGACAGGGTGGTCATAAAAGGTAAGGGACAGAGTTGGGCTTTTAGTGGTCAGACGTGTAGCGGAAGTAGCCTGGAGAAACTTTTTTTATTTCCATGTTTGGAGAGTAAACTCTTTCTTCCTAAAGAGAATTCTTGTGTACAGAATAGAATTTAATGGTACTAAACTCATATTTAAAATGATATGAATTGAAATCAAGGTTCCTTGCTATTGTGCAAGCTAGCAATATATTTTTAATGATGATTAGCTGTTTCAGAAATGAGAAATGCAGATGAATATTCAGTAGGAGTTGTCTTGGGGTGGATCCTACTTTTTAAAATAACTGTCCATGTGAGAAGGTTGGGTCATTGACCTCATTTCCATCTAGAATAGTGTTTCACTAACAATGGTTACAATAGACTCATGATTTAAAGTATTTAAAAATAAGAATATTGTGTGGACTGAAATTTTTTCCCAAACTTACCTAGTCATTCCTAGTGCATTTTTGTATTAGCCTCCTTTCACTGACTGGAGTGGGAGGTTAAGTTCTTTTCAAAGAGCCTGATGGTATCAGTCTAAACAAAAATATGTTGTTGAGTGGGCAGAAGAAGAAAGCCACTGCTGGTCTCAGTGACAGGGTCTGATCTTACATCAGTTTAATGTTTTCCATTGAGCCAATGCATACAGAACATTTGATCAAAATTGAACATTTCCAGCTGGAAGAACTCTATTCAAAATATTGCCAACATTTGCGTCATTTTCAAGACTGGACCCCCAGTAGTAGGCTTAGGAAATCCCGGTCCTATTGTCAATAGGCAGCCTTGATGTCCTCTATTGCACAATAGAAAAAAGGAAGGGAGGGGATAATTTATTCTCCAAGATAGCAACTTCCCCACCCCATCTGCAGGTAATTAAAATTTGCTAGAGTAGTTTATCACACCGATAGCGAAGACAGACTTCCACTGCAGACCTGGGTGGCAGTGCTGGCAGCAGATGGCCTAGCCCAGGTGTATTTAGCACCCTCCTGGGGTTCCTTCTTACTCCTGCCTTGCTGTGGCTCCCGGCACCTCCGGCAGCATGGGGACCCTGTACCAGCTATCACACGAGATGCCTGGCTGTCTAAGAAATTGCAAATGTAGAGACATATATTAGCAAAAACACATGTTGTGGCTTTGCTGCAAACTACATGCTAAATGATTTTGACGTGAATGTTTTACTGCTACATACAATGAGAAAACTGGTGACATTCTGTGTCTGCTCTCTCTGATGCAGATCTTCTGTTCTCCATAGAAGGTGGCCATCAAAAAAACCTCACACAGCGAGGTTCTATGGGCTCCGTAGCAATCTTTCTGTTTGCTACTATCCTGCACTACATTTAGCAAACATTGTTTGGTTTTTCTGGTGGGGCAAATAAATCTGTCAGTATTTTAACATGAGCTTGTTTTATATGCCACAGTTAACATTCCTTAAGCCTCTGTGTTTGATATTATATTTGGAAGCTCACTTCATAATTACAGGTGGAGCTGTAGGGCTCCTTATTATTTAGGCTACTCAGTGCATGGGGATGGGCCTATTCTGGTCTGGAATCAAGATTGTGTAATGAAGGAGACAGTTGTCTGAGGGCCCTTTGCTCCATTGTTTGTCTGATAGATCTGAAAGATGTAGGTGCACAGGGCGGGGGATTGCATGTGGAAGAGATTACTTTCATAGTAAAGGCACTTAAACTAGATCAGTAAGACTCCTTCTCTGCCCTTACCATCAGATTCTCATATGACTTCAGGCAAGTTGTTTTCAGGGATGATTTCTGATTGTGGTATCTTTCTTTTATTGTCTACTGAAGATGCGAGGTTAAAATAAGGTCAGAAGAAATATGTCATGCTTAGCGATGTAAATGGTACCTGAAAATATCTATAAAAACCACAGGCAACTCAGATTGGGCAGCCAGAATGTGGTTGGACTTCAGATCTTGATCTTTCTGCGCCTCGCTTCTTCATTTGTAAAACAGATATAATCAATTGCTATCTCACAAGGATACTGCAGGGAAAAGAAAAAGCATTGATACCTGTAAAGCACTGGCATACATTAATGGTGAAGGCACAGGAAAGACTGTGAGAAAATTATTTTAAAACCTAGCTATTGAGTTGGGGACCACACACTGAGTAATAAGGAGAAAGAGTATTGCAAAGTCACTCATTAAATGTGCACCATCCAGTCTGCTCTGGATAAGGTGAAATTCACTTGACAATAATAGTCTTTTAATTACTCACATGATGTTGTAATACATACAGTGTGGCTGAATTAGATCTGCAGAGAATCATCTGAACTTCCTAAGTTTTGAATGCTTGATTTTGCAACCCAAGTAATACTATTCTGGCACAGGGAGAGGAAGGGAGATAGGGCTGTTTATAATAAAATGTAGATTCTTATAATCATATGTATGGTTTCTACTCTCTATTTGTTCCCTCTGCAATACTTGTAAGATTTTAAGTAGATGAAACAAGGAGAAAATAGCCTCTTGGTCATCTAAAATACTGTAAAAGGGAATGAAATTATACCCAGATCCTACATTTTTAATACAATAAGAACACATTTTAGAAACACCCCCAGGATCCCTTGAACAGCATCATTAGACATTTGATGTGAGCCATTATATTTATTTTATTATGAATAATCATTTGTGTTGCAGAACTACCTTGAGGCACTGACCAAAAGCCAGTCTCTATTCAGCAGGGCACCATGCAGGTATACAACAGAGGATAACCCTTACTCCAAATGACCTTTGAACTGAATAATACATATTCTGGATTGGTAGAAAGGCAGTTTCTTGACTAGCTGTCACAGCCCTGTGTTGTGTGGACAATGAGATGATTAATGCAGGGCATATATCTATGTAGCTCAGTATAATGATGTACAGCCCTGTTGAGCTAACTTGAACTCCAGAACAGCCACACTATCAAGGTACTTAGTCAGAGTTAATATCTTCAGCTTCCTAGATCCAGCTCAGCTGTGCAGGTAAAACAGAGCAGGGGTCATCAGAAGGCAACAAGGGTGGGAAAGGAGCAGGGCCAGGATGGATGACTAGTGAACCAGTCTTGTTGCTTCAGTATCAGCCTACAGGATGTGGGGTAGGTTGGAAAGAGTGAAGAAAATGACAGTTGCTACTGGGATGGCGGTCTTGGCATTCTGGAAACATAGGGAAATACAACACATCCTAGCTCTGACCTCACTAGTGGCAGCAGCAGCTGTCTGGGATTTTGGGAACTGGGAAAACAGGATACATAGGCAGCTACTGTGCTGGCTGCCGCAGCCTGCTGCCTTAGTTACATGCTTTGCTGTTGCAGCAGGGCCAGGAGGAAGCAGTCCAAGATGAGAGCTGGTTTTCCATACCTGAGCTGGGTTCTTCAGCACTTGGTCTCCAAGTAACTCTGCAGAGCAGTGTATCATGCCACAGCTGAGACACCAGCTGTACCTCAGCATCCCTAGCCCAACTCTCTTCACCTATGCAGCAGCTCAAAGATCTGCTCCATAAAACCTGCCCTGTGGCCCTCTTCATTTAAAGGGACAGTCCCTTGTCAAGTGTTTCCTACAGCGGGGATTTTGCAAGCTGAAGCTGCCTCTCACAGCCCTAACTGAGGTATATAGTCCTTTGTTTCTGTTTTGTTTCTATTAAGCTTCTTTACTCAGCAATCTTATCAGTGTTCATGAAACTTTAACTGTAATGCATTTGTTTCTGCTTAAATGCCTTTTTGCAAAATGCCATTTTGTTTCTGCTGCTTGAAATTATATTTAACAGTATCCAAGCTAAATTTATGCACACACATTTAAAGACGGAGCCCGAGATATAATGCATTTTTAACCATGTGAAATATATTAGTAATGGTACTTACAGAAAGAAAAGAAAAATTATTTTGGCTTGCATTAGTTCCATCTTTGCAGTATGCAGATAAGTACCATACCTTTGACAGTGTAACTACATTAGGTTTGCCTCAAAGCTAACAGCCAGCAAGCCTAGCGCACAACAGCCATAACAGGTGTCTTCTGTAAGAGATGCTATTGTAGTAGGAGCTCCACACACTTCTCGCTGTATCGTCTCCCACAGCTCATAATGGCCCATGTGAAAGTAGGAGAGGCAGAGCGCGGTGAGCATCACGCTGGCTGTAAGGCTTGAGGAGTGGGGTATAGTTATCATTAGCAGAAGGGTGGTGGGAGTGGGGAACATGAAAACAGGGACTTGACCTTGCCCTCTTTGCTGTCCAGGATTGTCTGAGGCAAGGAGGCTGTGCTAATCTGTTTTGCAGGGTTGGGTTGGGTTTTTTTTCCCCCTTAACACGTTTTCTGTGTTAGAATGGAAGCAGCTAAAGGCAGAAATGCCTCTAAAGGTAGTTGAGAAAAATGTTATGGAAATAAATGTTTCTTAGAGTGTCGTAATGGTAATGAGAAAAGATCTGGTAACTTCTCAAACAGAGGATTATTATTATTAAATGTAAACTAACCACTGATCAGGTGTGGGGCTGGCAAACTTCTTAGCTAAAACTAAGCAAGCTGTTTTTCCTAGTTTTTCCTACTGGAATCAAACCATTTGGTAGCACAGAGAGAAAAACTGAAGTATTGTGCCAGCAAAATGGACGATGCTCTGCTCAGCACTCCTGTGCCTGCAGTCAGGCTGCCAGGCTGGTTGTCTGCCCGTGGAGGACCCAGCCAAGCAAAATACATTCCCAGCTGCTGGGGGGGGGTGGGAGTATGTACAGCCCTGTATCTTGCAAGCATGTACGTCCCCGCCTGTGCTCAGCTGGGTCTTGCTGTTCAGGAGAGACCAGGGATGTCAGGAAAGACAGCAGAGGCTTTTGGGGCTCGTGGGTGAGGAGGGAGGCCTAGAGGCTGTTGCCTGCTTTGCTGGGGGCCTCAGGCACATTGCTTTAGACCTGACTGAAGTTCAGGCTGTCTGCTCATGCAGTCTCTAAACTCCATGGGTGCATTTCTTTATCCTAATTGTCTCCAGATGATGACAGATCATGCTTTGCTCATTGCTAGAAATTCCTCAGCCTTCCTAGCAAGCCTATACCTAACCCCACCGAGAAGTCAGGAATTACACATGTTGCTAGTGAGGTCCAACCAAGCACCAGCCCAGTAGCTGTCCGTGAAACAAGTACAGGATGCAGTCCTGTAAGCAGGGTCAGCAGCTGAGAGCCATCCTTCCCCAGCCAGCGTCCTAGGACATTGCCTTTGGCCCAAGGGTCCTCAGGCATGTTTTTGTGGAGCAGCATGTGATTGACAGGAGGGAAGTGAGTTCTCTTGCTCTGCTGTGCCTGCCAGCATTGCCATCAGGCTTCTGGCTTGGGCTACCAGGAGGATGGTGTATGAGCTCATGGATGGCAGTGAGAAACAAAGCAAGGTTTCCTGCATCCTGGACGAGTGGTTTGACAACTACATGAATGCGTAATGCCTCTGTGATGACAATTGCATATCATAAAAGGGAAAGTTTGAACCCTGCTCTGTTTCTGAGTGAGCTGTGAGCAGTGTGCACTCAGCAGAAAGAGCCATGTGCTGAGGGACAAGAACCAGAGAAGGGATGCTGCAGTGAAGAGCCAGAGGAGGGACAGAAATGTAACTCCCACCTCTGTCCCTAGCACTTCTTGATGGGCTGAGTCTGCTGACTGTGGACATCTCCCCTGTGCTTTTGTTTCAGTGACATTCGGGGGCACCTGAAATAAGGGAAAAGGTGGAAGGACAGTTGCAAGCATCTCACTTAGCTCTGAATTGTGCCTTAGTGAGATATCTGTTAGATATCTGAACCTGCCGAAGGAAACTATCCTGAGTACTACCAAGCACCACACAGGGAGCCAACATAGGTCACGAGGACTAGATTTGTCCCTGGGTCCAGGCTTCCACATGTGAACTGCTGCTGGACCACACTTTTGGGCATCTTAATTCTTTTTTTTTTTATCTAATGCTTATGTAACCTATTCCAGTTCACAATTTATACAATGTGGGTAACTCTGTGTGTGTCCTTGTCTCCGGGGAGTCTTGGTAGAGTGGGTACAATTAGGGTTGTGAGACATGGATCCTATGGGAAAAGGAGGCAGAGTGCAGAGATACCACAGACAGATCCATGGGTTTCTGGCCTTTTCTCTCAGAAAATACTACTTCCACTTAACATCAGACGATATAGTTTGCCAAGAAGATACTTCCCCCTGAAAAAAATCATAGAATCACCAAACGGTTTGGGTTGGAAGGGACATCAAAGACAATTTAGATGCAACCCTCTGCTATGGGCAGGGATGCCCTTCACCAGACCAGGCTGCCCAAAGTCCCATCCAGCCTGGCCTTGGACACTGCCAAGAAGGGGGCAGCCACAGCTTCTCTGGGTGGCCTGTGCCAGGGTCTCACAGGGAAGAGTTTCTTACTAATATCTAACCTAAATTTACCCTCCTTCAGCTTAGAGCCACTGCCCCTTGTCCTATCACTAAATGCCCTTGTAAACAGTCCAGTTTTCAAAATGTAAAGTGATAAGCATAGCCATCATAAACACAAGTTCCAGATTGAGGCAAAATGCTTGCCAGTGACAAACAGAAGCAAGTTTGCAAGCCTGAGTACAGCGATTTGGGATCTAGACCTTACTTTGAATGATATCTTGTATGGGAGAACACTTTTTAAAACCACTGAGTCCAATTTGTCACTGTTTCAAAGAGAAGAAGCTGGATTGCAGCACATCTTATCAATAAAAGATCATAAGTAGTCAGCAGTATGATTTTTTTTTTTTTATTGCTTTACATCATCTCTGGGGAAAGTATTTACCTCAAGAACTCTTTTGCCAGATGATGAGTAGTACTTGTACTTATTTTGGTTGTGTCCAAGCCATAACTTTGCCTCATTTGCATCTACCGACTAAATGGTTTAATTAATTTTGCATTGTGCTTACTGACTAGTTTTAATTAGCAGTTAAATCAGTTCAGTTAACGAAAAAATGTAGGTGTTTACATGAATGCAAATCATGATGGGTTCTCAGGGCTTGATTCGAAAGACAGTTCCACACCATTGGTGCTGAATTTCTGCGGGCTTTATTCAGGAATTGTGTGCTTCTCCTCCCCTAACAACAAAGTCTAGGGCTTTATGATTCATTAACTGGCCCAGGCTTTCTTTTTCTCTTTCCTTCCTGCTGATGTGGAGTGTGAGGAGTCGAGGCAGATCAAGTGGGGCTTCACCATACTCAATACTCCTGCAAGAAGGGACAAGAAAGAGTGTCTTTGGGTTAGTGTGTGCAACTGTGTCTCCCTCCAGTGTCTGATTCCAGCCATTATTACAGCTTGCACTATTTTTAGCCACTTATTTTTCTGTTGGCTTGGTGTATGCTTACATTTGGCCAGGGCAGAAGTCATGAAAAATGGATTTTATGAGAAGTCACTTCTGCATTGTGACTGTCAGCCAGGCTCTGGTAATACAGGCACAATGCTATGAACATGATACACATTCTTATTTCCGTTGTGTACGTTGAATGGAATGTATCTTGGAGAAGCCCTCCTTCTGGTGATGTTGAGATAGATGACAGCGACTACTTTATTGATTTCTTTTGAATGAGAGGTGCAGAACAAATCCAGAGCAGTCTGACCTTACCCCCCCCCCCAAATTCACCACAAATTGAAAGGAAATCTCCTGATCATTGGTATAAAAGCTGTCATCTGTCTGTGCTTAAACATCTATGTTTGCCTGATCTCCTGTGTGTCATTATGTTGAACTCTTCCCTACAGGGAGTAATAAAGTCTCTGTGCTGCATCCAGTCTTAAAGGGAAGTTACAGTAGATGAGGATAAATTTGTCCTGAGACTACAGTTACCTTACTCAGCTTTCCCAATAACCTTACCCAAAAGGGAAGATCAGAGGCACGAAGATAATTGGTGAGATCATCAAGAAATGACTTCATAAACCCAGGCCTTTCATTTAAAAGGAAGCTGGCAACCTGCCCTCCTAGAAGAAGGTGTTATTCCACTAGTAACTACAGATCAAAGTCAACAGAGGTAATTATTTCAGGAGTTAAGTAGGTAATCAGTTTGGGAAACAAAAAAGAAAACAAAAAACCCCACCCAACCCTCAATCCTTTGAGCCTGAAGAAAATTTAGCTGGAACGTGTGCTGTCTGTAGTTCTGTTCTAAAATGAAATTTAATTTCATAAATGTAATTTCATAAACTCTTCATCAGATGTCTTGTTGAGGGACCCTGTGCCAAGCTCATGTGACACAGCTCTCTTCCCAAGCCTCAGAAAGGAAACAACTCTTACATGTTGGTCCCTGAGCTTTACCTATCCCATCAAAATGGAGCCCAATTCCATCCATGTTCATGGCACTCTTCCTGCAAGTCCCCAAACCACAAGATTAAACCTTTTCGGTAATGATTACAGTCTCCGCTGCTGCCCATCTGAAAGTGTTTACTGTCACCAAAGCCACAAAGAGAAAATGTGGTGGTATGAAAGTAACCTGTTTCTCGACAATTTTGAGAACACGTCTTGCTCATCTGGTGATCCTGACAGTGTAGTTGTGTTTGGGATGCAGGAGAGTGCTCAACACACCAGTGAGCTCCCCTTCTGATAGGTCCTCCCTATGCTAACTGCTTCTTCCTTCATTGCCATCCCCTTACATGTTCCAGGCATTTACATTAATCAATATGTATTATAAGGCGGCAATTCCTACCTAATGCAGAGCCCACTGCTCTCACCACCTACTTCACACTAGTCTTGAAACGTCAGGACTGTCGAGTCATTAAAAAGTAAATTAGTCTTTCGGACAAAAGTTAAAAGCCAGTATTCAGGGGGCCTAATTCTGGTCTTGGTTTGTTTTAGTGGTCTGAGAGAAGAAATGTCATCCGTTGGCTCTTAGTTTTTTACTGATTTTCTGTTTGTTTATTTAATTGCTGGTTAAAGTGTCATGCGGATGTATGAGGGAACTGTTGTTCCTTTATCTCTCCAGAACATAAATAGATGGGTTTTTGAGCCGTTGCTTTTTAAACTTGTGATTTCACACAGAGATTTGTAAAGAACCTTGTACTACATATATGCATCTCCAAGCACAAATATATCACCTGGTACTCAGATATATATATTTTTTTCGGTGTTACAATGCAAGCTTGTTGTCTAGACTATATCACATGAGGGCACTGCATAGCATCATTTACAACGATGCAGGAAGTTGAAAAGAAAGGCTCAGTCAACTTCCAAAGCTAGCAGAGCTCTAATAGGCCAGCCTTTCATTAAGCAAATTCCTAAATGTTGACCAAATTCTTTCAGATGTAGGCAGCTAATGGCTCAGGATGCATGTGATGCACTTGTCATTACACAGACGTTGATAAAAATCCTTGAAGCTGCTTTTTCTTCCCAGAAAGTTCACATGAGTAGAGAGGAGGGAAAAAAAAAGAGACTTCTCTTCAGTGGTTTCTTTCATGTCACAAGAAGGAGGGTCATGTGTTTTAGTTTAACTGATACATTCCAATAAAATGATTTTCAAAGGGACAGGAAAAATAATGGGCATTTTACATATGGTGGCTGGTGCACATCAGATGGAGCTAATTTTCTCATACACAATATATTTGTTATTTTGCAAGCTGGTTATAATTCATTTAAAGTCTCTTTTTATTTAATTTTACCTAACAAACTAATATAATGGCCCAATGAAGCCTTTATGGCTGCTAAAATTTGGATGAATAATTTCAGTCTCCATTTTCATTAAGGTATCAAAATATACATGTCGTTCTCCTACATAATTCCTTTTCAATTGAAACGAAAAATAATCTGAAAAACAAGTCCTCCAATCTAGGCCACGTTATATTTTTGTAAATTTAGATATCATGGCAAGGGCTAGAAGAGATTGGTATCTCATTTATTTTACGCATGACATTTAAACTTGCTTACATAGTTGCTTGCAAATAATTCTCTATAGTGCATATACTTTTGTTCCTGACAGAAAAATATGCTGCCGCATTAAACCAGTGTACTTTAGACTTGACATTTGCATAGGCTGATAAAGTTGTCTTTCCTTTACAGAGTCTCCTAAAATGAGGTCCTCCTTGCTGTCTAGTCAATAGAGATTTTCATTAGTGTCCTGACGCTTTGTCTCTCAAGTTAGTGCATTTATCACCTTCCTTGCCTTCTGAAAGGTGATATGACATTTTTGCCTCTCAACAGCGTGACAAAATGACAAACGAAGCATCCAGCTGGCCTTTGTATTTCAGGGGACTGGGAAGGAGGAGGGAAGAAGAGGGAAGAAAGATGCAAAAAACCCCAAAACTAATATCAACAACAACAACAAAAAAAAACCCCAAACCAACAAAACAAGCAAAAAAACAAATAAGAATAGTTCGGCATTCTGCTGCTTAATTATCAGCCAGAGCAGAGAAGCTTAATAGTCCAGCAATGAGTGGAAGGAGCTTCTCAGCATCACAGGAAACAGTATGCAATTAGTCAGGGTCAGGATGCCCAAGATCAGATTTGCTTAAGGCTAACGAGAGACAGAGCAAGGCTATGGCAGTGTCACAATCTGCAGCCCGGTTGTCTCCCTGCGGCAGGATGCCTTTTGCTTCAGTTTCTAATTAAACAACCAGGCAACCAAGCGTGTCCACTCCTGGCTTACTTGTCTGTAACTTGTTTTGCATTCAAAGACCTGGAGTGCTTTGGAGGGTATTTACTAAAGTGGAGGATTAAACTACAAGTATAATTGTTGAAAGTGGTGGATACAACAAATGGTTGTCATTACAATGAGATGTCCTAAAACAAAAATAAATAAGAAGAATAATTATCCAGATTTTTAGTTTCACTGTCTTATAGTTATTATAAGTTCCTCGGAAGCTTATTAATACAGCCCAAACTTTCCTCTCTGGTGCAATATAAGCACAAGTGTCTCTGTCTGCGGTTGGTAACAGGAGCCTGGGGAATGAGAGTGACAGCAGGGTGAGTGCAGAGTGACTCTGCTTCTGGTGTAGGTTTCCTGGCCTAGAAACCTGCCCTTCTTGAGCTGGGTGTTGTATTTCTGTCTTTGTGTTTAAGATGTCCCAATGGACCTTTACTTCATCCATGTCTAAGGATGTTTTGAGCTCATTTATACTTTTGACATCCCAAGTATCCCATTGATAACACAGTGTCTCTTGAGAATAAGCAGTTTCTTTCATTTGTTCTAAACCTGACGACTGTTGCTTTCAGTTGTGGTTCCAACTTTTTAGGTTATGAAAAATAACACACACATGCCTATTATATGTTTGACTTGATATAAAAAGAAATTAATCCATATTAATTTTCTTCATGACATTCATGATTTTATGAAGTTGAATCCTGTTGTAGCATTTTAGGTTTCTCTTTCACAGGGAAAGTGTCCCAGATTATTTAGTCCCTCCCCAAAAGGAGGCAATTTCATACTTCTGGTCACCTCCACTGCCCTGCTCCCTACTGTTCCAACTCTCCTACGTCCCTTCTGAGATGTCAGGTATCTAGAAGCAGATGCAGTATTGGACACGGCAGTTATAGACAGTGACATATGGTTTTTCCATATGCATTATTTTGGACTTATCACCAAGGTATTCCATCTGCCATATTTTTACCCAGTCACTCAGTACCAGGATATCCTTCTGCAGCTGTTCACAGTCAGTTTGATGACCATAGATCATTTTGTATCAACACCAAACTTAGTCACTTCATTGTTGACCCTGTCTTCCAAATCATTCATGACTGGGCAGAACAACAGATGTTCCAGAGTACATTCAGTGAGATCCTGATGTGCCTAACTCCTTCTTGTCCCACATAATGTGTTCATACTACTGAAACTCAATGCATTTTTGCTACGGATAAACCAAAAATAATTCAATACAGAATATGTGAACTGCTCATCAATGCTGTACTGGTCTAATTTGCAAGTTGCTAACCTTTCAACTATTTTGCTACAATATTGGATATTTATTCATCCTGTGTTGTGTCTAAGCTCATTCATTTCCACAGTCCATATCTTTTGACTGATGGTGACAACTCTCCTTGTAGTATGTTTGGACTACTATCCATCTGGTTCTTCCAGAGTAATTCTCCTCATATCCAAGAGGGATTAGGTGGTACAATACCACTCAATATATTTTCCTAATCCATTAATATTAGGGAATACTCATGGTGGCCAGTTTCTTCCATGCCAAACTCCAATGTGCATCTACCACATATTTATTTTGTTCTTATAAAAGAACCTCAGAATCAGAATACTTTGGGCTTCAGACTAAAGCGAGACAAATACTATCTACATGCAGCACTATGAAAAACTCAATGAAGATTAGTTCATTTGCATCAGATTGTGATGAAGGTGTTGGGAAAGGCCTCATCAAAAGACCTTCACATTTTATTTTAAAGGAAATGGCAGCATTCTGGAGTATCCAGTAACTCTAGAAGAAAAAATATTACATTTGGATATTTCCTGGTGACCAGTTTGTGGCATAGGTGGTTGAGTACTGCCCTTCCATCAGATCTATCTGTGTTTCTTGAGCACAAGCAGAGGAGACAAAATCTTTTTAGCCCATAGCCATAACTGTGTGTCAGCCTTAAGGCTGTTTTGTGCTTCTGTTCACTCTCATACTTCGAACTGGTCTTTAGTATATATTTGGTTATCTGGTAATATTTTCCTCTGTACAAGAAGAGTGATCATCCTCCTAATGGGGAGCATCATAATTTGAACCATATTTATATTTGTACTAAAAGACCACGGTCTCAATGTATAATCCAAAAGATGGTTATGTGATAGATTATCCCCGACAGGATTTAGGAAACTGTCACATATCAGACATACAGGCCAACAGAATGTAACGGGACTGCCGCCTCTGGCAGCTTAATTCTAGCACATTTCTAATCACATGTATTTCAGGAAGATAAGAAGCTTGCACAAACTCTTTTATAGCTTTCAAGGGCCCATTGAGATGAAGGTGAAAGGCACAGTTTGTTGTATTCCATATATGAGGAACATTTTGTACCAGCAAGCCTAAACTTTGCTATGTTAGCCCTTTTATTCTTCAGAGATTACCAGGCAGATATTACAAAATTGTTTCCAAAGGTTTCACATGTTTAACAAATTAGGTGCCACTGTATCCTTGTCCTGTTTTTTCCCCTCTTTCTTTTTAACACACTGTTTTGTGATTGCACTTTTGCAACCAGCATATTCCTGCTCCTCATGTTTATTCTTCTTGCCATCATCACCTATTGGCAGAAAATATGATTCCTCAGATCTGCTGGAGTTCTGTTTGCCTTTTCTACAAGGTATCACTAGGAAAAAGAAACATGTTTGTTTGTTTTGTCTCCTGATGTCAAACGCATGCCACACAGCAGAAGGAAGGGAGAGGATGAAAGAAAGAGGAGAACTCCCATTCTACATGTAAGGTCTGTACATTAGACTCACCTTCTAAGCAGAACAGTACAGCTCAACAGCTCCTTGCTCTGCCAACATTGAAAATGCTTCCAAAACTCGCTTGCCAGGAGAGTGCTAACTTTGTTTTCCTTCATTTCTTTTTGTTCTTTTTTTTTTTTTTTAAATGCAGATTTCCAGACAAGGGGTGCAGAATAGGGCTTGGCCTGTGAGCTACCTCTTTGCCCAAACTTGCTAGTGAGCTGAATAGCTTAACTCAGCTCTCAAAGAAAGAGATACAAGCCCTCACAGAAGCTCATAGCATGATTATTTATTAGAAAACCTTTTCCTTCCATTTTGTGGCCTTCTGATGTGCTGTAGATGGACTTGGTCCTGTCTTTGTGCAAAACAGAGGCCAAACTCTTCCGCTGTGCTTGCTGGCATGGATTGATGCATTACTGAATGCAGTATCTGCAATTTGCTTAGTCTGAGGCTCAGAACACAGGATCCACCACCTCAAACTACTGGTTGACGATGGTCATTATCACATCTCTGGCAGTAACTGCTAGCAGATGCTTCAGAAACAGAAAAGGCAAACAACATAATGCATCTGGCAAAATGGGAAGTAGCACCCAATAGGAAGGAAAATTATTTTCTGACATTTGTTTTGATCAATGTGTGCCTTGAAACAAACAATGCAATTGCCTTACATTTAAGTACAGTTATATCTATGGTTTTCATGGAGGAGCTTGATATATTTTCCTGGAAAATAAAAATCATCAGATAATCAGCAAGAGAAACATTTCAGAAATGGAGGTGAGATATGTTGAGTTATTTAGAATTTTCAATAGCTGATGAGAATTCAGTCAGGGATAAAAGGTGTGTTTTGAATTTAAAAAATATTGGGGGTTTGGGGTGGTTTATTTGTTTGTGTGTTTTGTTTGAATTTTTTCCGCTTAAAAAAACCCCAAAGACAGTTTTCCTCTTGCCACTGTAGTTTGTGATCAGGAGTTGAGTTTCATCAAATGTTGCCACGTGATGTTTCACGAACATAGCCATAAGTACCAGGCAAGCATGTGATTGCTTCTATTGACCTGCATGTCATAGTGCATGAATGGCTGCTCTGTTTGCAGTGAGTCTTCAGATCAGGCTTGGATGCATTACCTAATTGACTGTCTGCTTGTGTCCTTCTCTTTGGCCCCGCTGTACTACTTGTACTCTCCCCCCTGCCCCCACCCCCCCAGCCCATACCCATTCCTCAGATCTTTGTTTAGGATGGAATGAATGCGAAGCTGCTCTTTGTCTCATTAACCGAAGTGTCTGGGTTTCTTGGCTGGCTTCTTGTTATATGGGAGTTTTGATTAGACCATGTGCGTTTGGGGACTACAAATACACTAGGTCCTCTGTGGGGCAAATGGGCAACATTTTTGGCTGGAGTCTAATTGGTGGGTCCAAAATATCGGGACTGGCATTTTGCTTTACTGAACTGACTTTGAAAATATGTGACCCTCGTTCTCATCACAGAATAGTTTTCACGTGTTCAGAACTACAGGCTTCAATGACTTCATCACTCATGTACCCTAGTCTCAGTCGGGCAGGACCACTGCGAAGGGTACAGGATATGATTGATTAAAAGGTAACAACTTTCAGCTCCATCACAGACCGGGGTTTGATTGGAGGGAATGACTTGGAGCAGAGAGGATCTGTGGGGCCAAGTGTCTTTAAGGACAGAAAAATAATAGAGAAAGTGAAGGCCTTTTTTAGATGGAAGAGGGTCTTGTTCCTTTTGCTGGTAAAGTTAAATGCCCTTTTACTCACATTTTATGTATAAAAGTGTTTCTGTAGAGGGGTAATAGATTTCATTTCATCAATATCTCCTAAAATATTGGCCTTTTTTATGTTGCTCTAAATAGAAGTTATATATAAACCATATACACCTGATGTTAGTCATGTTCTTCGGCTTTACAGTTACAATAACATTGATACCCATATATAATCACAGAATTGTAAGGGTTGGAAGGGACTTCAAGGGATCATCAAGTCCAACCCCCCTGTCAAAGCAGGTTCCCTAGGACAGGTCACACAGAGAGGCGTCCAGAAGGGTCTCGAATATCTCCAGAGAAGGAGACTTCACAACCCCCCTGGGCAGCCTGTCCCAGTGCTCTGCCACCCTCACTGTGAAAAAGTTCTGCATATTGGTGTGGAACTTCATATGCTCCAACTTGATGCCATTGCCCCTTGTCCTGTCCCCACAGACCACTGAAAAGAGGCTGACTATTTCCCTCCATGTCCCACACTTAAGATATTTATAAACATTAATAAGATCCCCTCTCAGTCTTCTTTTCTCAAGGTTGAACAGCCCTGGTTCATTCAGCCTTTAAATACAACAGCACAATACTTCTTTTAGTAAATCAAAGGCAGCAGACTGGTACAACTGAAGTAACAGAGCTGGCTTCAGCAGATCTTTAGGGATTTTTGTACTGTGCAGGAATCTCTGTTTACACAATGAGTGTAGGCACCTGCTATGCCAACATCCCTTAGAGTCCCCCCAACCTGAGAGCGCAGGGAGTGTGCTCTTCCCTGTGAAGAAAGGCACTAAACCACAAAAGTTATTTTGAAATGCAAGCTCTTTGTAGGCAGAACTGAGAAACTGGTAATGGATAATGCAGTCCAATTTTGGCATTTTTTCTTAAGCAAATTATATATTTGAAATTGTTGTCAGTAATCTGCCAGCTCTGTGTAGAGGGGATGCTGTATCAACACAAAGAACACTGCATACCATTACGATAAGACTCAGCAGGCAGAAACTTGTTTTGGTGAGCCCAATTCACCCACACAGTCAAGATACCTCCCTTCTTTAAAAAAAAAAAAAAAAGAAAAAAAGAAAAAAGGAGCTGCTTAAAGAGAGCTATATTAGACTGAAAGGGGTGCTAGTTGTTCTTACATTATTTTGCCCCAAGAACATAAAAACTAGAGAGCCCTTCCAGAATACTGGAAATGTGAAATTCACCAGTTTTTCCCTTACTCTTTTCACAGTCCTGACTGAGAAGCTACATGTACATGCTCTTTGAGGGAAGAATGCGTCTTCTTTTCTATTATGGTATTATAAGCATCATATGATAAAAGCAATTAGACAGCAAGGCTTACTCACGCTAAACCCTTGGATCCTATGGAGTCAGTGAACCAAAACTTCCACCAACACTGAGTGCCTCTGGGTTTTCCTCGGAGTTTTTACCTAGGCAGTATTGTCATTGAAACTCAAGATTTGCCAGAGGGATAGACTTAACGTGATTCAAAGGTTGTTCCTGGACTAGAAAGGTTACTACCCCAAGCGTGCAGTTTTCTGCAGCTCTCCTGTGACTATTTTGCACATATGGATGAAATATAACTCTTGGAATACACATGTCTGTGCGTTTCATACTTACCTATGAACCCTGTGGGTCAAGCGCTAAGCGCCATACAAACTATAGCTATAAATAGAGCAGAAAGTGTCCTTAAGAGAAACAGTCTTTTCCCTCACTTATTCCCAGCTGAGTGATTCTAGGATTTGAGGTTTGGGGGGTTTTGTTGTTTTGTTTTTGCATGGTTTTTTTTTTTTTTGTTCTCCTGAATAGCTGATAGTTTTCTTGATTGGAGTGGAAGGGAACAGCCATTTCCCTCCCTCGACCTTGTTCTGTGATGATTTCCACTCGGTGTGCTCACACTGATTTCACTGAAATGGTATGGACAGTTCAGCAGCCAGCCTCCATTTAGAGGGAGACTTCTCTGTGGATCGACCTCAACGTAACATGATGTTGGTAGGACAGCAAGTTCGGATCATAAGTGCACATCTGTTTTCCTGTGATATCCCCTGCCCCCCACCCCTCAGCTTGCTCTGTTCATAAAAGCATGGTTTATGAATTTGCCTGTTAAAAATATGGTCTGCTTTTCCAATGTGCTGGGTTTACTTTCTGATTCATATAGAAAATATGTTGTGACAGTGCAATATGTACTCAAGGTTATTCTTACTGGTAGTAAAAAGCAGATTATCTCTGAAAACATATGGAGTCCTGCACATACGCACATCTCCTGCTGAACTGGAGGAGGCAAGTAGAAACAAATGCAAGCAGTACTTCAGGAAAAGGAGTAGCTACAAGTTGTTTCTAAACCATGCACAGCAAAAAAAGAATGCTGCTAGGCCAAAGCAGGGAAAAGTTGGAAGGAAAGGCAAGAAAAAAACATCTTAACATAATGGATGTTGTCTCAGATATGGTAGCCTGTCTCAGCTATTATATGCTGAAAGAGTCAAGAATGTGTGGCATGGAGGAGCCAACATCACACCCAATTAAAAAAAAAAAAAGAAAAAAAAAAGAATGCTTAGTTCAGGGAATGAAAGCATTACTTAAAACTCTGGCCTAGCTCACTGGTAGACAAAATAGGGACAGATATTTTTTTTTTTCCCCTGGCATGCAGCATATCCAGGGTTTCACCAGCTGCCAAAGTGTCAGGGAAGATGCCTGGTGTGGAATGGCATTGCACGGATCTGCCCCCCACTCCCCCACCCCACACCCCATGTCTCTTTCTAGTAATTTTTCAGGGATGAATGTCATTTGGGGGTCCTTTCTGGTTTATAGGTAGAAGGTGAGATGACAATCCATCTCAGGGCAGTGCAGAAGGCCTGTCAGTTACACTGAAAATGTAATAGTTTTAAGAATCATAAGAAAGAAGATAAAAATGGTGGTACTAAAAGTCTGAGGGACCCCATGCAAAAAGAAATGAGAATTTGTTGAGTGATGCCTTTCTTTCCAGCAAAGGTATTAAAGAACCCTTTTTAGAAGCACTCTTTAGAAGGAACATGATCATCCTGCATCTGGAATGCTACCAAATGAATGTAAGAAACACAAAAGTGGCACAGCAAGAAGTGAGAGTCTGGGAGTCTCTCCTGATGCTTTTAACACTTTTAGAAATTGCAGATGAGTGTGAAGCCAGCAATGTTTGTATTTCCTTTGTTATCCTTACTGCTTTAAGTGAGAACAAGCAAGTCTGGGTGTACCCAGAGTAATTTGCAAGGATGAACCTTGCAGATGAGTTTAAAGCTGAGTTTATCTAATGGCTGCAGAACAGGTCGTTTCCATCCCTGCAACAGATGGGAATTAGGGTACCGGTACCTGTTCCTGGCATTCCTACAGATTTTTCAGGTGACACTATAAGGACTGCTTCATGGCAAAGTCCACAGAAGCAAATTGCTGGGTTGTTTCTGATGGGCTCTGACTCAGGATAGGTCCTTTTGTGTCTGAAGGCCCTCCACAAGGGCAGAGGTGCCAGGAAAGCTACAGAGAGCGCAGGGGCTGTAACTTCCATGTCTGTGGAGGTTTTGTAATGGAACCTGAGGGGACCCTTGCTAAACTCTCAAGACAGTGGCCCCAGGGCCAGCTGCCCTACTGAGTCTTTATTTGAAACAGGGCCAGTGCTACTCTGCTCTCCGCTGGGACATGGGGACACATCCATTAAAGCGTGTGTGGTGCCCTGCTTCTGAGAGATGGGGGACAACAGAGAAGTTAATAAATAAACACAATTAAGAAACAAATCAGGTCTCTCATGAATGCATTGTCCTCTGTCTTTGCTCAAATTCTTTACATTCCAAAATCATATTGGAAAATGGGAGTAAAATGCACAATAAATGCTGTGAACTGATTTTTGGGCCATGCTGTTTCCATTTCTATGGCTATTTGAAAAGTGCATGAATGCAAAGCACTTTTAAACACTCTAAAAATCAATACAGAAGAAACAATAGAAGCACATTTATTCTTGTTTTATTCAATGTCAGTATTGCTGAGTTTTGCCTGACCAGATGTTGCAGAGTTTCAAATCTGTTCAACCATAGCTGTTAACAAAACCTTCCTTCTTTCACCAAAATTGAAAAAATATACACATTTATTTTAGAAGATGTCTTTGTGTTGGGTTTGGGGTGGTTTTTATATAAATGAAACAAAGATGCGATGTATCCATTACCGAGGCTGACACTCATTGTGATTTCCGAGTAACGGTCACAAGGCTTTGCCCGCACGCTGGTTACACAGTATTTGCACAATTCTTTACAATTCTGAATGCCCAGTTTTAACTCAGCGATCCTGCTCCTGCAATTTCAGGGTGGGTTTGGTTTTTCGTGGGGGGGGGTCGGCTTTTTTTTTTTTTTTTTTTTTTTTTTTTTTTTGCCTGTGTGGGTTTTGGGTTTTGTTTTGTTTATTGTTGAGTTTGGTTATTTTTAAAGAACACATGTTCGAGATAAGTAACGATTTTTCAGATAGAGGCTGGAAAAGCTTAAGTCTTTCCTCTCTGTGTGGTAGTTTCCCTTCTCTTTCTTTTCCGGGACAGAACTGACAAGCAGGCATTGTCCCTCCAGTGAGCTCTGCAGTATTACTTTGACCCTAACCCATCAATCTGCCTCAATTGGATAATGATCTGTAATCACTTTCTTTCAGGGGAGTCTATAAATTTGCCAAGGCCCCATTCTTCTCTGAAGGCCTCCTTATGTTCACTCCCATTTGTGCAAATGCTCTCTCTTTTACAGCACTAAATAGCCATGCACATGGCCCTTTCTGTTCAGAGGCACCAGGCTGTTCACTGTTGATTTTCCATGGCTCTACTCTCCAAAAGGAGGCAAAGCTCGACATGCCAGGACTCGGCAGGGTGCAGGATGAAGCCACTCCACTTCAAGAGCAGCCGCTTTTCTCATTAAGACTGACCCATCATTAGGCGGCTTTGTGCTGGCCCTTGTAATCGATGAGAGGACTGTGTAGTGTGAAAAAGCTAATAAAGATGAGCATGAGGTGGTAGAGAAGGGGCCCGGGGAGCAAAGGCACTAACCCCTGCTAACAGAGAAGCCCTCCTTCCCCAAAGCTTAGCCACATGAGCGAGGGGCAAAGCTAGGGATAGCTGGCAGGGTGGGAATCACTCTCAATCATTGCTTTGATTATCTTGCACTTAATTCCCTGAGCGTCCTTGTGCCGTCCCCTTTATTGGACCTAAGGAATAGGACAGGCATGAAAGGAAGCTCATATCCTCCTTCCTCAGCTGACTTCCATCTTCTGATTAAAGAAGATCAAAGGCTGAAGAGCATCAAACTGAACTTGGTATGACACAAGGGAAAGTCCACATGTGTGCACGGTGCACTGGAAGGGTTTTTTTTCATACCTCCATGAGAGTTTCTAAGGTGCTGAGAACAACACAGAAAAGGTCAGAGAAGGTGGAAGGTATCTAATGTGTCTGGGGAAGCACCAAGTGTATACTTGCACTGTAAGGAACACAGGGAGCAAAGAAGTAAGCTCTTAACAAATGTGCAGTGTTGAGGGAGCACTGGCCGTGAGAGGGGGCAAAGTTTGTATTCTTCTCACTGCACCACAGCGACAGCCGCACACCCACACATCTCTAGGAGTGCTGTGCATATGTAAATCACACCAGAAATAAGCAGCAGGAATGACAATGTGCCTTAGTGAAATGAAAGGATCCCCTTGCTCGGGGGAGGAGGAACGGTGCCTGTAACGTTGTGTTCACTGGTGAGAAAACATGTGTAGAGTGAGGTTGCAAAAGGATAGCGTCAGTTGTACAAATGTGGGAGAGCTCAGTGAGGGACAAATTCTCCCTTCTGAAGAGGTGGCCTGCAGAGCCTATACTAGTCTTCAGAGCAATGCTGTCCATGCCTTCACACATACTCTGGTTTGTTCTGTGTGCCTCTGTGAACAGCAAACACAGGCAGCACCTCATCTTCTCTCTGATGTGTCCCTTCCTCCTCCCTTCTCCCAAGGGCAAAAAAGCAGAAAGACAAAAAGTACATTACTCATCCCAATAGCCTGGTAGGGCATTTGTGGCTGCATTTTGTGGGAAAAGCGTAAAGAGGAGATGACCACTTGCCCTCTCCCTCATACCTGTTGCACAAAGGAATCTTTGGTAAATTGTTCATAATCTTTTAATATTAAGTTTACCTTTTCTCTTCTTGGATATATGTAAAATTACATTGACAAGATCTTAAGCTTGTAAATAAATAAATCTGAGTCTTGTCCGTAGTCTTAAATTACCAGTGTTGTCTGCAACACATCGGTCTCATCTTCTTTGTGACTACAGAGAGTCTCAGAAAGGCTCAAAGAGAAGGGAGTTGTTAAAGCTGCCTGTATGCCCAGTCAGCACATTGCCATTATTAGTGAATTCCACTGCTATTTTTATTTATAGGCATCAAGTGAGCTCGAGCCTCTTCAACAAAACACCTTCATCCCACCCATCATGCATCCCATTTAGTCCTTTACTCCCACTGAGAGCTACAAATATAGTAGTCTTTGTGCCAACACCAGAATTTTGAAGTTGCTGTAAATGGACTGTGCCCAAGTGTGGAAATCTCATCTGAGTTGAGAAATGTATGGGAATTGTGGGTTTTGTTTGCTGAGGCTTTTGCGCTTTTTTCCCTCTCTCTCTTTTTTTTTTTTTTAATTTTCTTTTTTCATTCTTTGAAAGAAGCAAATTCTGAGAGAATTGCATAACAGAGGTACCCACTTCAAAACAAAAGCTGCTTGGTGCAGTGTCTTCTGCTAGCATTCTGCATCAGCTGTGACATTCAATGTGTTTCACATGGGACTTTGTGTTTCTGTCAAAGGGAAGCCGCACAGATTTACTTGATTTGAAACAGGGATGCCTGGCAAGTCGTTATGGGCAATCTGGATGAATATGTGTTGGCGTTTCCCTTATTTTCATTCTACTCAAGATTCCAAACGATAACCATCTCAAAGGTAATTTGTTTCCATTGTGCTAAAAATTCCATTGGAAAGTTGCTTTTTATTGTAACTTGTTAAATGCTTAATTGATATCATGTAATAAAAAGAATCAAAAACCCCTCTGGTCCCTCTCAGGAGCTCTAGTTAGCTCCGGTGGAGCCAGCTCCGTTGCCATTTCCAAGTTCTTCTGTAGTGATCTAGCAATTTATCAGTGTCAATGACACATGGGAACTCTCATGTTTGTAAAAGCCTGCAAGGGATCCATGTCCTACATTTCAACAAAAATCACAAAATCACATTTCAAGGTGGTCAAAGTTAGGAAATCATCAGGCAAATAATTGCTAGCCCTTTTCTGAAGTGGATGGTAAAACATGGAGTAACAGGCAGATGCAAGAGGCTAGTGGCTGGGACAGAAAGGTGAACGCTCCTTTGAAATACCTAGAAAACTGGAAATTAAGTATATTGTCAGGATGCCAGAAATACTAGGCTACTGCAGGAGGAGGAGTTGTATGAAAACCCAACTAGACAAGTCTGTTGATACAAAAGCGTCACAGAAACTGTAGTGGAGCTATCATGAAGGGACTAATGAAGATCTTCTGTCATTCATTGCTTTATCTTCACTGGTCTACCTCATGGCAGAGATTTTCCCCACCCTAAGTGTTCCTACCTGACTGCTTATGTTCTGGTCAGAAGTTGCAACAAGGCCAGGAGGATGTAAGCCTCACCATCAATGTGTAAGAACAGACACAATGTACCCTGTAAAGAACAGCATCATAAAGTGTGAGATTTCCTGCTGCCATGCATTACCTTTTGTGGGTAATTGCCTCAGTCTCCCACCAGTCAATATGGGGCAGCGTGAGAGCGAACACACATATTCAGTGTACTCAATATTCTTGTTTAGAGATACTGGAGGGAATCTGATATTTATATATATATATATCAAAGTTGTAGCCTCTAAGATGGTTCCTAGAAGTTTTCTTTCCCCTTATTTCACAGGAGATGGCCTGTATTGTCTCAGACTGATCAGCCAATTTTGAGTAGAAAATTCAGACTCAAATTGTTATTTTCTAACTTATTGGTAAAACTGGTTTTCTAGAGGATGATAGTTAAAGGATGTGAAATGTTTATAATTTAGAGAAGTCTGGGGACAGCACCTGTACACATTAAATTATTTTACTTATTTCCACGTCTTTAATTCTCAAAAACATGGCAGATTTTTTTTTTTGTTTGTTTGTTTGTTTTTTACAGTTTACTGATCAAAAATACTATTTGGTAGCACAGTTGTACATGGCTTCTTTCAGGACACAAAATACAGAATGTAAGTGACATCCATTAGTGTTCAAAATAAGGACAGTAATGAGGAAATTCTTCCCTCAATGTGATCTTTACACTGAGACTGTATCAATTTCTTGACTGAAATTTTAGGTGGCAATTTGCTGATGAGCTCACTGGAACACTGAATCTGAGTTTTCTATCACTTCCTTCATGCTGCAAAAGTAAAAATGCCGAAAATGTGCTAAGCACCTGAGTGCTAACATATATTTTAAATGTTCAGCAATTGCTTAAGTTGAATGATTGCTACTGTATGTTGACTAAATCCATGTCATAGAGTTAAAATAGCAAGCAGTTGCTTGCATTGTGAAAAATGCTTCAGATAAAC
Organism: Gallinula chloropus; assembly: GCF_964237585.1. Taxonomy (NCBI): domain Eukaryota; kingdom Metazoa; phylum Chordata; class Aves; order Gruiformes; family Rallidae; genus Gallinula; species Gallinula chloropus. Next base: position 93,008,777 of record NC_140086.1, read on the forward strand.
TTCATAAGGAATTGCTTTGTGTCCACTGATATTAATTGCAGGCTTCCTGATTTTCTCAATTCCTAATACAATATTGCAAACTTGAGTTCTGTTTGTAGCAGTTTGTGTTTCTGCTTTTTGCCTGTTCTTGAAGTGGGTGCATGTGTAATGAGTCTTCTTACTTGTGGGACTTTTACTCATGCTGGTTGCTGTAGACAAATGTCTGCCTGAAGACACACCAGGCCTTAAATGTATGTTAGAAGAAATATATAAATTTCAGCTGCCGGTCATTGGGTTTTAAAAAATATTTATTGTTATTTTAATACAGTACTGGTACTAATAGAAATCCTCACGTTTATACTAACACACCTATTAATAGTAACATCATTAGAAGCCCATGACATCATTGATTACCAAGGGTCAAAAATGTTCTAAATCTAAGGAAACTGTCTTATACTTGTGTCTCAGAAAAAATTACTGAAGGTGAATTTTTTTCCTCCCAAACTTGTATTCGCCTGGTCTAATAATCTGAGCTAATAAAATGTTGTGTTCTGAAATCTACCTAATTCCCACCAGGAGTTGCATGATGCTGTTTTCTTTTTAACTGACTAATTATTATTATTGTAGACATTTTATTTACTCCAAAGTGGTTTGGGGATAATTGATTAGGTTGCACCATGTCATGAAAGAACAGATGGCAGGCTAGTCTGTCAGCTCATCCGCAGTGTATGAGAGTGCTAAGAAAATTAAAAGGGAGGAAAAATACAAGAAGGAAAAAAAAAACCCAACCAAGAAGAAAAGAAACAAGAAGGTGAACAGGAGGGGGAGAGGAATGAGCTAAGCTATGCTTGCAACACAAAAAACTTCTTGTAGTGGGTGGTCCTTTGGGAAGGTAATCGGAGATCTGCAATATGTCCACTACAATCAACAAAAGGGTACAATACTTCTCTGCGGGGAATTGGGTAGGGAAGAACTTGTTTAAATAAAATTGCAGGGTTGTCAGAATGTTAAACTAATTCTCTAATGTTCTGTGCATTGTCTGGGGAATTTTGGCTTTGCATCATTTGCTGTACTGAAGTATTGAAAAAAATATTTTAATAGAAGTGTTTTGGAATGTGTTAACATGTATTTTAGCTTTGGAAACCCTGACTGTGTTTAATGACAACTAAAAATGCTATTAGAAAAACTGCACTCTCCTGTGTTCTCTCCCTGGATCCCGCCCCCCCCCAGCCCCCTCCCCAAAATTTTACATTCCTCTTCACTTAGTAGAATTGTTTATCTCCATGCAAAGGGAGTTTAGTTTGCTGTTTCTCTGACTGGTTGGCACCTGCATTTTCGTGTGTGTGTGTGTGTGTGTTAATTATTTATCAGTGATGAATTACCATGGATAAAACTGTATATGGGTTACTTTCATATAGAAAATGTTGAAGTCTTGGACTGTTCCCCCTTTGGCATGTGTATTTATGTGTGTGACAAAGTGTGGGAAACAGTAAGAAAATGGCAAGAGGAGTTGGACTTGATGATCCTTATGGGTCCCTTCCAACTCAGGATATTCTATGATTCTATGCACTGTCCATCCCAGAGCTCACCAAAAATATTAATCATTATACCCCCAGAGTCCAAAGATCCCGGAAGAACAGATCCAGAAGAAAGTAAGGGATTTCCATGAAAAGGTTTTTTCTCGACCTGATTCTCCCTTATGTGGTCAGAGGTATTTATGCCTTTGTGAAGTAGTACTAAGTGTCAGCAAATCAAAAAGTCAAGACTTCTGCACCATCCTCCCTGTGAGGTGCAAAACAGGGAGCGTCTAATTCCCAGTCAACAGTAATTCTGGCAAGGTCACTACATCAGCTGGAGAGCTGAGCCCAGTAAGACTCTTCTTCCCCAGTTTAGCCCATTTTCTTCCCCTCAGCATCCTGTCAGTCACCAAAGGATCTGTTAATGAGCTCCCACAGACCATCATGGAGGAAGATTTCTCTCTTTGTCTTCTCTCTCTTGTCTCTTGGTAATTGTGTGCAAGGAGGGGAGAAAACAGCACTGCTACAGGAGTTTCCTGTTAAGCAGAACTACAAGCTTAAATTTATGAGAACCCCCCTCCTGTACTGTGACCCCAGTATTTTAGGTGCGGGACAAATAAGTCTCTTTACCCTAAAATCTTACAATCCTTGGAAGGAAAGGAGGTCACCAGGCTTTGTAACTAAATGTAGAAAATGACATGTTTAAACCTTTGCAATCTAAGAGTTTTGAGTTTTCTCACAGTGTATCGTCTCTCAGCCCAATGACCTTTCTTCTCTCAAGTGTATAACTGTGCTTTCATTAAAGTAATTCCAGTAGAAACTACTGGTTATATTTTACTTCCATGAGGTAATCTTCTCCCACTAGTAAGTGCAAACTGGCAAAGTCCCACTTCTTATTTTTCTGGGTGTGTTGGGCTTTCCACACATCTGGAACAGCTATTATCCCACTGAGCAGCTTTTCCACTGTCTGCACGCCTCCCCCAGCACTGAGCAGCTCCAAAAAGATCTGCCTTCACCACCTCATCCCAAACCTTTTCTGTTCAAAGGAAGAAAATGACCAGAGTTTGATAGCTGTGTACGTATTTGAAGCTTCCTCTTTATAAAAAAAAATCTCAGTGAAGATTAGTTCTTATTGGATTGTGAGCAAAGGATTAATTACACTGACCACAGATGGGCACGGTGCAAAGAATGTCGGTAAACTCCCCACACAGCTCTCTAAAAGTACTTTAATTATGGCCTGCATAAATTTCTATTCCAGTTTTCGGACTCCCTTAAGCAGAGACTACCAACTGTCCTAAATTGCTTGGTGGTTTGTTGAGGTGGAAATGTATCCTCTGTGGACTAAACTCATTACTGGGAGGTTTATTAGCGAGAAGGTAGTGTAAGTCCATTAATAAATGAGGAGTGAGGCAAAATCAATTATGATTTTAATATGACTGAACCACTAAGCTGAGATTTTTATTTTTTTTTTAAATCTATCATTTAAAGGGAAATAAAAGAGTATGGGCAATTAAGAAACGGCCAAGATCGTAGCTGGTATGGCTATGATAAGTGCATGTAAGTAAATACCTGGAAAAAATCAAATGCAGAAATTGGAACACAGCAGTGTGAGTTCCCTCATCTTAAAGGTAATATGTGAACGTACTGAGTCACTAAGTACTTCTGAGAGCTCCATCGGTGAACCCTGAAATGAAACAGAGTATATAAAGCACGGGGTATAAAGTGCAGGGGAAGTGAGCAGGGGCAAAGAGAAACCCATTTAACATCTGCCTGTCCCGTAAAATGATGGAGCTGTTAGGACAGAAAATCTGGAAACTGGTAGCAAAGAAGGGCATTACAGAAGTAACAAGTACCTATTCCAAACTCTGCCACAGCAACTGTTCTCAGCTGAGTGACAGACAGGGGAAGAGAAGTGATATTTCTGGAGGTTAAGAACCCATCAGGTCTTCACAAAATTGTCTTTGCAAAGCAACGCCGATTGGCAGGGATGGAGATGCTGTTACATTGGCTGAAAATAGATAAATGTTTCTAATGGAGGATTGACAACAGGTTTGTGACGTGGAGAGTTTGAGTTTCAGCAGGAATTGGCATATGGCCTGTTTTTCTATAGCATCTTTTCTAACAATCTGGAAGATGGAATCGGTCCGTGAATAGAATTTGGAAAAGACAGTAGCTGAAGAAGACCCCATAATAACAATATTTCAACTATAGATTTTGATGAGTGTCTAGAGACATGAACAGTGCAAGGAGGAAATGAGTAAAGGACCACTGATGCAACTTGTCACCACTTACATGGTACAGTGCACGGCTATTTTTGGAGCAAAAACCAGAACAAGATGAACAAAACTCAGATGGGAACTAAGAGTTGAGGTGACAGTATGGTATGGCTACAACTGTGAAGACACATGATGGGGTTGTCTAGCTGTGAGGGCTGAGGGCTCAGCTTGATAGCCACTCTGGACAGGTATTTAAGGAAAAAAAGAAGAAAAAAAAGCCCCATGGGTGATATAGATGTGGGGAGTGGATGAAAGGGATTTAAACACCACCCAGAAACCCAGCTGCCTGTTTCTGCCAAGTCCCATTCCATCATGATACACATACAGAGATTTCTTCCTGCCTGTCACAAGTCTTCTTAAGTCTGTGTCAGTCCCAGTTGCTGCTGAGGGAAGTTTCATTGCTGTATTTTGTACTTTCTAAACGTGAGAGTTTAAAATGAGATGTTAGATACCTTTTCTTTTTCTTTATTTTTCCCCCCACTGTTTCAAGGCCTTTATGGTTTTAGACAGTGAAGAATTTTTTCTGTTTTTATGGACTTCAAATATTTTCTGTGCACTCTTTGTCAAACTATTTTGCACTCTCACACTGCCCGGTAGTTTAAGACTGCCCCTATGGATTAATGGAAGCCTATGTTCCAAGCACCAAGCAGATAGCTATAGTTTAATTTATTCTATCTATGCCATGGTTAAATTCCTGGGCTGGTTTTGAGAAGAGACTTGATTAAGTGAGGATTTGATCCACTACTCAAAGAGATCAGGGAACAGGCTCCCATTATTTTCAGTCAATAGGGGTCAGGCTTGTAAAGTTTTGCTTGACTTTGAGAATAGTCATCTAGGGAAAATTTTTGTTGCTTTCAGGACTATCATTGCGAGTAATTCTGTAAAAGGCAATGTGTCTTTGATTTTCACATATTCTCACTGCTTTTTTAGAATGTCTTCTTGAACTCCTTTTAGGTCTATAGTTTGAACTGGTGAAATGTGGATTGCTGACACTCTTGATGACTTTGTAAGGAAATGTCAGCAGCTGTAATTAATGGGATGACATTCTATATTAATTTTCTCTACCTTAAATATTAGAAATACATTTTCTTTGTTCTGGTTGAGTGATTTAGTTACACTGGCTGAAATGTTTATGTTCTTGGTGTAATGTTTAGGAAAATATTTAGCTTAAAAGATTACTTCCTGGAAAAATTTCTGCTAAAGAAAAAAAAATGGTGGCATGAAAATTTTCTAGAAGTATATGTAACATTTATAGCTAAACAGAATCTTTTTCTAAAAGTTGTTACTGGTTTAGCAATAAAAAGCAGCAAATTCTTCTGTCTTGAGTTTTGTAATCTTAGTCTTTTCATGTGACAGAGCTTGTTGCAGCAATCAGCTGATTGCTCTTCATGTCTCTATGGAGAGATCAAAATGTCTGGGAGTTTTATACTGAATTTTGCTCTCCACAAAAACACCAACAACTTAATTAATTTCTGTGGTTAAGTGGCTAGCTTCTCTGCATACCATGTTAAAGCCAGTAGGAATCTGTCCCTAAAAGCATGGAAGTAAACTAACAATAAATCAAAAGTCATGCAAAGCAAAACTGGGAAGTTTCATCGCGCTTTTAAAAAAATATATATTGGTGCCAACAGTCTTGGAGATGATGACTGAAAAAAGGCACATTAATTAGGCAGATCTGAATAGGCCAAACCTCTTCAAAGCCTGTGAGTTTGAAATATGGCTTACGGCAACGCACATCTTTTTGAGATTTCAATACAAGTGTCCAATCCAGCAAAAGAACATCAAGCACAGTTATGCTGAAAGGTTATCACCCAACAAAAATAGTGAAACACAGTGAAGTCACATCTCATTCTCTGACAAAATCTCATGAATAAGGTTCATGACCTTAACACAGGAACTGAAGTTGTCCCGGCTAGGGAGTAGTGTAGATGTTCATACCCAGTCAGCATGGTATGAACATCTACAAAGAGCTGCATGTCGTTTGGCCTGCCATTAAAGACACTCTGCTGGCCTCCAGTTGACTTACTGGTGGTACCAATGGCTGCTTCACAACCAGGTGGTAAATGCTATTGGTCCATTTCCTACATGTCACTGTGTGAGCAGGAGGGTGTGAAGGGAGTCTTTTTGTGAGGGTTCTCCATTGTGAAAACCTCTGGGTTTGGTTTCTATCTTTTTTAATGATGCTTGCCATTTTTAGATATGCTTAGTGTAGTATCTACTTTTTTCATGAGTTTACAGTTATCTTTGATGTCATATCTGCCCAGCATGTGAAACTTCCATCTTTTCACTTATTTCTATTTGAGATGTTTTTAATCGCCTCTAGAGATTACATGACACCTTAAAAGCTTGACCATTCCCATGGCTGTGCACTATCAGCATGATGCAAACATATGAACACATCAAGGTGCCAGTTGCCAAATAAGTTGCCTTGAATGATGATATGAACATAGTTGGACAGTCAAGCCATAACCAGCCAGGCATGGGGATGGCAGGGTGGTAATTAACCATAGACCTTTGCACTGCTAGGTTATGTTCCCAAGTTGAGGAGGTGCTGATACCTGCGGGACAACAGAGTTGTAAGAACCTGTGCTGATGTGCTTGCCAGGTATTTCTCAGGGAACCCACAGCACAGCTGAGCAGAGGACCAATCTGCCCTAAGCCTCCATCTATATTACCTTTACTGAAATCCATGTTCTCTCTTTTAGACTAGGACTCCTAGACTCTTAGAACTATTTAGACCTTATCCCTCTCTACAACTATCTGAAAGGAGGTTGTATTGAGGTGGGAGTTGGTCTCTTCTCCCAGGTGACTCACAATAGGATCAGGGAAATGGTCTTAAGTTGCATCAGGGGAGGTTTATATTGGATATTGGGAAAAATAATTGGGTGGTCAGGCATTGAGGCAGGCTGCCCAGAGAGGTGGTGGAGTCACCATCCCTGGAGGTGTTCAAAATATATGTAGACATGGCACTCCAGGACAAGGTTTAGTTGACATGGTGGTGTTGGACTGATGGTTGAACTTGATGATCTTAGAGGTCTTTTCCAACCTCAAAGAATATTCTATTCTATTCTATTCTATTCTATTCTATTCTATTCTATTCTATTCTATTCTATTCTATTCTATTCTATTCTTAACTTCAGATCTTTAGTCCAATAGTGAGGCAAGAAAGCAACTAGGTTAATTCTATCTTCCATTTACGAATGTCTACAAAACAGTGCACCACAGAAGTCAAGCACTCATGTGACATTTTTGATGTAGGGTGCTACCAATTCCTGGTGCCATGACCTGTAGTCCCAGGGGTTAGGGCTCTGAAGAGCCCTTTGAGTGATCACAGTTGTGCACTCATGAGGGACAGCACACCTGGCTTTGGTACAATTTTGCCCAGCTGTGCTTGGGAACTAGCTTCACATCAGGCTCCTGCCCTTTATCAATCATAAGCCTGCCTGGCTGTAGAGAGAAAGGAGGCTGTGGTATCTTACGTGTACACCTACTTTGTTGGGAAACATGGATACACAAGAGATGTTTCACATGATGATTATCCCTGGACTGGCAGCTGACCTATTAATTTGGAGGTATTTTCAGCCTAAAGACCAGCCCGCTCTCCAGTGAAATGCAAGGTAAAGGATGAAACTGAGAAAAGCTCTGAAATATCTGTTTAATTTTAAACAACTGCTTGAGTGGGCTCTGTACAACTTAATCATGGGCTAGAATGAAACGTGTAGGAGTGCTGTCAGAAACAGGGACAAAAATCAAAGGCAGCACCTTGCTGGCTGTAAATCAGCCCTGACCTTTTTGCATGTAATGAGGGCTCGTGCCATCCAACACACAGTTGCTGGCTGAGGTGACTGCTTGCTTTCCAGCCTGGGGCTGCTATCCTCCTGGCAGAGGCATTCCCAGGCCTCAGCACCAGTCTCCAGTCTAATATTTTCATGCAAGCCCACCACTATCTGTCAGCTCAAAGTGATTGCTGTGAACTGCTGTTTCTTATGTTCTTCTAAGATGTTTCCATGTTGCTTCCACAGAGAAGTGACATTGCAGCAGGGAAGAAAGATGGGGGTGAGAATCTTGCTAAGGTAAGACTGAACAAACTTTTAAATGTGCTAAGATGCTCTTGTTTTTTCTTCAAAAGGTGTGTAGCAATAAATGTGACTAATCCATATCATTAAATAAACAAAACTGAGAACCCTTTAAACCAATTAAGGAAAAAATAGAAGCCTGGAGGAATAATCCATTCACTTTCTCCCCTAGAAGCACTCTGCGGAATCCACATGGTACATGGATAGTGTGGGAAACTACAAACCCCGCTGCCATCTGAAGAATTGGTACTTGCTTCCCCCTCTGCCCTGAACTGAATTACATTTGAGAGTTTGTCTGTGCTCTCAGTGTATTTGTTGACTGTCAAATACAGTTTCTGTTTCACAGGCATTTGATGGTGCCACTTCGTAAGAGGTAGTGCAGGAGATGATGGTGATGACAGAAGTTGAAGTAGAAAGCTTGAAGGGGCAAGGAAAGGTGTTATGAGGTCAAGCCTGAATGATTGTTTTGCTATCTCTTCAGAAATTCCATGTATATTAGTAGGTGAGCAGGGAGACCCTTCCAACTTACCCACAATTCAAGAGCAATCTAAGCACACTGTGTAGGCTTTCTGCACAGAGTGTAATGAGAAGGGACTTGTGATCTAGCACCAGCCATGGGACATGAAGAATGCACGCTTACTTGAATTAGAAGCTATGAAGGGGGGAAAAGGAATCTTAATTTTAATGGCTGGGGAGAGAGGCAACAGAAAGATTGATTTATTTATTTTCTTATTTCATTTTTGGAGGAAATTTTCCACTCAAAGAAATGAGTGTTATATCTTTAACAGCATATATAGAAAGCTTGAAAGTATTAAGCATAGCTAGTTATTATTTTAATTCTGATCACCATTAGAATGTATTCTCAGTGTTGCTCATGCACTCGCAGAATCACGGAATCACACAGAATGTTAGGGGGTGGAAGGGACCTCGAAATGTCATCTAGTCCAATCTCCCCTGCCTGAGCACTGTGTAACAATTTCCTCTGAAAAGGGATGTAGTTCAGGGCAATGATGGAATATGCTACAGCTTCCTGGTTTACAGGTAACATGTTTACCTCTTTACCCATTGGTCATTGATCTTAGCCCTTCATTTAAGTTTTATCTCTTTCACTAGAACAGAGTTTTGTGCTGTTTTAAAAAATACGCTACAAAAAGTACATAGCCTGGAAGGAAGCCATACATGCTTCCTCCATGGGTGTCAAAAAGTCGCTGCATTTTTCTGGTACAGATGCTTATAATAAATGAATCTTAAGGTGTGTATTTGTACTTAGATGGTAGGTGAAGTTCCAGTTGTGTGTTGAAGTTAGGAGTTCTCCTGTCTCCATATTCTGGAGGCAGGATTTCACTCACTGAATTTCAAGGGAGAAAATCCCCGTGCATCCATTAAGCTCGCTTTTTCTCACTGCTGTGTAGCCTCTCCTGAAATCAGCTGCCACTGATTTCAAGGCCATCAGGGTCCTCATTAGGACCCTGATGTAGAGATGCTGGAAATCCATGGAAAAGATCCCAGTGACTTCACAGGTTTTGGCTCAAAGCCTGTTTCTGAAAAGGTTGAGAAACTCTGGGCTTCGTTCTCCTCCCGTCATAAATTAGACAAAGCACTGCTGTCATCAATGAACTTGCACTGGTGTAAACGGACGGTGGATTAGGTCATAGACTCTTTTTTATTTTTAGGATGTGACACAGGGAAAAAGCATTATGTGAAATTGATAGAAAAGGCAGTTTTATAGAATATAGGAAAACTACGTTTTGGGAGAGTAGCAACCTGGAAGCCACAAAAGGAAGAAAGAGAGTACGTTTGTCTGAAGATGCAACATCTGGACGACCACAATATAGTAAAACTCTAGTTACGTATCCCATGTGGACTAGGTTTATTGCTTAACTTTTTTACTGTAGCAGAATTTTTCCTTGCTTTTCAGGCCAGGAAATATCATGGATGGTGAGAGAAGTAGTAAAATGACTTTCCTGATGGCATCATTATCTGGTGGCTTGAGATTTTTACAAACCAAATCTTTTCTAGGTTTGGAACAACCCATGAATTCTAAGGGAAATCCTGCCTCAAATTAACTTAATGAATTTTCAAGAAATAGATAGTAGGTTGGACAGGTCAAAACAACCAAAGGGTTGAATTTGATTCATAGTGAAAAACAAGACCCACATCTGGGGTCTTGTTTATTTTTGAACACCTAAGGGCTGAAAAAAATAGCCTGTAATGTGCTGGTGTATGAAAGGGAATACAGTGATAGAAATTTCTGTGAGTGGACCATGATTTCTTGGCTTCCATCACTCAGATGAGCTAGTCGAGCTGAGAATAGAGGAGAAGAGGTAATGCAAAGAGCAACAGAGTTCCTACAGCTGATAGGAGATAATGTTTACCGAGACTCTGAAATATTTCAAAGTTCTCTTAAACAATTGCACTGTGAGTAGGAATCACTGTGCTCATCATGGGAGAATATTTTTTCTTGAGAAAGAAGCACAACTGCTATTGAATGGAGCATGACCTTTCAAAAATTACTGAAATCTCTCTTACATTTATTCAGGCACCAGTCACTAAATTAACCTCTCTGGTAACTAAGAGGAGGTCAATGGATTTGTTATCTCAAGCATAAATTTCCACAATAATTTTTCCAGGTGTTCAATATTTTTTAGAAGATGACACAACAAATTAGCAACACTTGGAATATCCAAGAACAGAAAGAAACCAAACTTAGTTGAGTGTTTGTTCTTTTACTGTCCATATTAATTTATATAGTACATGATGTGCATATAAACACATATATACATATGTGAGACAACTTTGTTGGGGGGATTTTTTAATGAAAGATCAAACTGTATGTTTGATAAAAATAAATGCAGGTCCTAAGACATAGGAGCTACAGGAAGTCTGAAATTGGATGCAAAAGGAGAAGCAATATGTCCAGTGCTTTAGCCAATTGCTTTTGTGAAGGTATGTGCCCACTGCAAGTGTATAACAAGTACATCAGAAACATGATTTTTGGATTTATTTTGTAAATAGTTGTACATGCAGTCACTTCAATGTTCAGGTTTCTATTTTGCCTGTGCTAATGAGATGACAGAAATTTTACATCTTGTGCTGTCTAGACACCTTCTCAAATCTGGCCTTAAATACTTTTTTCCTGATTTTAGGGTCTTTGAGAACCTGTTGAATTCCAGGTTTATTTTTAATAGAGTGATTGTCTCTCTTGTTTCCTCCCCGCCCTCCAGGAATTGTTCAAGGGCATCTATTCTAGAAACTTTGCTGAGATGAACTATAAAGTGCTATTAGTCAGGCTGCCTGGTGATTTCTGCCAGAACTGTCTTCTAATTCAGGCTGTGCAGATCCTACCTGGAATGTCAGAATCTCCTCTGCAATCACAAACTGTGTCACACGTGAAGTCTCTGTCTTTCAGAGACACTTCATAACACAGAGCAGGACTGTGGGTATAAGTTTAAAAGGAGCATTATTATTCTTGGGATAACCCTTTTATATGTGTGTATATAAATATATATATATTTGTTTGTTTGCTTTAACAGAGGTTTTTCTGCTGGATGATTAAAGCATCAGGACCTGCTCTGAGGCGAGGTCCCTTTCAGGGCACTAAAGAAACTCATCACCTGATGAAAATCATTTCAGGAACAATTAGAGAAAAGGTCAGCATAAATTCTTCCCATACCCACAGCATTAGCATCACCCAAGTGTCTCTTGCTTACAGTACGTTGTGACAAAGTAAAAGCTATTTCAGCTGTTATATAGTGATGGCTGTTATTTATGGAACATAAAAGAATACTGAAATACAAAAGGGTTTGAAAAGACCAGGGTAAGATCAGATAAAAAAAAAAAAAAAGGAAAAAAAAAAAGAGAGAGAGAAACAAGCATCTTGGGATGGTAACTACCCTGCCATGTACTGACAGGGAGGTTGTATATTTTTAGAATATACTGAAAGGAATGGTGCTTTTACTTAGGTTTTTATGGTTTACCATGAGATGCAATTTTCTGGCCTTATATGCAGTTGTAACAAAAGTCAGAGAGATTTTATGATAGCTGCCAGAGTTCATAAATGATGGCATACACTAAAATATTTATAGAACTGTAAAATCTTGATTTCTCTCTGGTTTAGCAGATGGGGTCCTAAAACTGGTTCCCAGATTGTCACATTTCTTTACCCTTTGATGACAAAGAAGCCTGTTATCACTCTTTTTTTTTCTTTTCCTTTTTTTTTTCTTTCTTTCAAGTTCACTAGTGTAATCAAGTTCATACTTCTATCCAATTATACATACCAGGATCTCATGAATTAAGACGTGTCAGCCATGTAAGATTTGTAATTATTCAAGGCAAAGGGCCTATCATTAAACATCAGGATCTCTGCAGCCTCGCCATCTCTCTGACCAATGGCCACTGACTCATGTCAGTATAATTGCTTGCCTGTATACTGGGCAAGTCTGCTTCCTGATTGTTACGCTGCATCCACACCGCACAGACAAACACCATTTATACAGAGGAAGTGGTGAATTTAGATGCCTGCTTGGTACAAAGCAGCATTATAGAACAGCTCTTCAGGATGTTTTGCTGTCCTCAAAGAAAATGAATCCCTCAGCCATACTTCTGAATTAAAACTGATGGTTAGGGATAGGAGAAACAGAAAAAAATTACCTGTGAAGCAGCATTTCTCAACTGCCAACTAGGATTTACTTCACATTAGAAGATGACTTCTTCATTAATTGAAAATGCCAGAGAAAGCAGCACATCACGTAACTGTCCCTTCCCTATTTTCATGAGAAAGTTTCTAGATTTTAGCAGATAATCAATGAATAAGTATGCTGGACCTACACACCTCTACCATATTTCCAACATTCGTTAAGCTGTATCATACATCGACGTGTTGTTACAATAATTGTCTAAGTATTTATAAGTTAGAAAACAAAACAGTGCTCGGGGTCCTGTTTTTCTGGGAACTGTCCAGACAACCAGAAATACGTCCACTGCTGAGACATAATGTATCAGGCAAGATCTAAAGTAGCAAAACAAGGAACCAAGAAGAGAGGGTCAATAGAAGGAAAACAGGTTCTGCAAAACATTTTTTTGAAAGCCAAAAGTGGTCTCAATATATTGCCATTCCTCTGTATTCAAAATAAATACAAAAATATGCACACACACACACAAATTGTGATTCTAAATGAATTTTGATTTTGGTTTATTGGTAATAATGCCTGTAGAGGTGGAATACATAACAACACATTTCAGAATGCCATGGCAAATTGCAGCAAATCTGAATATCAAACTTCAGACTTAGGTCTTCTACTGAGAGACCCCAGCATAAAGCACAGCTTCACCAAGAGAGCCAAACCATTTATAACAATTGATAATATGGTCAATATAATGGGTGGGCTGTTTGTGGATTTCCTTAGAATTTATTTTTTTTTAAATACAGAAAAAGCTTTATTTCTTAGCTTACAATTCCTAGCTGCCTGACTACCCATCTTCTTTTTTTTTTTTTTATTTCATTCTTTTTTCTATCAGGAGAACAGAAGAACAAATAAATGATAAATAAAAAGAAAGAGCAAGGGAAACACAGAAGTTAGAGAAGTATCTTTTATTCAGATTCCGTAGGCAGAGCTTTTATGCAAACTGCGGTGATTAGTATTTTACTTTATATAGGAAATCTTTATTTCTTCAATAAAGTGACACACATTTCCAAAAAGGCAGTACTTTCTGTCTTTCTTTCTCTCTCTTCCCTTTTTTTTATATGTCGTCCCCTAGAACCTTTTTGTCTGAGTGTGTCCCTAGACTTTTTTTTTTTAAATAGGTAGAATAACAACAATAAATTAGCAATCTCTCTCTTTTTTTTTTTTTTATCAAGTTCAGGAGAAATATCTTAATGAGTATTTATAGGGCTTGGTTTATTTGTGTGGATATGAGAATTGCTTTAACCAGCTGGCCTTCATCTAGATATTGTTTTGCTCCAGTTTTAAGTGAATGCTGGGAGATGATGTTGTTTGCATCCAAAACAAAGACAGTAAAGAACTTCTGCAGATGTTACCTCACCATCTTATTTCATGATTTCAAGTCAGACATGAAATAGTAATAGAGTATTGAGGAAAGACTCAGCTGGAAGTTAGTTGACAGCTGCCTTGGCGATGGAGACCTATCTGACTTTGGTATGCCAGTGAGCTTGATTTGGTAAGAAAGACCAGAGGTTGTTAAGTTCATTTTTATTTGCCTGTTTGGTTGGGGTTTTTTTTGATGTAGAAGAATAATATTGAATGATAGGCAGCATTAAATGTGCTACACAGAATGTGTAGAGCTGTCTTTCTTATGAAAGCGCCATCTGATCACATGAGAACCTGAAATCCCTCAGCAATGGCCACATATTTTCTTGCCAGAGCTTTTAAACGTCTGCCAAAAGGCACTATGTTTGTTTGGGGTTTTTTCCTATTTTTTATTTCTTATTAGAATAGAGTTTGAAGTCTGTCTTATAGCTGTGGAGTTGTCAGTACTGGATACCTTTTTATCCAGTGGCAGATAGATAGGTGGCTGTAGATGTTACCACCAGCAGGAGCACTTCAGAAAAATAGGAAATACACTTTCCTTTGGGAAAATGTGGGTTGAGATTGGTGCTACTCAGTCAGGTTTCTGTTATGTGGTAAGAGTGAATGCTCATACATCTAGATTCCATTTTTCCAACCATGCTTGCTTAATTTTTGAGCGTGGACCCTGAGGTAATAGACATATGTACCTGACAGACCTTTTTTTAAAAAAATTACATTTAATTTGGGACTATGAATTTGCAACGCCCAAGCTTCATATTTTGTCACCATTGAGTAGACTTTCTGCAACCAGCATTTTTTCGTGCTTGGCTGGGTCTCCAGTGAACAGCAAGGTAACTTCTATAGAACTCTTCACTCACATCCCCAGACACTTTCTGCCTGCATTCTACCTGAAGTAAAGTTGATTATACTAATTTCTAGCCTAAACAACTTGCTCACTTCTCCTGAAGAGAAAGCAGGCACTGCCAGATGATGACTTGTCCCATCCTGTATAACGTGCTTAGATTAGCTGATGGGCATTCAGGTAATTTATCTTAAGTAGGAAGGGTATTTTTAGGTCTGAGATGTGTTGGAAAGCCTGAGGTTTAACTTCCTGAAATATTAGGTGATCTTTTTATCATTCTGCATACCCTGATTGCTGGGCAATTTACTGTGTGCTATTGTTCACCTGAGGCATTAAAAATAAGGATGCTACACCTTAGTGTTAATCTGGTACTATTTTCCTTGGAAAAATAAATTCTGATGTTTGCCTCTGTCTGCTTTTTGACTTGCTTTGTTTGGTCTTTAGTGATCTTCTCAGGAACGTACTGGTTGATCATTAAATAGTATATAATAATGATATATAGTAGTGAAATATATAATAGTGCAGTATAATAATACTGATGGATAACATAAAAATATGAAGTATATAATAATGAATTAGTAATTAATATACACTATTCCATGTATATAATTCTGGAAATTTTATTACCAAACATAATACCTGCTATCAGGTTTTGTTTTATAAAGGTTTGACAAAAATCTTATGGTTTTTTATCACTTGTAATTTTACTCTGGGACATTATTGCCTCCTTCCATGCACACACTCACAAATTATGAAGCATCTGAGTAATTCACAATAGAAGAGTTACATAAATGGAAAAAACCCCTGGAACATAAGAAAAAGTCAAGAAAAATGTTTGATGTACACACAAAAAAATAATTTTAAAGTAATCAGACTAATGCTACTGTATTGCTTTGAAATGCAACATACTATTTCACAGGTGGTACTTATATTTCCTTTTTTTTTTTTTTTTTTAAATGCAGTCTAGATACCCTAGGACAAAACTTCTCTACTGCATGATTTTTCATATAGTTCTGCATGTGCTCTGGGCCGTACAGACTGTGAATTCAGCCACCAGTGCGGTGACTCACAAAAGGTTTTCAGCTTCAGTAGGACAACTGGACCAGATAACACAGTGAAATGAACTACACTGTGTGTTTGAGTGATTCCTCAACCATTACATTTGTAAAATTGCTTTATATATATTTTTTGTGGTCAACATGGTATAGAAAATTAAACAAAGCATTCTTGCTGGAAGGTAACGAGAAATTATGAATTGACTGGTGTGCATTTCATTGCATTGGTGTGGCTGCAGGTTTACACTCTTATTGTGTGCTGGAAGAATTGTGTTCTATTGTTAATAAATTTGTAGGTGGTGAGGGATTAAGCATGACAGTGAGCCTGTTTAAAATAAAAATTTGAGAGGAAAAATTGCACAGTACCCTGTGAAGTGGGTCATAGGTTTCACAGTTGCTGTCACAAAGTGACATTGGATTTGATGGGTGCAGCTTTCATTCCAGTTAGAGTTTTCTCATTGACCTCAATTGAGCTAAGGATTCTTAGTTGGGTTTTAAGGTAGGGAAAGTAAGCAAGCTGTAATTTATTCAGTTCAGTAAATTCCATATTTTGGCCACTGCTTTTGAAATTTTGGACTATTCACATATTTTGTTCAGTATCTCAGAATGCCTCAGTTCTGCCTGGGAATACGTTCAGGCAGTAACTTCAAAGATACCCACAATCCCAAATATGAGGGGCAGATTTGGCCTTATGTGCCCACCATGTAACTGATTCAATAATGTCCCTGTACACTTCTATCCTGGACATGACCAGAGGTGAAGCAATTACATTTCAACCTGCAATGATGTGAAGTTCTCATGCCCAGTCTAACAGGAAACAAATTTCGTTGACAGAAGCATCTCTGATTATTCCAACCTCTTTTGTGTAGTTCAGCAAATCTGTGCTTTTGCTGGAAGTAGAGACCTTTCTTTGCCAATACTTCCCATCCGTCCCCAGGAACAGTGCATGGCTGGTAAATCAATGCAATTATTATTCTAATCCAGAGGACACACAGTGATTTACATTTATATGCCAACATTTCCTTCCTTGTTGCCCCAGCAAGAGCTGGGAAATGATTTATAAGGATGCAGAAGTGCTGGCACAGATGTTGTACAGCCTCAGCATGTTTGCTTTGCACAGCATGGCAGACTGTTCTGGAAATGTCGATGCACAGGTATGGCAGGAGGCAGCGCATGTGCCAGCGGTGCCCTTCCAGCTCCAGCACAGGGCAAACCCCGGCCCTGCTGCTGGCAAACATATTTGGCATCCGTCTTTCTAACAGGTCATTTCTGCATGCTGCACTTGCGGGAGGATGTTTGTTTGGTTCTTGTAATTAGTTGCTTCTGTTGAATTCCTGATGGACTTGTGGATCATAAAAACCTTTCCATGGTGGAACAGTTGGCAGCTTCATTTTATATATTTACTTATTTTTCTTCCCCTCTCCCCTGCCCGCCATCCCCATAGAGGAGGCGTAGAGACTGAATGGATACACAGATTAAAAACGTACTTTGCGATGGGAAGTGTCTTTCTCCTCCTTCACAGAGTTTGGCATTACTGGGAAGTCTGCCTTTTGCTTTTAAGTACTATCAGATCAATTGAAGACCTCCAAATCATTTAAATCCACATTTCAAATGGTAGCATTCGAAAATAATAAGCCAATGTCACATTTTAAGTGCTGTATTCTCTCTAAGAGATTAAATTTCTGTAGCTTCAAGATACTTTTGTAGCCAAGAGTGGGAGTCTACCTAGTGCAGTACAGATCCAAATGTCTCCTTTTTCTAAGTATTGCCATTTCATAAACCTGGAATGTCTGAGGCTGAAAAACAGCTGGGTGTTGGGGACAGGTACGAATCCTGCAATTTTTCCTTGTTTTGCCTGGTCTGTATCAGAAAGTCTGATGTGAGTCGCTATTTGTGGTACTCTTTTCAAGCACTTCCCAGGGCTGTGAAACCTAAATCAGAGCTCTGGTTTGTGGTGCACCTTGAACATGTGCAAAATCATTCTGGTCTCTGCCTCTCTGGAAGGCCTGCTCTGTGGGAGAGGAGCTTTTATTTTACAGGGGCTGGTCCCTAGGACACAGTTTATGTCTGCGTTAATCTCCCAATCTGCCTACTCCTGCCACTTGTGGAGCTGGTCTTGACCTTATGGGAGGCCAAATTTCACAGCTTCAGGGTATATGGCAGAAAGGGTTTTGAGAGTGGTGAGTAGCAGCCTATTTTCGCCAAAATTTTTATCAGCAAGAAAGAGAGGAAGTGCACATCTTGGGGGCACCAGCAGAAATGCACATGGTTAAAAAGATGAACCTGCTTTTTGGATGTGCTAAAGGTTGAAATGGATGAGATTACTAAAAAGTTCTTCAGAGGATATAAATCAAGGCAAAATGTTATGTTCCTCCCACTAAAAGAACAAATAAATAAATAAAGCACAAAGCCAAACTCCCTTAATCTCCTGATTTGAGGAACGTTGGTATGAACTCAAGTAGCTTAGTCCTCTGTGGGTTGCAAAAAACAAAGGGCCTAGATTTTGGGGGCATATGTGGGTGCAGAAATTGCAGACTAGATTACAAGAATGTACATGCATGGCTCAGGGTTTAAGTAGTAGAAAAGCAGCGATGAGGAAGAAAACAGAGGAAAGGGAATTACACCTTACTCATGGAAATCATGCTCTACTCTGCCCAGAGTCAAACTTCTCATGTCAAGTTTTGTGGTTTTAACTTAGGGAAAAATTTAGGCCCATGTGTAGAAGAAATTAAATAATGCAACAAAGACGGGCTTATATTTGGGGCGAATCCCCTCCCTTTCGGCTACGCACAATCCCGTTGCAGGTGGTAGATTGTGCTCACTTATATCAGGACTAATGTTTTCTTTCTGATGGCTGGGTATACTGAGCAAAATAGGCTTTAGTGAGTCCCTATAGCAGTAAACAACCTCCCTGTGGGTCCTCTAAAATACCCCAACTCCTTCATTCAGCACTGAGCGATCTCCAAACACTTAGTTCATAAACAACCCAAGCATTTTAACACACTTCCCTCCTTCTCCCAGGGGGTGTTCTTGGCTTGTGTTCTCTCCCTTTATTACAGCTTTAATCTTATGATGTGAACTGGGACTTGTTTACATTTTTATTTTTAAAGGCTTTTTTTGTGTATGTGTGTGTGTGAGTGCACGCACTAAAGATCTAAATTGACAGATGCCTTTTTGTAGGACTGAAATGACATATCTAAGTTTTACTGCTCTCTTCCCTGTATTTGCATTTTTAATTACTTGCATCATATTTTATTAGCGTGTTACCTGATGAAGAATTCCAACTAATTAATTTCACCTGGAATTATATGCTGGTATATGAAAAATTATGCTTGCCCATTTGTGGAGACCAGCTGTGTATTAGGAATATCTGATCCCCATCTGAAAGATTAAAAAAAAAGAGAAAGCAAGAGAAAACAGCTGATTGTAAAAGCTGGTCCCTTTTTTCTCAAGCCCTCAAGATATTATTATTGGCAGATATCCTTTATTACTCACCCTATATACCATGCATTAACTCAAAAGTTTGTTCTAACTGAACATCATTCAGTCAGATGACTTTTTCTTCAACCATTTCAGCTTTAATTTGTAGTAAAGCTAATGTTGTTGAGTTCCACCCATATACAAAGACTCATTTGTTTCCGTTCCAGCATGACTCGCAGAGATGCAGCTTCACTTTGACCACAGTTTTTATTTTTCTCCAGTGCAACTTTGTTCTCTAGGTGGAATTATGTGAGGGGAAATATTGATTAGGAATGTAGGCATATTAAGAGAAACTACCTGCGAAGAAAGAGGAAGGAAGAAAAGAGAATATGAAATGTGACCTGATCCTGCAACACAGCTGAACATACACACATGCACACACACACACACACACGCGTGCGCGCTCTCTCTCCATGGATATTTCTGGTTTGATTCTTTGTCTGCACTGACAACAGATGGTGTTTTAATAAAGTCCAGTAGGAATATTACTGTGAGTAAACAATCCAATGCATGCCAATTTCATAATTGCTGGGTACTGATACAGCCTCTTACCTGATGAATCCAAATTGGGAGGAAACCAACTGTGCACACACCTACTGGCAGCAGCCAAATTCGCAGCTGTGGTATGCTCCAGCATCGAGCTTCACCACGGAAGGTAAATTGCAGCTCCAATCATCTTTCTTGGCACCGGGCTTGGGGAACAGCTGCCATCTGGCTTGTCATCAAAGTATGGTCACCGAGTTTCTGGGAGATGAAATAGCTTGCTTTTTTACCTTGACATGCACGAAGATTGCAATCTTCATCTTTACAGGTATCTCTTAAAATAACATTTTGGCTTCCTGAGCCAGAGATTTACCAAGTGGGATTTTCTTCTTTAAGTGATTCCCACGCCTATAGGGACTTGAAGTCTAAACCTGTTATATGCTAATTAAAGATTCACACCCACATGACTTGTCAAAGAGATAAATCTTACTCATTTGTTTTCATCATTAACAGGGAAAAAATTGTAAGGAATACCATGCCTTACATTAGCAGATTTATGTGGAAACGTTTGTTTTTAATAGAAGCAGAGATGTGGCTCGAAGAGTTATTCCCACCACTGTTGATCTAACCCAGTATGGAAATTACAACTTGGCAGAGAAGAAGGGGGTGAAAGGCAAAAGAGGGAATTCAAATACTCAGGACCAACATCCCAGCTAGAAGTGACTTTATAGGCTGCACCCAGTAAGTGACTGCCTATCCAGTGCATTACATGAGCATTATTTATACATTCAGGCCTTTAAAGGCATCTTTAAAGACAATGGCAGATTAAAGCACTGGAGTAGCAAATAGCAAGTGAGTTCCCCCCTCTAAAGAGACTGACCTATGTTGGTATCTGGGTACTTCATTTCTGTTGGATTCTAGCACGCTGTGGAAGTCAGGCCCCAGTGCATCAGTAGTTCTTAGCATTGAGAATTTATCATGCAAATTCGATGGAAGAGTCTAATCTTTTGAAATTTTCTTTCAGCCCAGATTGGGACACTGACTGAAATCCCAGATAAATCTGAAATAAATTAAAATCCCAGTTTGAAATCTCCACTAAATGTCACTTTGGAAATTATTTGACCTTACCAAATTACTTAGCTGTCATCAACATAAAGCATACTTTCTTGCATTATTGTGTTGGTATATTACATAGCTGTCTTTCAAGATATTTTTACATAAGTGAATCTGTGTTTTGAGATGGGAAACTAATAACCCTGGAAATTTTTCAGCCTATTCACAGGCTGATTTTTCTTTGTTGAAGATTACCAGGCTCTTGTCCCGAGAGCAGCACTACTTTACTCTGCATTTGGAAGCTATTGAATTCAGAACCCATGATTGCATTTCACATTGCCCACACTAATTGTTTTGTGCAAGGAATTAAGAAAGAGGCAAAGACTGTTCCTCCTACTTAAAGGCATGCTTTGGAGTTGCAAATTGTTGCTTGGAAAGGTTCTGCTTCTTCCTGAGAGTTCACAGTGATGGTAGCCCTGTGTAACTAGAGGGATTTTTTTTTTGAGGGGGTCAGTAGATTCAGACATAGAAATAGGGAGTCTTGCTGCTCCACCCAGGGTTTTTTCTTACCACAGAAGGTCAGCATAGACACAAGGTTAAAAAAGTGTGCATGTGCCTATATGTTTTTTTGACCCATCTACTGAAGGACTTGCATGCTCAATACCTTTATGATGATTACTCCAGCTGTCAGTACTGGGCTGGACCAGTTTTAGGTATGCTTGTGGATAAACGCTAGAGGAACATTTGCTAAATAAATGTATGGTACCTTCATCAGAACTGAACAATATCTCTCTGGGACAAAGCCTTGGTGGAGCTCCCAGACACGCATTGATGGTAGCTGCCTGACACAGCAGCCTTGATTGCATGGTGCCACTGATGGATAGAAAATAAGCTGTATAGAAATGCTTAATAGTTTTCTGTTGTAAAAATCCACTCACAGCAGAAGGATATGCAGAAGATGAAAAATCATTCCCTGTGGGTTTCTCTACCTCTGAGATTGGGAGGTGGCCTCCTAGTCACATCTTGGTCATACCCACAGCTGTGTGGCATTTCAACATAGTAGCTGCCTACTGGCTCAGGATCTTGGCACCCCATGAAATTTCAGGGTTTCTGTGGATGGAAAACACCTCAACACCTTCAAAACATTATGAGGGCTATGACACATGGTAGCCTCAGATGTGGAGCGGAATAGGAAACCTTTGACAGACAGGACTGCCCTGCTCCTCCCTTTCTTACTGTTTTGTTCCCACAAGTTAGGATCGAGGGAATTTGGAATTAAGAATCACGTCATGTCAGATCCAGAAAGTATTCCAGTCAGGGTTATATGATGCTGTGATCTGTTGTATGAAAGACATGTGACCAGGGGTAGGACATGTAAAGGCATTGCGTGCTATACACTGACAAACACTGAATTTGCAAAATTAGTATTTTATTTTAATTGAGAGAAGAGATTGTGAAATTGCTTTCTACTCCAGGACCTGGGGCTCTAAACATTGACTTATAGTAGAACAACTTAATTTGGCCCTGAGCCAAAGCAGAAACAGTGAGAGAATCTGAAAATGGATGGGAGCAGCAGTCATAAATCTAACACTTAACTAAGGATTGATCCAGCATAGTGATGAGAAGTGTTTATCTCATCCATCAGCTAACCTTGAGGCCGCTTGACCTGAAATCCATTCAATCTTGTAGAACAGCAGTTGTCCATGGCTTTACAGTATCTAATAACAGTTTTAGGCTTCTATATAGGATGCAATATTCAAAGCAAGCTTTGCTGTGATTTTCCGAAAGAACTGCCTATTGTGTACTTATGTGTCCCTATCTTCCCTTGCTTTAATGGCAACTTGTAGCAGATTCCTGGCATCAGCAGCTTCTAGAAAAGGGTTAATATTTTTAACACCAGCAGGTCACCCTTAGTTTTCCATCAGTCAGTGCAATGCTGTCAGATCCAATGACTTTTTATTTGTTGGAATGCCATTTACAAGTATGACTAAATTACTCTCAGAAGTTGAATTGGTACATAGAGTGTGTGTATGTGTGTGTGTGTATATATATATATATATATATATGTATATATATATATATATTACTCTAAAAGAAATAGAATATTTTACCTTATCCTTCAGTGCCCTAACCAACACTTGGTCTTCAGAAGGAATGGAGCCTGTGCATTTTTAGTGTTCATTAGAACAATTCTCTGAAAAGGCTGCACAGCCTGGATAATAATTTTTTTTCAGATACAAGTATCATGTTTCTCTTGGCATAGGTCCATTTTGAGTGTGGGGAGAGAGAGAGGGAGGACAGTGTAATAACATGGCAAGGGAAAACACACAGACAAATATTTGACCATAGTTTCTCTTAATCAGATTTGATGAGCAGACCAAGTGTCTGTCCATTCCTGTGGCTTCTGTAGAGCTATCAAAGGGAAATGTCTACTTTGAAAAGCATGCAGTCAGGGACAGATCCAACCCTGAGCATTCCCACAATCTGGAAGCATTTGGATTTTCTGGACTAGAATCGCCTGTGACAGAGATCCATAGCTGCGTTGACATGAGACCTTCTTGAAGCCCTGACTCAGACCTATCACTGATATTAACTGGCCTCCACAGGTTGAGCAAAAAGAAAGTCTATAACTCACATCACAATATATTCTACTACAACTATTTTATGATAGTTTTTTATGATTATTTTCAGAATAACATATTAAAGTTTTAGGTAAAAGTAGTAAAATGTACATCTTCTAGAACTCCTCTCTGTATATAATGAATGTCTCTTATGGGTAAAGGATTGAATGTTGCCATAAGACCAAATCATCAATATACACATTTACCACATATGGTTACCAAAAGGACTGCATTTGTCTACCCATCTTTAAAATGGTTTCCCTCTATGTTGTACAATGCTTTCCTACTCTTTCATCCTAATGTCCTTTGAAGCAGTGCTGCACTACAGCTGTGTATCTGAGTTGGTTCCTCAAATGGTAAAAAAAATACCGCAATTTTCAGACAAGCGATAATAGTCACAGCAACACAGCTATTCCAAGCAGATGCAGGGTAGAACGCCAAAACTTTATATTGGGATGAAACTTGGAGGCCTTCTCTAAGTCTCAAAATACAGGCTATAGGCTATATAGCCTAGCTTGCCACTGAACTCTAATCTCAGGTAACGCTGAACCTTGGTCAGAAAACCAAAGCATTGCCTTTGTCCAACCACACCCCATCAAATGCTCCCTAAAAAGTTTGGAAAATAATAAGCTCAGTACATCTGACTTTTCATTGGTGGTCTATTTGGCTCTTGTTCTCCGTGTCCAGAAGAAATATTGTCAACATGTTATCTAAAAGGACTTTCTCGTGTTATTTGTGGCTCAACTGCAATGTTGAGAAGTTATCAAGAAAGCTTATTGCTAGGACACTCTCAGACTTACACTGCTGCAGCCAAAGCTTTGCTTTAAAGAAAGCTTTGCTTTACCTTGACTTTACAGTGACTGGCCACCATTCAGTCACACCTCCTCTGTGTCTGTGGCCTGTTGGTAAAGACAGCATACACTGCACAGACAAACAGGGTGGGATTTATAATGGTAGATTCAACCTTCAGCCCAGCAAAGCACATGCTTGATTTTAAGCACACTGATATTGCTTAAAGGCAACTGGACTCTTCGGATGGCAAAATTGAAATATGTGCTTAGAAGTGAAAAGCTCCACAAACCCAATAAACAACTTAATGACATGCAAGATCAGTTTTCTTTTTAAAACAACAGGAAAAAAACTTGCACAACTCAAAACCAAAAAAACCCCAAAACAAAAAACAATCCCCCCCACCAAAACTGCCTCAGACTTTTTTTTTTTTTCAAGCCAGCTCAACACCCAGCATGGGGGCTAGATTTTTCCAAAGAGCCCAGCTCCCATTTATGCTCTTAAACACAGGCCAGATTTTTATAAATGCTCACAATCTAATGTTTAGAGCGCTTTGGACATCTGGCCACTTATTTCTATGCCAAAGCTAAAGCCTTCTAGAAATCTGGTCCCAATTGTGGATGCTTGGCTCTTTTGAAAATTTCACCCCATGGAAACTACTTTTATAACGGCAATTTTTTTCCCCAAAAGGAAAAGCTATGAAATGTAATTATTTTATGTACAATGTCCACACTTCAAATATAATAGTTTACACTTTTTCTTTTGCCCATTAAAAGTCCCAGACAAAATAATGTTTTCCCCTCCTCCTCAAAGCATGTGGGCCCTCTATGCACACAAAAAGATGAAAGAAAGTAAGTTTTATTCTACTATTACATCATACTGCTTCAAGATTGAAGCCAATGGATTAGTTGCATATAGAAAGAGATGGGGAAAAGCTATTCAGAATGAACAGATACTATAGCAAGACCTGAAGCTGCTCTACCACTTGTAACAAAGAATCAAGTGTCTCAGAAAAAACAGTAGTAAGAAAAAAAATATTTTATCTGAGAAGACCTAGGAACTAATCAAGCCACCAAATCTTCTTTTCCCTTGCAAAAATGTAACTGGCCAGTTATTTTTTTGGATTTGTCCCTTAAATGCTATAATTACTATCCTGCTGTGAACAAAGACGAGTCAAGCTGCCCCAAGAGACGCATCTTCACTGCTCCACACAGTACTGCCTATCACGGGGTTACTGATCTCTCCACATAAACAGAATGCAAGTGTCTAACTGCCAGATATAAACATAATAGCATCATTTAACTGCCACTTGCACAAAGTGTGACAAAGTACGCTTAAGTGTCTAAACAACATCATTTTTACTGAACAACCCGGAATAGATGCTCTATCAGTGAGCTTGCATGGGGATGGTTAAAAGGCCTCGTTTTCCAACTCAAGGAACGTGTAATGAAAATTAAGTAGCATCCTAATCCATCAACTGCTATCACTTCCTCAACCTCATTCCTTACTAAAAATCAGGGAGGCATCTATTAGGTCATGGAAGTCATCTCCTTGCCAAGGCATGGCCATTCCTTCCAGTGACCCTCCTCTTAGATGTCTCCCAGAGCTACTTCAGCCATCTTGGACAGCAGTGATTTCATTGTACCTTGTCAGAGACCACATCCACAGTAGAAATATTTCCTTGTCCTCTGGTGACATCCTGATGATGCTCTGACAGCATCCTTCATACAAGATTGCAATTTCCTCTTCCAGCGCCGGAGTGCCACAGCTGGTGCAGGCACCTACGGGCCCAAATCCCAAGGGAGCCACACTGGCAGCAACAACCCTTCCCTGGAAATTCCAGCCTGAGAGATGGGCCGTTTCCAGCAACCAGTGTGGAAAAGCAAGGGGGATGCAGCCCTTCTTCCTCTCTCGTCTTCTGGTGCATCATGATTGCTCCAAGTCACACATGCTTAAGTGTGACCCCACATCCATCTATGCATATTGATGAGGAAGGAGGAAATAGGTAGACATTGTCAGCCCTCTTAACCTCCTCCCCACCACCTGCCTCCACTCATGCCAGGAATGAGAGGATTTCACCTGTAACTTGTAAACCCTGCATTGTAAATTGTCGGCCACTGCCAGCTGTTATCCAGCCATGAGGAACTCACCTTTTCCTGAATTTCAAGACTTACTTTTATTCTTAAGTACATAGCCAGGATCCAAAGTAGCAGTTTGATAATTAAAGTGCACCCTAGGGAGCATATAGGCAATTAAATCAAAGAGAATGATTAAAAAATAAATAAAAATTACCTTGCCTAACTATTAAGGGTAGCAGAGGCTACCCAGGAACCTATATTTACACCTCAAAGCTTATTTATAGCCTTGAAGTGATGTTGCCACATGTGTGCACAATTGCTCTTATCGTAGTTGGAACGAGCATTGTAGAGACTAATTTCTCTAGGGCTTCACAGCCTTACCATGCCAACAACTGAACCTCGTGATGGGCCCAGGGAGGTAAGTCTGCACCCAGCAGCACTGTCATTAGCGCAGTGCACAGTCACTGTCATTCAGAAACATGGTGTGAAGGCCTGAGGGGAAAGGGGTGTGGTGGAATCAAAAAGGAAAGTGTGCCTTTTAGAAAACAGGGTTTGATTAGTAGGTTAGAGGTCTTACACATGGCCAGGAAAACTGGGCTTTCCCCCTAGTCTGAGAGTGTTTGAATTTACTTCCCAGGAGGAATGCCATTCCTGCTGGATCATCTTCCCATCAGGAGGAACGAGACAGCCATCTACATTCAGAAGACAAATTTATGGTCCTAAATGCAAGAAACTGCTCCTTGGCTCCAAGTAAGAGTTTTAAAAAAGCTCCTGACTCAAGCCTGCGATTTGGCAGGTACATATGGCAGTGAAGAAAGTTTTCATACAGTGTTTGTTGTTAGTTCATTTTTGATAACCCTGCTGCCTCTCAGTTCAATGTTAGGCCTGTTGTGACTGACATTCCTGGACACACAACTTCTCGTTTGTTGTAGGTGGAACTTGACTTGGCTTTGTGAACTTTTCATGTGGAAATGAGTATCTTTCAACCCCCTCTGAAGTTCATTCTTAGGTTTGTTCTCTGTCCCTCTTCCTCTGATCTTCCACCCAGCTCTCCTTCTGTTTTCTACTGGGAAAAAGAAAAGCTGGGAGAGCTTTTCTACTAGCAACAAACATCCCTGATGCTCTTTTCTTTTAAAGCAAGCTTTTTTGGGTTACTATATTCTTCAATGTGCTCAGTCTGCTTTGCTCTAAGCTGGTAGTTTCCAACGTAAAATAAAAACAAAGAAGTTTATAGTGATGGAACATACAATACCTGTGAGATTCTTAACTGTGAGTGAGAACATAAATTGATTGTTTAGCTACATAAAAATTGATGTGAGCTTTTTGTTGCGTTATTTTGGTTGGTTTGTTGTTTTTTTTTTTTTTTTAAATAAGTCTTTGTATAACAGCAGCAAGCCTGACATGTTCCTGAGGAATTGTGCCAGGAGACATATACCATCTTTCTTATACATTTCCGTGGGTTTCTGACACAAGATGTTTAACCCATTTCTACATGTAACCCAAAGGACTTCCCCTGTTCTCACAGCATTGCTGTATGCAATATGCTGGAGTGCTCCATAACAAAAATAATAAACAATGGTGCGTTTCTACCATAACCAATCTGTACAGAAAAGTGGGGGTGGGAGAAGGAGGGGAGGCTGGAGTGAAAAGCTAATTAGCAATTTTACTATGATTTAGGTGACCCATGTAAACAAAGATGTTTTAAAAATTGTCATCAAATTGGCTTTATCTTAAACTGAAATAGCTGGTTATTGCCAGAGCAATTCTTTAAGATCGCTACTGTGAAACTGGCAATAATGCAGCATTGGGATGGTCAACATTTCAGAGTGGAGCACTTAGCCAAAAGATATAAATAATACTGCTCGAGCTCTCACCTGGAGCTAGCTTGAGAAAGATAATTTACCCTCATTACCCATCCAGTTTCACTGGGAACTGTATTACTGGCAGATTATGAAGACAGGACTGACGTGCCTCCTTCATTGGGCTTCACTAGCTCATGTGGCTGCCTCATGTGGGATGACTGCTACTGGAAACAAGGTACTCAGATCTGAAGGAGGGCACTGCTAAAAGAGCAGGGAAAGCTGTATCCTTAAAAAAAAGCATTTCCACTAAATGTGATGGCTTTGTAGCTGATTACTAGGTTTATTTCCTTGGAAGTCTTCTGAAAACATTTTTTAAGATCTGACTGAACTTTAGGGTGCTTTTGCATATCCTAGTTTGCATTCTGAAAAGAACTACCACTAGTACAAGCAACCTCAAGATGTTTTGTTGCTGAGATTTGGGGGCATAGGGTAGGCTTTGTGTGAAAAGCTGTTAGCAAAAGCAATGGCTGTTGGCTGTGAACAGGGAGGGACTGCAGTAGACCTTCAAATCTGCACTGTGACATCCACCGAGGAGTAATGCACAGGCCTGCCAGAAACCAGATTTGTCCCAGGAACAGGACTCCAAGAGGCAGCACTTCAGTCCTGCTCTCAGATAGACCCTAGGCAGGGTTTAATAGGGTGGACAGAGAACTTGTGTGAAATTCATGACTGGCTATCAATCAAAGTGCCCTTGAAAATGAATAGAAAAGCAAAATAAGCCAAATATGCTACTTGCACATGCATATGGAGCAAACACCCTATTGCATTTTCATTTACAAAATTGTTCAGCTTTACTTGCCATGGGAAGCCTGGCTTCCTTCACTGTGTTTCTTCTCAGAGGAGCCAACCTCTGAATACCACAGTGACACAGTATGCATTCGGCAGGGCATTGGTCCCATCACATTAGGCTCCGTCACATCACATCAGTTGATGTGACTGACAGAACCCGACGTCTCATGTCACAGCAGGGCACGTCGCCCAGCACCGCGAGTTACAAAGACACACTTTCTAGAAAACTGAAATAAAGATGAATTGAAATGATGTTGGGTGGGGGAACACTCTTAAGGTCTTCCTGGTCAGAGCAATCTAACAGCAAGCTGTGTTCCAGTTCCTTAATTTAGAGTAAGATGGGTGAGACTTACTAATACGTTCTATGCAATCAGCTACTTCAGTGAGAAAGGATGATTTTATTAAAGTGCAAAAGGAGATGAAGAGGCAATAGTTCCCCTAATAAATACTACATATATTCAAACTCAGCAGGCATTAAGCTGCATGTGTTTGTATGCTGTGTGTGGTTATATCCCCATACACAGGTAGGCAACTGGATAAAACACCCAGGGACACAAGAACAATGGCTACAACCTCACACTGCACTTGACATTTTGGGGCATCTGGACAATTCACAGTCCTGTATATGAAAAAGGTGCTAGTACCATACTCGGGTGTACTGGGAGGTGAAATGACTGCCCTGTCCTCAGGTTGGTGTAGTGGTACAGTCCCTGTTCCCTGGCTATGTTGGGATCCCAGCATTGTGTTCATGCCCTGGTTACAAGTGCAGTGAGTTGGGATGGCCTAGGAGACTTTTGTCTTGGTTACGACTTCACAGTTTTTTCAAGCCACAGGAGTCTTCTCCCTTTCCTGTCAGCTTGTAAGGTCCTCAGCAGGTCCTCAGGACAGCCTCTAATTTCCACTTGGCTTAGCAACGGACATACTTTCTTTAACCCTATGGTCGTTCCTTGGTTTTGGTTGTTTTGACAGCTAAATGAAGAACAGAGCTTTCTTTGCTGCCTACTAAAGTAGGCAACAGAAAAAGAATGGATTGGCTGTACTGCCCTAACACCCCATATTGCTGAAACCCTGAAAATAATTCAATATAAATATATATAAGCAAGTAGTTACGTATTATGTAGCATATATGTATTAACTACAGCGAAAAATGTATTTTATAAGAATGACTAGAAGTATCTATACTTATTAGCAATTAATATACATTAGCACCCTATGATCATCAGAGGCTTCACAGTGCAATTAATCTTAGAGACTTAGCAGTGCAATTTGGTTTTAATCTACAGATTGCATCCCATATTCTGTTTGGGCTCTCTTTTACACGATGCTTACACTCACGCTGTCTGTTTTCTGACATCCTTTCCTTATTCCTTATATTTTCACTCACCCTTTTCTCATAGTGCCTTCAGACCCGTCCCTTCAACCCTCTTCAAACACTCTCCAAAGTACTTTCCCCTTGGCACTCCAGGATGTCTTCTGCTTCTCCCATTTGCTTATTGCTTACTACTGCAGTCGCTGTCTGTGGAAATCAGGAGCAGTCCCCCTACCCTCAGTCAAGCTGAATTTGCTCACTGCAAGTAGTATAAGTGGCAGCTATCATCGTTAGGATGGGCAGCCTACCTTTCATGGGGAAAACATGTCCTTCTGGAGAGGACAGCCAGCCCTGCTGAGATGGGTTTGGCACCAGCCCTGGAGGAAATAATGGGTAGCGACTGCCTCTCAGGAAAGAGGGACATGATCTGAGCTTTGGTGAGTTGAGTTCAGCTTCTTAAAACAACAGTCACACCAAGCTCATGATGCGCCTGGTGTGTGAAAGGTCACTTGAAGGCACTTTTCCCACCCCTGGTTTCTAGGTGTTCAGAGCAGCTCAGCCTATTGGTCTTGATAACTGCTAAGTAGTTTAAATTACAGCTCGTGTCTCATCAGATACAGTGTTTTCTAAGTTTCATTCCTTTATTTTCTCTTTCAATGTCATTCAAGACCTTCTGTCATCATTACAAGCTATTTTGCAGTGTGTTAGCTCAGTAAACATTCATATTAAAATAAACCCAAACTTGGCTATACGTGATAGGTTTTTTAATTAAACACTCTGAGGCTAAACTGTGATGTTTGGTTAGAGCTTTCCCTCAGAAGCTCTGGCCTGCCTAAAGTCTGAGCAAAATATATAGTGCCTGGAAGGAATTGTTGAGATGCTCTGAGTGTTTATTGCCATTTGGGGTAAAACACAGATTTTCCTCTTACCCGAATGCTCATTCTCTGGTTTTGGTTTCCTGTGGCTCCTGAAGAAAAGCTATGTCTCTAATACAGGAAAGGAATTGTGCATTCTGCAGCCAGATTCGTGCTGTTGAACTAAAACCTGCCAGGGGATATTCCTTAACACTGGACCTTGATCCTCTGTGCTACTGAATTGTTAGCATGGGCTCTTCCATGGCTTCGGACTTGACAGCACCCAGCACCATTCCAAGCAATGCCTTGTCATGTTTCAGGAGATTTGGGGGAGGGGAACAGACCATTTCCAGTGGGTTATCTGCATGCAGCTGTCTTGCTTCAGAGGGTAAGGGAGCTAAGGTATCATTTAGGGTAATAAGGGGCATTTTAAGCTAGTTGGTGTCATTGCTACAGCATGGTTCCCCACCTCTGCCGTCTGCCCAAACTGCCTGTGCAGAGGCTGCCCATGTTGGTACCCGAGCTGACTCCAAAGTTGGCGCTGGTGATTCAGCTGCTGTCGTTGGCAGCAGTGGGAGCTGCCAGGTGCTCAGGGCTGTTGTCATCAGTCCAGAGATGCACGACTGTATTTAAGAAGCTGAGATTTGTAAAGTGTTGATTTTATGTGTATCTGGTTCCATAAAGATATATACAGGCGAATACAGAAGGCAGTTTTGAAATTCAGCAGCAGGGATTTGTGAAACCCTGTAAAGCCACACATTGAGAAGAGGAAGTCACCACCCCAGCTAATTCACCCTGGTGTGTTAAACTGACTGCTCTGGTAGCCAGCACTGACTGCAGCAGGTGTCCATTTGCAGTGCAATGGATAAAACCACAGTTGTTTTCATCCACATTGTTGTGGACACTGGAATTTTCCAATATAATCTAGGTGGGAATACATAACGCACTTCAGCAAGACATGGTTATTGTACCTCCCTTCCGATCTTATGAAATCCACTTTGAGAATATTACTTGTTTTACTATATATAAATGCTCCAGGAAAATACTTATACTCAAAGGCTGCCTGAAATTCTTCTTCTTTAAAGCTACCCTATTAACATATCAGGACAAAACACTGCAAAGTTGAAATTGCGCTATGCCGTCATGCATATGCATGATTCAGTGATGTGCACCTACCATATTTCAAATGACAGTTATCTTTGTCCTAAATAAACATGAATATGTGAAGTTGTGTAACAGTTAACTCTTTTCATTATGATATGTGTTTGTTTTTTTATTAATTTAGCATTTTAATGCAAAGCTTTGTGTTTATAAAATATATATAGCCTAAGACTTAGATAATATTTTCTGATTTTTATTTTATGATTAACATAACTTTATGTAATCTACCATAAATTTTTCATTTATTATTTTTCCCTATTTTTTAGACATTTACATTTCAGTTTGGACGTGCCATTTTTAGACATACTACAGGGTAAAAGACAATTGCAGTTTACCTCACTTCCAAAGAAATTGTCATAGGAGTAACACCTGCATTGCAAAGCCCAATAATATATTTTTCTGAATTTTTAAATATTAATTTATGCATAAGTGATTTTAAATGGATATTTACAGTATTTTTTTCTTTTTTAATAGAAATTAGACGTTTTCTATTTGAATGGGTCAGTGTCAGAAAATTATATATTAAACAGTAAATAAAATTAGGAATCTGATTCCTTGAAGTCATCAGGTTCATCTGCATTTAGAACTGAATGTTCCTCTTAGGTACTTGTAAATCGTTTTCTGTCATGGAATTCCTTCAGAAACTACCTTCTTTCCAAATTGCTTCCATTCTCTGATCCTTAGGAAAATTATTTTGGTTTTTGTTGGGCTGTTCAGGCTTTTTCTTAATTTTAATTGACTAACATTCAGCCACCTGATTCCAGAAAAGATAAGGATGAGGAAAAAACCTGTATACTTCTTGTTCAGTTGTTGTTGTAGATTTTTTTTTAAGGTCTCACATTAGCTGACTTAAGATACTTATTTCTTAAGCCAAATTTCACCAGCATTTATTTAATATTTGTGATATTCCTAAGACCTAAAATAATAACAAAATCATTCCAAGATTTGACTTTTCTAAGAAAGATCTAACTAGAAAAAGGTATTTAAGTGACAGAGGAAATATTGAGCGGTGTTAAGGCATAGCTTTTTTAAAGTAAACTCCTCAAACGGGAGTTATGCACAGAGAATTTTAAAGCCCTAGAAAGTTCTTTTGCTCTTTCTCTCTGAAACAAACGTCGTTAATCTATCTGAAACAAATATCAGTAAACAGCTATTTCTAAATCATATTGTGCTAATGGATGACATAGAAATACTATGCATAAAAGGAAAAAATTTAAACCATGTATTGAATTTGCATCACAAAAAAGAGCGAGATGAAGTTTGTTCTTTATCTTCTAGCAGGACACTCTCCTCCCCATTACAATTAACAGCTAACAGGCAAAAGTAATTTTCTCACCCACAGTTACAGGTGAAACACAAAAGGATGCTATGGTCTTCTAAAATGGAAAGATGTTAGTATTTCCTCATTATACTTTATAAATACACATCACCTAAATAAAAATGAATGATGTGGTAAAGGATTTTTTCAGTATGTGTTTGGGCACAATGCATTACTCATGAATGAATTATGCCGGTCATTCCAAATATGTGCTGACAGTATCTCTTCACCACAAGAGCACTGATACTGCCAATGTCAGGCTTTCATGATTCTCCAGTCAGGTCACAAAATACTGAGTGGATTAAAACCCAAGAAGTTTACCACAACAACAACTATAAAACCCCCGATGCTTGTCTTTTTAAAAGACTGTGGACCTTTAACAGCCACATCCTTAAACTTTTCTCTACAGCTGAATGGCCAAGAAATACATCGTATTTAAATAAAAGCAGAGACTGTCTTTTAACCTCTTGATTGTAAGAATTTGTTTTAAAGGAAAAAAAATACCCAAACACCCTGGTCTTCATAAAACTGGTAATAAAAGTGGAAGAGCTGGAAATGCTTCAGTGTAGAGGCTAGGGTTTTCTAAGTAAATATGTTGCATCTTGTAGGCTTAAAATATTTTATTACGATAACTGATTTCCTTTCTTCACTTGTAAATCCTTAATTAGTGAATCCACATTTCATGTGAATTCAGTGGCATCCAAGAGCATCTCTAGAAGTGGCACAAACAAACCTGACCATGCCACTAACTTAAGATATCCAGTCCAGATTTGTCACCCTGCTGCTGCTGACCAAACAGTTTTTTGCATTGGTGGCACCTATGTTTGCATTTGCTCCGTGTGGGTTTACGGGAGAAGTGTTGATGGACTGCAGACACCAAGACCTCCTGCGTGTCAGAAGGGCGTGTTTTGGCTGGAAAGGAAAACATTGCTGAAGGAGAAAAATTTCTCTGGAAAAGGAACTGAACTCTGTTCAGTTGAAACACACCCAATAACCAAGAAGCTGGAACCATGTGGTATGGCTTCTGTATGGTGGGTGGTGTTTCACTCCTGGTTAGGAAACTGCTCAGCACAACCAATGGCAGGTCAAAGGGATCACAAAGCATATGCCATCTCTCCCAAAGTCTGACCTGCAGCATGATCTCATACCAAGCGGCATCTATCTCACAGTAGTCTCACCCATGCTATGGCGTTCCCATACAAAGGGCAGCATGATGAACCACGCCACCGTGCAGCAACACACCGTTCTGCACACCCCATCCTGGTACCGAGGGCGTTTCTCACTGCCTACCTGACCACACAAATCAGAACATCCCCCATACAGGCAAGGTATGCATTTTACAAGAGGCAGCTTTACTTCAAAAAGACCAAATCTCTTCCCCTCAATGTTGTGAACCAGGATGAGGAACTGATGTCTGCAGAGGTGACACAGCAGGGTAAGACACTCACGAATTATGAGGGCAGATGTCAGTTCCAAGTGACATGTTTTCCATAACCCTCTGCCTCTCTTTGTTTATCCATCAAATACAATCTATAAAGCAACTGCTCATCTATTTAGTCTTGGGTAGGGCATAGAAATGCAAGTCAGACCTCAAATTTAGTTTGTCATTTGCCTTCTCAAAAGGAGATGTGATTTATGTTTATAATAAAGTATTTGAAATGTCATTTAATAGGAAAACAAATGGCAGTTGGATTCCCATGAGCAAGGAGAGAGGACTGTGAAACTTTGAATTAAACGGTTTTATCTTATCACACTTTAAGTTACATATTTTTATTCTAATTGTAAAAATTATCTGCCTTGACATATCTTTTCCATTATTTTTGTTAAAGGGTATTCATCAGCCGTGTTAATGATGACACAAAATTTTAATATATGCATTAAACATTTAAGTTTTAATATGTTAACATGACACAGGATGTGAATAATAACAATGTTTTATATATGAAGTGAAAACATATTTTATGTTGGAAATAGTTAGAATGCCTGGCAAGTGACTTATATCCATAACAATTTCATTTAAATATTGCTTTTGCACCCCATCTATCTTAGATGCAATTTTATAGTCCTTTTTAAAAATTCATTTCAGCATGACCTCTTTGAGGCTGCAACTTAGTGCCTCTAGCCTACATATTCAATTGCACTTGTACTTGTTCCTATTCAATTACCTTTCAAAGTGCAGAAACCAGCAAGTGCCCAGACCTGAACGGCATTTACCATTCTGGGACTCTTCAGGAATTACAAGTTCTGTGCAGTTACACAGTAATAAGGGTAAAAGGCAAGAGGAAATCCATCAAATTGCTAAAATGCGATGGTCTACCAGATTTGATTTAGATCTTCATAATTTGGGACCTTTTGGAGCAGCCAGGTAGTTCCTAATATAAGATTATGTTCCCTTGAATATCAGAAGATTATGATGCATATATACAGCTTTCTTTTTATTTCCTCATATCATGCCTTCTGTCTTGTGGCTGAACGAGTGTCCCAGTAGCATAAGGGAAAGGAATATCTTTGAAGGGACACATCACAAAAGGAAAATAATTGCTGTGGTGTTTTCTTGTGCCTAATTGGGGAAGTAACTAAAAAAAAAATATCTGTACTGGCTTATTATAAGAACAAGTTGTGCTGAAAGAATGAAAGCTCCACTCTTTGACCCTATACACAGCATAAATTCAAGCCTAGATTTCATTCATGACAGTGTACACGCTTTAACTGACCTTGCTGCACCCCACACGTGCACACTTTTAATCTGCTAAGGCTGCGATGCATGTTTTTAAAAAAAAAATAATAATGGGAAAATAGGCATTGCATTGATACCAAACATCTTTGAGAGCTGCAAACAGGCTCCCCTGTCTGGTGCCCGTTCTCATTATCTGGCTGAGAATTTATGGCTCCTCGCGGAGGACATCTCTCACCGACAGCGGCAGATGGTGCCGTCCGGCAGCAGGCGGGCTCCAGCCCACCTCCTCCAGCAGATCTGAGAAGTCAGGGAAGTGGGTCAGGAACAACACCAGGGAAGGGCAGCGGATACCTGCACATCCCACCCAGCTCCCTACAACAAAACTGAGATGTTTTTTCCCTCTACATCGAATTCCAGTTGAATGTGGTGGTACGATACAAGAAGCACCCAAAGAAAAATCATTCTTTCAGAAATGTAGCTTAAGAACTAGGACTGAATATGCAAATATTAACATGCAGAGGGGATATATTTTTTATCTTTAGAAATACAAGCTATAATTTGCTTCTATGTTTATTTGTGTCTGGTATGTAATGTCAAGCATTTAAAGTATTTATGGTCATGTTGGTTCTAATCCAGCCCTTTGATCTTTCCTATTTGTATCTCTTAAATTAAATTCCTTAAGAACGAGCTACAGTGAAAGTATTTTAAAGGATAGATTTTCTTCTAGATGTTATACATGTACACATTTATTTAAGAGAAGAAATGGATGAGTCAACATTTATTTTCAAGAAAAGGATTATTCTACTTATTATTCACTTTTTTCTTTTTTGTTATCTTATTTTAAAGAAGGGTGCAAATAAGTTTATGAGGGTCAGAAGGATTGTTCTCCCTCTGCAGACAATTCACCTACAGAGGCTCATTCACTGATGGAAAATTGCGAAATGGAACTTCTTTTTTTCCTGTGGTG
The DNA here is from genome assembly GCF_964237585.1 of Gallinula chloropus. Lineage (NCBI taxonomy): Eukaryota > Metazoa > Chordata > Aves > Gruiformes > Rallidae > Gallinula > Gallinula chloropus. The sequence continues at coordinate 93,046,009 of NC_140086.1, forward strand.
AATAATTTATGCTTGGGAATGGTTTCATCACCGAGCACTCTTCAAGTCATTAAACTGAACTGAAGAAAATGGGGTGAAGTCATCATCAGAGAAGGTCAATTTATGGAAATACTGTTATCTCTTTCACAGTATTATTAATACCTACTGACACCTCCATGTTCGGCGGCGCAAAGCCAACCATTAGCCTATAAGGTGTAAGTAAGGTCTCAAACATACGCTCACAATGAGGACATCATTATTGTAAAAGTGATCTGAATGCTATGAGAAGGAGAAGACAGGGCGAAAGGAGGGAAAGGCAGTTCTTGATCTGAAAAAAACATAGACATAAAATCTAATTCTCATCAGGCTTCTGTATTCCTTGTGACTGTGCTCGGTGCTATTGTTACCCGTTTGTAACTGCATATCAGTACCTATGTGTCTGATCGTTTCGATGTCTGAAGAACAGCCAGAAGATTTGTCTTTAGTTTTAGGAAGAATTAACTTGGCTGAGTGTTAAAAGGAAAGGCTATTTGACTGCCTTTGAAATGTGTGTCATTATAATACTTACAACATGTTGCCTACTAGCGTCTATTTAAAGCACGTTGTCACCTGGGAAAAGTTCTCTTCTGCGAGCCCCACTGTTTCCAAACCGAATGACTTGCATGTAGATTACAGACATGTTAATCTTTGCAAAGCGTCTGTCATGACATGAAGGTTCAGATAAGGCTACTTCCTTAGCAGAATTTTTGGCACTAGCAATCACAAACAGTGCAAGGTAAAGAATTTGCTTAGCTGATAATACTATTGCACTGCAGGAGTTTAAGAGGCTATAATGCTCCAGCGACCAGGTTATGCATAGTCCCTTTATCTGGAAATTCTGCATACAAACAAATTAATTTGACAGCATTCCCACCTATGTATCTTAATATTTAAAACGGACATATAAGTGACAGATACATAATGGTGTGTGCATTTAAAAGGTATTTCCTGAGCCAGTTCCACTACCTTAGACTTGCAATTTTTACAGTACAGATTTGATGACAAGCCAGGTGCACTTCTCTGTGATGAAACATAACACATCTCCATCCATCTCCCAGACAACAGAGCATCTCCTTTTGCAATTAGTGCAGATCATGCCTTTTATTTCAAAGAGAGTTGAACAGTCCTTCTTCATTTTTTGAGAAAGGTGAACAGAGTTGATCCAGATTTTTTTTTTAACAGAGGCTTCCAAACACAAACATAAACCCCAGGTGAGCTACCTGATGATCCATAAGAGTTGTTAAACGCATTGAATTTTTTTTTTTTTTTTGAGTGGTTACTTAAGTAACTATGGATTTGGGATAATTTAAGAATATTACTTTCTAAGCGATTTAGCAACACAGTATGATAGAAAGGTAGGAGTGAAAGGCAGCTTTAAAAAACAGGTAGTCCCTGCTTTAAGAGAAGGTCAAATACACTCCGATCACCTATCTGTTCATAGAAGCCTTCGATCATGAGGTCAAAGAAGCTCCCTAGGCAGTCTCTTCCAGTCTTTAACAACCTTTGCAACTGGAAAGGTTTTCTTTAATGTCAAATTTAATCTAATTTTATTTAATCTAATCCAACCCCTTTCTCCCTTTCCTACATTGGGTGAACATGGAGAGCAACTGATGACCATTCTTTTTGCCATCCTTTTACATATTAGGAGAGGTTACTGAATTGCCTCAGTCTTCTCTTTTTCCAACTAAAGTAACCCATTTCTTCCAGCATTCTGTCATGTTTTAAAAACCTCATAGCAGTGTTTCTGCTCTTGCCTGCACTCCAGTTTGTCTGTATCCTTTCTTAAAGTGTATGTGTATTTTAGCTGAAGACCTATTACTGCTGCATGGGACATCACAAATATCTCCATGTCTTGCTTACGGCACACCACTTAACACACTCCAGAATGACACTGGCCTTTTTACTCATTAGTGCTCAAACATAATAGATTTTTTAATTCACCTTTTCTGCCAGGCTTTTTCCTGCTTAGCCATCTTACATTTTTAGTTGGTTTTCTTCCTTCCCAAGCATAGCTCTCCTTAGAATTTTGTATGGTTAGTTTTGGATAATTTCAGTAACATTTTAGGATCACTGTGTGAGCTAATCTTGTCCTCCCGAATGCTTGGAATCCCTCCTAGAAAGATGCCATCTGCCAGTTTTATGTGCACTCCTTAATCCATTGTCCAAGTCAGCAGTGTGACTATCCAGTAGACTGGACCCAGAACAAATTTGTTGTGTGAGTTTTATAGCAAGGTGCTAAAAATGACAAAGTTTAGGGTTTATTTTGATTGGAATCCTTCATCCACTTCATTCATTCATAATTAGCTCAACATATGAAGGCATACATCCTTATGATCACAGAATCACACAGAATGTCAGGGATTGGAAGGGACCTCGAAAGATAGAGATGTCAGCATCCAGAAGTAGCTGTGTCAAAACCAACATGTCTTTTATAAATTGCGTATAGAAACAACAGTGCCTTTGCTTTTTTCTTTTTACGTTTTCTTCAGTCCCTTCCGGGAGAGAAATGTTAACTACATAAGTCCTTTGCCATGTTCTCTTTGCCTTGATTTATGACACACCTTTGCAGAGAGGCTTGGAAATAACTTTTGGTTTTACCGCTGAAATTATAGCTCATGATCCATAATTTCTTATAGCATTTCAATAAGAACAGGTAAAACTGTCACTAGTAGAATTTCTATATACTGTACAAAATGTCCTTTCCTTACATATAGCATACAGTAATTTTACAAACCTGTAAGGAGTATGGATGTATGCGTAAGTACGACGCTTGTTTTGCATTTGGGATTTGTGAATCATAAAGTAGATTAGTTTGGAGCGCCACCACTTACTAATTTCACTCACTAATTTACCCACATTGCCATCAGTAAAAGTGAACAGGAATAATGCACCTAATTCGCTTAGGTGGTTTTGTAGGTATTACAGGCTGACGGTCTCTGGGTGCTCAAATGCCTTTTCATATCTGGCCCCTAATAAATAATGAAATGTAGATGTTGCCCTCAGCCTACCAGCTTTGCTTTAGCATTGCCTGCATCCTCCCTGTCAACTGGATTTAGGATATTTGCGTAATTATGTTTCATTCATTTGCTACTAAATTTTTATTTTTTTTTTTTAACAAGAAAGGGAAAACGAAACCAAGCAAGGAAGCAGGGAACGGTCTATCTGCATGAAGCATTTAAATGCATCCTGCTAGGCATGTTTGAGTAGATCCTATTTAGTTTGGAAAAAAGTAAAACATTTAAGGTAATTAAAATAATTATGAATTCAACTTTAAATCCTGCTGGCACTATTTAGTATTCTATGAGAACTGTCATGCAAAGGGAAAAAAAAGAAAAAGAAAAAAAGGGAGGAGGGTGAATAAAATAATCTTTTCCCAGTACAATGGAGTAGTCCTACTGCTAGTGAAATGTACAACAAAACTTTTGGAGTCTTTTAGAACAGCAGCAGATAACTCTATAGGCCTGATTTTTGAAACAATCCACTGCAGTTCAGTGAGTGAGAATCCTCTTTATCTGCCAAGCTGATGGTGGCTGAGGCTGCATATAATAAAAGTTTTTCTTTGCTAATTTGGGGATTGGAAGTTTGGAACAAATCTTGACATTTTCTGCAGGAACAGATTTGCAAACAGGGTAATTCCAGTGCACAATCAAGCAAGGCTTTAGTATAACTTTTCAGGGATGTACTCTGGAAACAGACAAGAAAAGAAGAGCATAGCTTTGCACGGATACAGAGGAAGGATTAGAGAGGGATAATCTAGCACTGAGACAAAAAGCATTCCCTTCTCAAGGGATGCAGAAGGAAAGAACAGAGGAGAGTAAACACATTTAAAAGCAAAGGGGAAAAAATGTGAAAAATGTGAGATTATTTTTTTCCTTCCAAAATCTTCAGGTCTAAAGCTGGTTAATTTACTCCTAGATGACAAAATCAATGGCTATGACAGAAGGGTCGAAAACGGGCTGCATCTCAGGATCCTGTATTTCAGAAGAACACCTGGTCTGTCCTTCCAACTTTCTGATGGGAACAACTACATTAAGGCATCTTCTCAACGCGTTCTTAAAAACTTCCACTGAAGGATGAAATTCAACAGCTTCTCTTGGCAACATATCCCAGTGTTTCATTACTTTTCTCACAAGATTTTTTTTCCCCTGAAGTCTCTCTTACTTGAAATGACTTATTTTGTCCTCAGTGGACATGAGAAGTTTTTCACTCCTTTGTAAACAGCCAGGCTGTTACTGTGGCCCCCTGGTTTTTTTTTTTTCTTTAGCTGCTGCTTTTGACCACCACCAGACCTTCACTCTTTCCTTACAACCCATGCGCTTTGCATGTCTTGTCATCCTCCTTGCTTTCTCCTGGCGTCTCTCCAGCTGATCTGAATCTTTCCCTACCTGTGAGGCTTAAGTTCCCACATTCAGTGGTACCTAGGTGGAAAAGGAAAGATACAGTCTTTTGCACGTCTCCTGTTTAAGCCTGAAAAATCTGAGTGACTTCTTTAAAGATGGCGAGTAGCATCCTCGCAGGGAGGGGCTGCTACGCACTGCTTCACGGAGACCAGGCGCGCTTCTTTCCCTTTAGCTTGTTCGCTACGTATCTGTCATTGTCTGAAGTTTTCAATGACTGTTGAAGAAGTGGCCCTGGCATTTCTGATAATCACAAGTTGGTTCAAAATCTAGCTACTCACCACTCCCTGTATTAAGCATGGCAATGAATTAATACTTTTATGTTCACCAAATAAACCAGTGAGAAATAATGCTGAATATGAAACTGAGATTAAATCCCTTCAGAGAAATTCAGATTTAGTGCTTTAGGATTTCTAGGACTGTCATGTCTGATTTTTATGAACTGCTGCTAACACTAAGCATTAAAGCAAATTTATTTTTGAAACATAATTGGGAAAGAAATGGTTTTGTGGGATTTCATGGCCATTGTGTCTTTGTTAATCAACATGAAATACATTGCATTTACCAGGAAGAAATTAGGAATTAATTAATGCATATTTCTTTTTATAATGCCACTCTTGGAAGCTCAATATGTTTATGAAAGTCAAGAGCAGTTCTTTCTGGCTCACACACATCACTATCCATTACTCGGAGCAAGCTGAGGCATGGAGTAGGTGCAAAATAGGTTCAAATGAGGTTCATCTCACATACTGGAGGTAAAGATTCTGCTGCTATAAATTAACTAATAATGTATTTGACAATACAGAGAGCTAAATGAATGTCTCATGTCTAACAAACAGCTGTATTTGCACTCCTACAGATAATGGGTGAGCAGTCAACCACAATGAATAGATTGAATGAGGCTGATAGTTCTTTACCGTAAGACCAAGTCAGAGTGTATTAATGTAACACACGGTCATACATGTGCCCCAAAAATGTGGGACACATGTGCCAACCATCCAGCCATGCTGATCTTTGGTACTCTGTCACCCTGCTCACCATGGATTACTGCTGACAAGTTGTAAGTCCAGCTTGGCTGGATTCAGCTACGGGATCTGATCCTTTGTGATGCTGAATAGTGCTCTAAGTGATACAGACTGCCGACTGCAAGTCAGCACTTCATGGAAAATGCTCAGGAAATTGCAGAAATAAGTCCAGGGGCTGCCAACCCCTGAGAGGAGCCGGGAAAAGAAAGAAGTGACTCAGAATGGTCCCCAAATCTGTTTTCTGATTTCCTCCAGTTGCTCCTGTCATCAACATATACCACCAAAAGGATGCAAAAATCGTAATTAATGGCCAGACTATGTGTGGGTCTCTTCCTGCAGTTCTAGGCATGAGGCTGTTGTGGCAAATTTAAGAAGAGGGACTTTTTTGGTTTTGGTTTTTTTTTGGTTTTGCTTTGTACAAACTGGACCCAATCCTTGCAGGCTCCGGGGTTCTATTGTTACATTTATTAGCCTTTCCCAAGAAACGTAGTTTTAACCAGTGAGGGGAGAGAGAGGCAAATTGTTCTGATTCTCTAGAGAAACCCACTATATTACGGTTATGAAAAAAAGTGTGAGGCCAGAAGAGACACTTTTCTTGTTTGACTCTTGTTTTTCCTTTTTACTGGCTAGGTGTCTGCAGCACTCGAGCTCGCATTCTGTAGGCAGGCATGCACGCACGCCACGCAGCTGACTGTGCACTAAACTCTCGTGCACTGTTGTTGGCAGAATAGTTTATTTCCATCAGCTTGGCTTCTGGGACTCTCTTTTCCACGCATGCAGAACAGTTAAAGAGTCTCCAGCGCGAGACTGGAGTCCCAGTTGCTTTTTATGTGGATGTGGGGAGACAGAGAATGCCAGGCTCCTGGGCCTGTGCCCAGTTGTCCCAGAAGATCAAAGTTTAAGCTCAGGAATTCAAATATGGAGCAACCCAAATCCTTCACATGTGGATGCAGAGCGTGTGAAGATTTTTTGGAAGTTCAAGAACAGGTTAAATTGTCCATTTAGAGACCATATACACTTCTTCAGGATAATAGTAAAGAATTTGTCTTTTCCAACTTACTGATAAACCACACTTTTCATTGGTCTTTTATTTTTTCACTGTATTTTGTGAACTGTAGGCAATTTACAGGCCTCTTTATGTTTCCAGGCAAGGTGCAAAAATGGCCCTTCACACCATAAAAATCTAACAGTGAATGGACAGGTAGCAGTAGCTAATGTATCTGGGATTGCTTTGTTTACCTGTGAATCAGCTGCATTATGACACTGGAGTGGATGAAGAGAGTGGAAAAGAACTTACTTGCTATGACTGGGTAAGTTCATAAAAAAAGGACATGTTTTCTAAGGGATGCGTTAAAAATATTTTCTAAGGAAATAGAAATGTATTTTCTAAGGGAGGTTGGTCATGAAAAGTATTGCCACAGGTCACTTGGTCAGCTTGTCTAAAAGGATTTTTTTTTTTTTTTTTGGTAAATGCATGCTCCAGCTAGAGTATGGACCAGCTCAGAAAGCCCACCTCTGAAGCATCTGTGGAGGGTGTGTTGCTTGTTCTGACCTGGCAGGCTATTTCCTAAATAACTGTCTTGCCTGGCATCCTTTAGGGAAGCAATGTGTTTCATAACTCCAGGGCTTTTTGTGGGCAAGTGGACTCTGTGCAGCCTTGGATGAAGAGTCCTTCGGTTACCTTTGTTCCCCACTCACAGCAAATATAGGAGGAGAACAAGTAGGAGAGAGGTGCTCCCTGAGCAACGATCCAGCCTTGTGCAGTAAAACTGAGCCTATGGGCAAGGTGTTTCTTCCTGTCTGTGGAAAAAAATACTGTGAGTGCTAATCTGGGCTTTCTGAAACTCATTAGGCTTCATTTACCTCCTTTAATAATGACTGTATGAGACACAAAACAGACTCAGACAATTGCTAGAAGCGTAATGATCAATACGGCCATTTTGCACTACCTGTGTATAAAAAAACATCTAGGGTGAATTAGAGATGGGCTGGGCAGTAATACTGGAAATAATGGAATGTCATTACATAAATCACTAGCAATGCCTGATCTCAGGCACTGTGTATGGTCATATACTTCAAAAGGATATTGCAGGATTAATGAATATGTAAAGAAAGAGGATCATACCGATGGATAACTCAAACTTCTAAGAAGGAAATACACTTTTCCCTTCAGAATTCGATTAGCAAACATACTATATTCATAGGACTAGAGAAAGGTTTGGAGGAGCTAGACTGACTGTCTCATAGCACAAGAAGGGACCCCCTGGTTGAACTGCAAGATGACAAATGCACATAAGATTGAAATTTACCTAAGCAAGGAGGCCCAGAAGACATGGAATTTAAGGAGGAAATTTCTCTGAACAGTAATCAGAATATGCAAAGCTATTGCACTTTACTTCTGAAAGACAGCTTAAACCACACAAAGCTGGGTGTGAACATTTAATTCTTCTAACCTAGAGACCAAAATGAGAGCTACTTCCCTGCCAAAGTGCCAGACAGCAGGTGCTACAGTGGTTGCGCTGCAGGTCTTTTGTCTGGCACGTCATCTGTTTCCAAAAAATACTGTTACTGAGGAGAGTGATTTTAGTGTTTTGCATTAGAGTGTGGTTACCAGCACCAAGAAATGGAAGGGAAATTGCCTGGCCCAGTATCAGGCACTGATGAGATTGATGAGGCCACTGAACAGTTACCAGTGGCACTGGCTCAGGATGTGGAATCGCAACCATCAGGATCTTCCAAAAAACAGCCTGGTTGGTTTTCTTTTCTGCAAAATCTGGAGAGTCTAGTTGCCTTTCAAGCTGAAGCCCAGGTTCTGGAAAGAACTGTACAACGTGGCTGCCTATGATGGCAGGAACATAATGATTTCCAGACTCCTGGATGCATCCATTTCAATTTGTTCCTGCATTCGCATGCCCACACATAATAGTTCGTTCCTGACTGCCACAGCTCAGAACAAAGCACAGTTTAAGATTAAAGCATGATGTTGAAGCTGCCCAACTCCTCTGAGGAGGCAACCATTGAAAGGCTGCTGTTACTTCAATGGTAACAGGGCATAATGATTCAAGCACAAGCCATTGTTTTGCGTATGGTTACTTACAAATGTATAGTAAGACTCCGTGTCTTAAAAAGTCAGAGCTTTTGTTTAAGTAGAACAGACAAGCTAGGAGACCACAATTACATACTGGGGCAGTGGCTGAGCCAAAAATACACCTGTCTCCACATTCAGTCCAATCCCCCTGCACTGGGCTGCATACCAACTATTGATAGCAAGTCCAATTTTAGCCAGAAAGACTGTGAAAGGACATAACTCTCTTCTATGTGTGTTAGTGGAATATTACTACAAACAGCATTTACAAATACAAAATAAAAACCTCTTTTGAGCTACTGTGGTTGATTTTTTTCCAGGGTCCTCATGCTGATTGCTAAAAAGGAGGGCATATACCCCCCAATACCTTTAAATCTTATTTCTTGTGAAAAGGAGTTCTTACTATTTTTGTTTCTAATCTAGGCCAAGTTCTGAAATCCTTGTGAAAACCAAGGGCTTAATAATGAAACAAAAAATAACAGGTAGCTTTATTTTTATATCAAAAGGAGATAAGGATTAAAAATACTGAGTATATTCCAGTTTGTTTCCCCCATGGAAAAGAGATTGTAAAGATTAGGAACCAGACTGCATTGCTCTGGCACATGAGGACCTATGACCTTGACCACGGTCATGACATTCTGGCTGAGCTCCAGCTGTCCTCAGAGAGTGCCTGGCTTCAGCAGAACATGCAGAATAGGACTGGTCATTGACACAATTTAACTAGACACTTCGTATTAGCGATTGTTTTTCATTAGAACCGTATAAAAACATGCAAAGATGCTTTCATCACTGTGTCCTGAATTTATATACTATCTCTACATCTGTTTTTTTCCCAGATTATTTCCCTCATTGCTACCACCTTTACTAAAGGACAAGCTCCAACTATGCCTCAAATTTTGCAAGCTCCACTGTATTTTTTTCCTGGGTTGTTTTTTTCTTTCCCAATTTTGTTCAGAAGTAGGCTTTCAGTTCTTCATGAAGCCTTGCTAAGTTACAGAGTACTTGACAGACAAGAGTTTTTGCATTTTGAAAATTATTGGTGGTTTCCAATGAGATGCCATGTGGAGTCCTGGAGGAATTCCACAAGGGGCCTTCTTGTTGCTCATGCTTTCTGGAAAAGCAGAAACTCACTCCAGTATCTCACTGTTGACTATACCCACAGACTGTAGGGCCCTGGAATCTACATCAGCAATGACTATCCCTCTCTGGATTTCCTTGTACCCTGAAAGTGTTAAAGTGTTCTCCTTCCTTAAGCCAGCTGCCGATTCTTGTAGGAGCAGATGTGGTTCCCATTTACATGCATAGCTCTGTGCAACCATGAATCACTCCAGCTGATATTAATGTATGGCAAGATAAAGATCTTTGAACCTCACAGCGAACCTACGCAGTCCTAGGATCGCGTGCTTGGCTCAAGCTGCAGACCACGGAAAGTCCATACTTCCATAATCACACCTCCATCTCCATGCTGACAAAGGTGAGTTTTTGGGAAGGAAGAGGAAAGCTGGAGGATGAAGAGAAGACAGGAAGGGGCTCCTAGGGTTCATGAATCCAGCTCCTCTTAACTCAACCAAGCTAGTTTTGGTGATGCTAGCTGCCAAATATTTAAGAAGTACCTTTATTTGCTCTGACAAAACCACATTGCATTCAAAATCCTTCCAGATCTCTATAAATAGATTCCAGAAACTGTTAAATTAGAACCATTCAAGGCAGGTCTTTCTTTATCCTGATTTTTCTGCAAAGTACACGAATTAAACGATTCTATTAGGAAATTGCAAAGAAAGCACTTACTGGCAAAATGGCTTCTAAAGCATAAAAAGAAAAAAAGAAAAAAAAAAAGTAGTACTCTACATCTGTAGTGATTGGTATTTTGGGGCTTAATACCATGCTGAATTATTTCTGCATTTTGGAAAGTCCATTCAGTATGTCCTTCTTGAAGGGTTATTTATAGCTACCTCATGTAAATACAGAGAGAGAGATGTACACAAATGCTTTATCAATACATTTCAATCATAAAAATTAAAAGTATTAACAATATGTTAGCCTTCATTGCATCCCTTAGATTTGATCACCATCAAAAAACAGTGCAAGATGGTAAAATGGATTTGCAAACTTGTTATTTCTCCACAACATTTATCTTGAATGCCTTACAGAAGCAGAGCTAGGCTGCAGGAAAACAAGACATTTTCTAATGGTCAAGGGTCAGTGGCTCATCTCAGGGAAAACTTCAAAGATCACAGACATCCTTTCCAGAGCAGAACATTCCCTAGAATCTTTCTACCTCTTCTGAACTTGAACCACTACTGTTTCATTATTAAGTTTTCTATAGTTTACCTGCTGTTACTTGCATCCCTAATGTTTATAGCTATTTCTGGGTAACTTTCTTCTGCTCATCTGACTTCTAATAGAAGATACCACATACATCAGCTATTAATGATAAACTGGTTAGTCTCTTGCCTGTGTATGTCTCCCCTCTCCTGTGCTCATGCATCACATGGATGGTATCCTACTGGGTATCAACAGAATTGTCCAGAGACAAATATCTCCCATTTCTTACTGCTGGCATTTTATTTCCTTCCTCTGACTTTTGCTAGTACATCTGTATTTATATATGAGACCATCTGGGCCCAAAAGCTTTAATCCAGCACAACAAGAGACAGTTAATGCAACGCATTTCAGACTTCAGATACGCTCCCATTTGGACCTCAGTGAATATCATCTTTACATTTCCCACATTAATTCGATATGTCATCTAGCCACTCTGGCATGGTGTGATTCTTGGTCTGATCTTCTATAGCTGGAAAAATAATGTTGAGGGGATAGACATTTTTCCTCGAATACATAAGAAAAAAGATCAAAAATGCTATATACAATTGGCCCCTTCTGTCACTAGACTGTAAATAGCAGCAGTGCCCAAAAGCTTCTTGTCATATCAGCCATTTTCTCACACGCAGTAGACCCAGAACTTCTGAGAAGCAAAGACATTATTCGCCAGCTGCCACCAGGACAATCCATCTGGCCTTCTGCAACTTCCTCAAGTGGAAGAGAGGGATGCTCAAAGCAATCTTCCACTGGGTGGCTTGAGGGGGGAGTTTGTGGATACTGGAAGAGTGGAAGGTGGAGCTGGCAAACCTCTAAAGAAAGGTGTTTCCAAGTCCTGCTCATCTGAAAACTGTTTTCACTAGCATATCCTGTAAACACTGAGTCGTAACAAATGTTCCTGACAAAACCATAATTCCAGATAGTTTTGCACCCTCCTTCATTTATTCTTTTGATGATGGAAAGGAAAAGACAAGGGCTGTGTTAATTAATACCATTTCTGAAATGGCCTTTAGATATGGTTGGAAGATGAAGAGCAGGAAATGCAGGCCTTCTGCTCTAGTGCATCAATTTTGGTGGATTGAGATTTCCAGTAGAAACAGAAAAGAATCTGGCCATCTGGTTCCCTGATCAATGGCTTATCTTAATTAAGTTTTACTGAGTTTTATACAGAATGTTATACAATGCAGATATTTATGATGCAATAAATTGCAAGGTGGGAGACACAAAAAAGTTAATGAAATAGGCCTCCACTGCTTAAAGATTCTTCCCATATACAGACAGAGCACATTAAGATGATACATTGAAAGAATCAGAACTATGCATGTTTCTGGAATTAAAATTTTATAAAATTTGGCAATAGTCAACTTTTAGGTTGCAAGATTTGTATATTTGGAAGAAGGCTAGTTGACCCTGGCATAGATCTGGTATTGGAGAAATATCAGGTGTGGCTCAGATTCATCCAAATCATTTACAACTTCAATTTTTGGTTCATCCATTGCAGAAACAGCATAACATTTATTCCTCAAGCAGTATTAGGAAAATGCCCTACTATAGAGTGAAAAACATTTAGGTCTAAACATCTGGGATCTTTACAGAGTGGTTAGGTGCTGGAATGGGCTATCCAGAGAGGTGGTGGATGCCCCATCCCTGGAGGTTTTCAAGGCCAGGTTGGATGGGGCCCTGGGCAGCCTTGCCTAGATCATGCCTGGAGGTTGGTGGTCCTGTCTGTGGCAGGGGGGCTGGAACTCTATGAACCTTGGGGTTCAAACCCAGACCATTCTATGATTCTATGATCACAACAAGTTTAGAAAAGTATGATACAATTTTAAAGAGATACACTTCTCATGAAAACTATCATCTAATTGGTCACTAGCAGTACCTTCTCAAATCTGCAGTGTTTGATATGTGCATACACAGAATAAATATGTACCAATATGATTAAAACTCAGCTATGCTATAATATATTACTTGCTTTCTTAACTTGTTTGTATAGGTACTTAATGAGACTAGCTTGTTAGGTGCTGTAAGAAACAGCACAGAAATCACCTGCTTGTTCAAGAGACTGCAACATCTATTAGGAAACCCGGTATTCTCTGTTACACTAAAGGTGACTCCTTGTTTCCTGCTGCCCCAGAGAAAGGATGACTTTGTCTCCAAGTAAAGGCAATGGCAAAATACCCACAAGGATGATTATAATTTACATTAAGTCCTGAATGTGGAGTGATGCTCTTTGATCCATTTTATAAATTTTGGCCAGACCTGCCAGACACTGGCATACCTGGCCTGGTAAGTTTTTAATGTTCATACGCTCTGTGTTTTGTTTTGATTTATGGAAACTTAAGTAAGCCAGACACACTCTGCTAAGACCTGCAGGTTTCTGGTTAAAATATGTATCTCATGATTTGTGAATGCCTTCCCCTGAAAGTGCTTTGATTTGCCTGCATTTACTTAAGTGTCACCAACAGGTCTGCAAACTTGGCTAAAGTTCAGGGAATGTAATGAAAACTTCATCATAGCACCAACTGTCACACAAGCTGAACCAGCATTTGGGAGACACAATCAAAGGATCCTTAACCTGACCTCCATTTCTTTTGCTCATGTGCATACATTGTAATGCCTTACACTAGTGTGGGAAAGCCATAAAGGCATTGTTCTTTGAACAGGAAAGTTTACCTGAAAAATCTCCTTTTAGTTAACAGGGTTTGTACTTCAACCTGCCATCAACTGGACTTTGCAGAGACCTGTACTTGGACATGACTGTCACCATGGACAGACCTTAGCAGAGGTGCTTGAAGAGAAGTAAGTTATTTGTGGCAGGTCTGCAACCCAACAATGACCAGCAAAACTAGTCAGGTGATTTCCCAGGGCTCCCGCTGTGGCCAGTGGGTCAGTGACAGAAGGTGGCTTTTATCCACAGAAAAGCAGAAGGCAAATTTCAGCATTAGCATTGCATTCTCTTTTTCCCCTCTTCACTGCCCTCTGGACCCTCATGCCAAGTGAAATGCCCACATTTAGGGTCTAGGAATAACCAAGTGCAGTATGTGTGAAAACTGTGTCCTGGCAACTGGATGGCCCTTTTCAAAACATGTCTTATTTCATAGCTAGGCCTGTGGAAAGTGTTTTTACTTAAGGAGTGGTTTTGAAGATACCCACTGCTACACTTTTCTTATGGAGGTTTAATGATTATGTCGAATCATTACTGCATGCCTGGCATTTCCACAGATTTCAAGCCTAGATAGATTGGTTGGTACCTTCCTAAAGACGCTGAATCTTGAAAACACCTTCCTAGTGGAATCAGCCCACTCAAGGCTATGGTAGCCATGCTGTGCATGAAATGCCGGGCGCTGGGGTATGCTCACTTCTTTTCTGGACAATAGAGCTGTTTTCCTTCTTTTCATGCTGCAAAATAGATTCAGCCTGGTTGCATTAAATTCTTATGTTAATGTTCCATTAATTAGCTTTCCTTTCTTTATATTTAGTTTTCATTGTTCTGCCTTTACTTTGTTTCACTCCCTGTATAATTAAAATGTTTAACATTGTTCCTTCCTGTGGTCAGGACACATTCGCTTACGTCCATGTCGCTCCCAACCCAGGCAGAGGCCAAATGGAAGCAATTAAAACCGGGAACCATCTTATCCCCCACATCCAGGCCCTAACGCGGAGGCGACGGCGCTTTTTGTGCAATTCTCCGGCTTTCTGCAGTTTCTCAGGCCGGTGCCGGCCTCGGGCCTAGCCCCCGGCCCGGCCCGGCCCAGGTCGACAGCGCCGGCGGCAACGGCGCATCCTCCCTCGGCTTTGCCCCTTGGTAGCAGAACGACTCGAGTTCTATCCGTTGAAATAAAGTATATTAATTTAATTTATTTTAATTGCTGTATATGCGTGTGTACATTTGTGCCTGAGCACAGAGAGGTATTCATACATCCATCCCCCACACACACACACTTATACACACACACTCCGACCCCCCCCCCGCGCTCGGAGGGGCCGCTCCCTCCGCCTCCCGGTAGGTGGCGCCTCAACACCGCCCACCTGCGCAGGGCCCGCGGTGGAGGCGGCCCGGCCCGGCCCCAGCCTTGGTCAGGCCCGCGGCGGCGGGCAGAGCCGCCGTGAAGCACCGTTAACCGCGGCCGGAGCCCTGCGCCTTCGTTTTCTGGAGCTGCGGGTTCATTAGTGGTTGTTCGCCTTGCGCCTGTATCCCGCTGCCGGGGGAGGAGAGAGAAGGCCGCCAGCCGTGTCGCACAAAAGCCCTGTCGGCACGGCTGTCATGTCGCGCTCTCCTTCCCCGGCCTTCGGCAACGGGTGCCTGGGGGAGAATAAAATTGAAAAAAAGAAAAAAAAAAAGGGATGAGCAAAGCTACTGGTTGCTTCCTCAGAGTGATCTGAAAAGAAGAGCGGCAGGACGGCTGTCGAACGAAAGGCAGCGGTGGGGTGCATGGCTGATGGCACCAAATCACCAGTGCCATGGGCTGGCCCATCCTGCCTTATTCCCTAATGCTGCCCCATTTACAGAAAAAACTGTTAAAAAATGTGAAATAAAAAAACCTTGCTCTTAGGTCAGCAGGGCCTGACAGAGTCCACCTAGCTGCAAGCATTGGTGGCAGCTGCAGTGAGTGTGTGGGTGTTAGAGGTGCCCAAGTGGAGTTGTGCTAGACAGGCATAAAACTGGTTTAACGGGAAAGGTGGGTGGGTTCCTTTTTTGGGAATGAAACGTGGTAGTATCACAATTAGCTGCTGGGCTGAGGACCCCCAACTGAAGCAAGGAAGAGTTAGGCACCAGGTTTTGTCACTGTGAAGCTCGCTGCCTCTCCCCATAGCTCCCATCTCAGCTGCCTGACGGCCTTGTCCTGTGCCCTGCAGTGCCTTTCACACATGCTATGTCCACCCCTCTGCATGTAAGTCAGGTCTGTAATTTCCACACGAGGAAGCCAAGACCTCATCTCTTACTGGTTTGTTTCCTAACTGTAAAAGGGAGCAACTGACATTTTGCTTTCCCCAAAGGCAAACCCTTTTAACAGTGTGAGACAGCCTTCAACTATGGTGATGGGAAAAGTAAGGGAGGGAAATGATAGATTTTAAAAAAACTAATTTTCTGCTTTGGGAGTGTTTGTTTTTATTAAACACAGAAGTTCATTAAAACAAGCTGATAAAATCAGGAGATTTATTTAGGGATTCCTTTGTTAGCCCATATCAGTTTATAAAGTATCTTCACAGTGAGGTAGTCTATTGCAAAAAGTGTGAAGGTCTTAAATGCTGAATATCCATGTTTGGGAAGCAGACAAGAAGGCAGACAAAACAGCTAAGACCCTCTGGTGCCTTTGTTGTTTCTTCAGGGGTTTGTGGGGTTTTTTATAGTCATATTTAAGGGTTACCATGGTCTTTAAAGATCTCACAGCTCCATGTCAAAAAATACTGTTTTGGTACATCTCCCCCTCTTGAAAAATTGGACAATACAAACAGTGGTCCCAAAATGGAGGGATATTTCTGTAAAGAGAAAATAATTTCTGTTCTGACATCCATGCTTCCACTTTTCTGTGTTTTTAACATAAGTAACTAGGGCCTTGGGAGGGGAGGGTGGTGATATCGCATCTTTGTTATTAGAATATTGACATCTCTTGCTTCATTGATTTTTTATTACAGTCCCAAGGTTAGAAATCATGATTGTCAGTGGCAGCTTCTTTGCTGCTTGCTTTAGCTTCAAGTGATAATTTCAATCATATTTTATTTTACTTTTATTTCTCCACGCCCATACAGAGTTCCTGCCTTTTGTCCTAAATTTAACAGGAATAGGTGGTTTGCAAAAAGCCGCCTCTGAAAAGTTTGAGGCTGCAACATGTCGGCGTAAAAGATCGCACCAAGCCAAGCTGCCTTTGTCACTGCTACTGCTGCTGTCTTGGCATCTGTCGACGAAGAGCTGCTCCAATCTGGGGATCCCTGCCGGGGTGAGATATGGCCACGTCTCCATCAACGGACCAGGCGACACCAGTGCCAGAACGCCGCGACCATCTGATGCAAGTCGCTCCTAATGAAAGTCCAGCATGGGGCTAAATGAGTTTCCTCCACTGCTGGGTGAGGGGCTAATGATAAAAGCACTCCCTGGGCTCGCCGCTGCTGTCGGTAGCTTTGTCAGGGCATATGGCAGTTGGCTAACTGCAGCTCTTGTGAGGTTTCCTCTCGCCGCGTTACCTCTGGAGTTGGCTGGCGGGCTCGGCCGAGAGTCCCCTGCCTGCTGCCCGAGGGGTGTGAGGGTGCGTGGGTGCTTGCCAGGCAGCGCAGCGCAAGGGCAGGCAGTTATGTGGGGCAACATTATTTTGGCACCTGGTGGCTGTTGTTGTAGCTGCTGGAGAAGCACAGCTCACATAAAATCTGTACCGGTTTGTGGTGGAAAAGGCTAAAGATGTGCTAGTTAACGAGGTTAGCTGCAACTCCCTGGCATGCGGACACGCTCTGCTGCCCCGAATGTGTGGGCTGAGGCATTCTGCATTTCCAGTCAGAGTTCACAGTTTTATTAATGTAAAATAATAATAATAATAATGATGATTATGATGATGACGACAATGACTACACTTGTGGCCAGGAGGTCCCTAGGCAGCTCACAAAATATAATTTACAATAATGAGAGAAAGAAAGTAGATTCTATCTTTCAGTAGTACACCTTTCATTAAAGAAACCAGTGAGAAATAGGGTGGTGAGAAGCAGATTTACAAAAAAAACAAAATAAAAAAGGCAAATGCACACATACATACACACAAACACACACACAAACGACACAGGCACACCAGAATAAAAGCACACAAACCACCATAGGGATAGGTGCTTGCTCGCTTGCTTTTATTCTTACAGCAATTTCTTCCATCTCAGCTTTTTGTAGTTGACGTTAAATGTGAGACCTGTAATTTTTTTTTCCAAATGTAGCAGCAGCAGCATGTTCTCTGCACCTGTTGGTTTTATGATTTGCTTTTCACAACAATTCCTTTGCTGTTGAGACATGATCTGTATGACAGGCACTGCTGAATCAGCTTGTAAGTAGAAATGGAGGTGGGTTCAATGTATTTTCCTAAATAACCTCCCTCTACATGCCTTGTGTGACTTGTCCCTTTCCAGACATGCTTTATCCCTCTTCATCTCTTGCCATTTGTTCCCTGTGTTCTGTTGTAATACTTTTTTATCTTTCTCCAATATTTCCACATTCTTGTCTCATTCTTGTCTCACTTCATTCCCTTGGGTTCCCTCCTCAACATGACAAGACTGTTTTAGAGACCTTCAATTACAGGACTTGCTTGCGAGTGGTCTAGTGTAAGTGTGAACAACTGAAAGACTGCTTTAAGGCTTGGGCAGCACAGGCACTGCTCATCATTGACCATACTCACTCCATGGTACCCTTGGAATTATAATTCCCCAATAATAAACTAGGCTTTTTAATTATAAGGACACAAAGCACCTCAGTGGAAGGTCATAATCTGTAACACTATATTTACAAGAAAAAAACAAACAAAAAACCCCAACAGACCCAAACCAAACCTAAACACAGTCTTGCTGTTACAATCACTGCCCATTTTCAGTAAGTTATAAGCTCTTCTCAGTAGAGTCCTGAGTCAGGATTTCAGCATGCTTTTTGGGATCTGTCCAGGAAATATGTATTTGTGGTTTATACCCATATGGCACACTCTGTGGGATCTCAAAGCAATCTAAGCCTGTTTGTCATGTACACTCTTAACACCGCTGGCAGGGTGGGTTATTTCCAAGGTTGGGCAACTTAGGCATTGGGGCTGTGGTCTGTAGAAAATTTCTTACTGCTAAGATCCCTTCCAAGATCTGTGCTGAAATGCTTGAGGCACTACTGAAAAAGGCCTTAGCAGATTTGCCCTGATTCATAAGCTTTTCCCTGCCATTCTTGTCAGTCTTGAAAGCCAGCAGGAGTTCTGGATAGGTCAGGATGGTCACATGAATGTCCATTTAATAGTATCAGATTGAAGCAAAGTACAGATGGAAGCCTGCTAGATTTTTCTGGCACATGTTGCAAGTTGTTCCAATTACCATTTAAAACTAACCTACATCTTTGGATTCAACCAACAAATGTGCTAGCAAGTGCTTCATGTGAGCTTCGGGTAATTCTTTTGTTGGTGATATAATTTAAATGAATCCACATTTTAAGGAGATTTGCTGTTATTTAAAATGCATCATAGTGAATCCCATGGCAAGGAAGTGCCATCAGGTCCAGAAAGCTTTGTGTCCCATTTGGCTTGCTGCTGTGATAACACATTCAGGAAATACACTTTTCAAATGAGTTGTTAAAAAAAAAAAAAGGAATTTTCTGTAGGAAGAAAACATTTTTTCCCTGGTAAATGCTTTTGATTGGTTGTTGATAGATCTACTTATATTCAGTGGAAACACAAGGTATGTTGTGAGTAGCATCCAGTACCTTTTAGAAGGCTATGGGAGAAGCAACCAAGGGGCTGTGCACCTTAGGATATAATTCTCAGAGCAGTCAGTCCTCAGCGAGTCCCTGCCTGCCTGAGGGCAACCTTGACCACTACTGAAGGGTTTTGTGGAAGCCCAGCTGAGGTTCTGGGGATCACCAGGGTGTCTGTCAGAAGCTCCTCTCAGTATGGTCCCGTGTTTGCTGTGCTTTGTCACGTAGCGCTGCCTCACAGAATGGTTCGAGTGGCTTGGTGCAGATTATGGTCTGTCTCCAGCTGCTGCTCAGAAAAGACATCTTATAGGCAGCCTTAACCATCTAGCAAAGCACACTGCTTACACAAACTGTGTACTTTAAAGATGCTTGCAAGAAGGGGAGGGGAATTTTTCAAGTAAGCTTGGCCTGTTAGGGCGAGTTTATATAAAAGACTACAGGACAATTAACTTCTTGACAACTGCTTTTTCTCAGTGTGCCCTACATAAACAAAGCTAGCTACCTGAATGCAGAAAAATGAAAGTGATCGTTAGTAACCATAATTAAAGTGCCATAAAAGGGGATGTGAAGTTTCTCCCATTCACATAAATTCTCTCTGGAAAAGGCTGCCCAAAATATCTTTCACCTTCTTGCATTCTACAAAGCTTCAAGGGGAATTTTCAATATGGGGAAAAAAAAAAAAAAGATCAATTTCAAATATGCTTGGAAGAAAAGCTTCTGTTATAAGTCATTTAACTGAAAGCATTCTTTAATTCATGAAATATCAGGTTTTTGTCTTCTCTCCACCTTTGTCACTTTTTCACCATTTTCTCAGTGTTTCAGGACATGTGGTAGCACAGCCACAGTATTTAATTTTTCCTTTCTGCTTTCAAAGTCAAGGAAGGTTTGAAAATTGAATGAACACATAAAAGGAAGAGGGGAGGGAGACGGTGAAGATAAGAGTAACAGAAATAAATCCAGGGCTTATGCATTTTATTGCTATCCTGGTGAAGATAAGAGGAAGAAAGAGGGGGGAAATTTGATTTAATATATCAATATTGTTCTTTTTAATCCATAAGTAAACATTTCCATCAGAAAACAGAAATTTAATCTGATTTAAGAATTTACAGTCTAAAATATTTGGAAAAATTCTCAGACTAATTTTGTTTCAGAAGCTGTTTTCAATGGAATGACATTTTACATTTGAAAAAAAAAAGCCATTTGGTTTGACTTACGATTTGGTCTACATTATTATTTGTGGTCTGTGTTAGTGTGGCTTTTGAATATTTCACTAGTGGCCACATTTTTTGTATCCACTGTCACTTTATCTTCCTGAGATGAAGATTAGTTTGTCTGTAAGTGTAGCCTTTTTACATGAGTGTGGAAAAAAGGAGGTTTTTCGAAGCAAAAAGATGGTAAAAATAGAAATCCCAGTACTTTATATGGAATAATGCTTCTCTGAAAATGTTTTAAATCTGGATGTAAAGGAGTAAAAACCTAGACTGTGGTTGGAGAGTGAAATTTTACAACTTTGTCCTGTTCACCAGTATGTTACCAGCCATAGGAATGGGTTGGAAGAACTCTTTACTCCACTCCTTATACTGTTTCCTGTGGCCTCAGTAAATCACTTAACCTTTGTCCCTAAGTTTCCTTATCCAACAAATGGGAATTTTAATACTTAATTTTCTGCCTCAGAGGAGTGTTGTGAAATTTAACCAGTTAATGTCTGTAAAATGCTTTGAAGCCTCACAAAATCAAAATCACCAGGTTGTTCTGTTTTAAAGGAGGAATATGACAAATCCAGGGTGGTAATATATAAATAATAGAAATATATAAAACAGTCTTCTCTTTTTCTTCATATCACCACCCCCACCCCCCCATCCCCCCTCCCCCCCCCCCCCCGCAGAAACAAGAGTGAACAAGTTGAATGCAAAATCAGTGCTGCTGTAGAGAACCAGTGACTGAATAAATCTACTTTGGAACACACCCTCATAATTCACAATTCTATCAAGCAATCTTCCATCTCTCCATTTTAAATTACTGGCATTTATGACTACTCCATCATGCATTTTTCCTTCCGATTTTAACTTCTTTTAAAAACACAAGTTTGTGTCTGCCCAGGCAAGTAGGGACATTCTCAGCATGGGATATGCAATGAATTAATTGTTTGGTGGGGTTGTTTTCCACGAAAAGTTTTGCCATCCCAGTAATATCTTCTATAGTTTTCTTCGTGTGCTGTCAGACCTACACTTATCAGGTGTAATTTCTTTTTATTCAATAATTACGCCATTTTCAGTAGTGCTGGATGAATGCTTCAGAAAGCTGTCTACAAATGCTCATTCCAGCTCTTAAATAAACTCATTTCAACTCTGTTCATACATATTTCATGTACACTTTATCTGATCATTCTAGTGAATGATTTATTGGCAGGAATGTTTGCCCAAATGAAAGATTTCAAGGTTCAGGTAATTTGGGGGGGGGGGGGGGGGAAGTAGTAGTGAATTCTGCATTTCTAGTAATAAAAATCTGTACTATAAACCATAACTAAACTCAGGATCAATCTGTTACTGTAGAGAAACATGAAATATGAGCCAAAGTCCAACAAAATCCATTCAAATTTAATTCATTTGCAATGAACTAATCTTGAGCAAATAGCATACTAAGAATGAATTTTAAAACACCAGAATATTTCAAGCAGGTAGCATATCAAATTAAAACAACATTCCAGTAGTAAACGATTCACACACAGAATTACAATTCATGGAATAAATCACCTTCAAATTGTTTGGCCATTTATTGCATTTGTCATATTTAGATACTGAATTTGGTACAACAGAGTTCATGCTCTTTGTCTCAGCAACAACCTACCGCCAATCCACTGCTGTCATTTGGAAAAAGTTGATTTATCTGCTGGATTGAACATGATTAGAACAACTACAGT
This sequence comes from Gallinula chloropus, assembly GCF_964237585.1. Taxonomy (NCBI): domain Eukaryota; kingdom Metazoa; phylum Chordata; class Aves; order Gruiformes; family Rallidae; genus Gallinula; species Gallinula chloropus. The sequence goes on from NC_140086.1 coordinate 93,068,183, forward strand.
TACCCATCACATATTCCAGTTGAATAACTTAGATTTTTGTCCACATTTAATTTCAGTGTCGTCATGCCCAGCTGACACATGGCGCATTTGTTTAGTTGGATTGCTAGATTAAAATGGGCAAAGAGATGTGATACCCGTACTGATGAGTGCTATTGCAGGGTGACGTTTAAACTGTCAGCAGTACTGAGACTCAACAAGGTATTTCTCTACTTCCTTCTCAGAAGTATTAATTTGTGCAGAAGAGTTTGGAGAAGTCACAGGAGGTGCTCTGAGGACAAGCAGACTAATATTTTAAAAACTGAGATAAGAGTATGTTATGACGTTATTTGTAAGTTTCAAATTTCTGTGTAAAATGAATAATCTCCAAGGCAAACAACCAAATTTCTTCCCTTAAAGAACAAAATGTGAGCCCATTGAACAAGCAGGCCAAACAGCACAACTTTAATAGCTTGTATTTCCTCACATCAGTTTACTTTCAGACTCCTACAAAGCAGTGCATTTGCAAAGGTCCAAGAACCATTAGCCTTTTTGATCTGTCTTCTTTGATAGGAAATTAATCACTCATTATTATCACTTTCTCTCCTTTTCTCCCTCTTCCTTTGCACTTTAGAAAGTAAGCTGTGGTTCTACACTATGTGACAACTCTGAATCAGTGATTTAGTCAGGCCAAGAAGCCTGTGTCCACCCAGAAAAGACAAGTAGTTCAGTGGTTCGTTTGCCATCAGTGGGATTGTTCATTCTGGAAGTCACATCATTGCCTTGCAACATGGAGGGCAAGGAACAATCAACAAGAAGTGTTCAGAGGGGTGTTGGGGGACTTTAACTTTTTCTTTTAAGAGACTTTAACTGAGAGTTGGGCACCTAATGCTGCACCATGAGGAGTTTCACAGCCTAAATTGCTCTCCAGCATTCATGTCTTTAGCTAGTCCTGTATTACAAGGCAGTGGAGGAAAGGTGACAGTTCCACATTACCAAAGAGCAGCATGAATACTGAAGTCCTTAAGGACCATTTGATGGAGTAAACCACTCTGTGCAGGTGGAAGTTGTATCAGCAGAGGTGGTAAAATGAGCAACGTACTTCACTGCGGGGGGAACTAATCAACTCCTCCCCTTCCACCTCTCATCTCCCTACCCTTCAATATGGAGGGCTAGGTGGGTATACTGCAGGCAAGATGGGAGATAATTGCCTGGTTTGTGTATTGCAATGACACTTAAGTACAAGGAAATGATACACTGGAGGCCAGTTGCCTGAACAGCTGCTTTTATTCCTAAATTTCACCCTTAGTGGCTGTGTCTTCTAGTTCCTTCCTGAATTTTTTATTTGTCCTTTCTTTAAAGTGAGGAGGCTTGTATGAATTTCATCAGGATTTATTTCTACAGCATGTGGAGGTGAAGGGGGAGTGATATTTGTGAGGGATAACCTCGCAGGGGAAAAGCCTGAAGTGGGCTTTTGTGACTCCCACGGAGCTTGGGAGTCACAGCAGGCAGATAAAACCCCTGTTCCTCTCATCCTCTGAAGCAGCTGTCTCTTCCCACTGAATTCAGGGACGTTGTAGTTGAACGCTTATGCTGAGGCTTTAGTTAATCTTTCTGCATACCCTGCCTTGGTAGTCCCATGGTGAACTGGCCCTTTGGTTTGTGGCATCCTAGCAAATGCCCCGTAATAGTGATGTGTTTATGGAATCTGATTGTTAAATTCTGAAACATTTAGTTATTTTGTTTCTTCCCAGATAAAAACAAACAACATTTACTTCTTTCCTAGACCATCACTGCTGATTCTGCTTAGCTCCTTCACAATTACTTCCAGCTGGATCCTTTAAAAAGAAATAAAACACCCTCTCTATTTTAGATCATACACAAGATGAGGGCAGACAAATTATTTTGGCTACAGTGGGCTGCAGCTACATTAATTTCATCCAGTGCTATCTTCATTTCCTTCCTTTCCCATTTAGTTACGTAATGTGAAAATTGGCCTGTTTTGGTATTATTATGATGATTTTGAGCTTCTCATTCTTCTCTTACATAGTGTTGGCTGCCTAAGATGACCTCAGAAACAATCTGGTTAAAAAAAAAAAACAAAAAACAAACACCCCACAACAAAAAGAAGAGTTAGCAGGAGGAAACGTTCCCTTGTAATGGCAACATTTTGGGGAGAAAACACCAATGTAGCTCCTGCTACGGGAGTGGTGTCTGAGGCTATTCCCATGTACTTGGGTTAATATAAAGAATGAAAGTAATTATAAATAAATAAATAAATAAGGGACTAAGTTCTATTTCTAGTGAATTGCTTTGTATATGAGAAGCCAGCATATGGTCAAATGGGCAGAAAAAACAACCACCGACTTTGCTACTTATTTTTAAAAAAAAAATAATAAAAAGGGCAAATTACTGTTCAGGCTGTCCATCTGTTCATAATGGTTTTGAAGTGGTAAGAGCAAAACTGGTGGCAGAGCCAGCTCAAGGCTTCCCAGTAGAGTAGGTAGAAGATTTGTTTTATTGATGCAGAATCACTGTGTCTGTAAGAAAAGAAAACCTGTGCCTGGGCAAGCAAAATGGGTGCATGGATCAGATCATCATAAATTCAGCTGCTGCTTCTCAGTGGATAGCTGTGTCTTCACAGATAAATAGACTCACAAATATCCGCCAACCACATACTGGTCAGACTTAGATGGGGCACAGAAGAATAGGCGGTGGGGCCTGTGCCATTTTGTTACATCTATAGCAGCTTGCTAGCCTATGAAACTGCCTTTTTTGTCTAGAATATGTCTTCCTTCTTGACTGAAAAGATTTTTATAGCCAAATTAGGTGCTATATTTGTGGTAGTTACTGCCTGTGATTTGGGAGGGCTAAATTCACATGGTGTTTCTGCCAACCAGAGACTGGCACTTAAGTGGGGAAAAACAAATCCCTCAAACCCAACCTATTTTTCTGACCCATACAAAGAACTGAACTCTCGAATAAAGAATTGAAATTGACTGATAAAAACCAAATAGAATATTTTGTGGCATATTTACATCACTCCAAGCCTGTGCTATTCCATCGCTTTGAACTTCAGATACTTTTACCACTACTGTTTATAAAAGACACTGGCAGGCACCATCAACAGTTTTACATGCCTTTTAATTTTGTTTTTTTAAATAATGAAGTAACACTACTTCACTGCAACATACATAGGGAGTGAGAAACAGAATATGAAGGATGTAAAGTATCAAGTAAGTTGTTCCCTCTTGTCAGAGTCAGTAGTCTGGACATTATATTGGCAAATAACACTTATGATGAATTGCATAGCTCAATCTGCAGCTCATACATGTATATTGGAAAACTGAAGAGAATTAATGTGAGCAATTTTTTAATATTAAATTGAAAATGAGATATCTTTTTTGCCAACAGAATATTACGTCAAATTGTTTTCTTTATTGCATTTTTCTTCTGAATGTGATTACTATTTTCCATTTTCTTTAAGAATGCACGATCCTATTGTTTCTCCATACTAACTATTTGGGCTTTACTTTGATCTAGAGCAATTTCATTTAATTTAACAGAACAGGAGTTGAGTTCTCAGGCATTTTATCATTTTCTTTGTGATGAAATCTGATCCAAAGTCCATGACTTCTGTAGAAAAATGCACTGTTATTGACATGAATGTGCATTGTGTCAGGCCTTCACATTTCAGACATTTTTATATGTCCTGACAATAGTTCTTGAACTGTGTAGACAGTACTGATGGATTATCCATTCTTCAGCATTTCCAAATGGAAACAAAAACGTTGGTCAGAGAAAAAAAATCTTGGTCCCATTGTAGTCAAGGGATGTTCATTACAAATATTTCCAAATGCTTTTGTTTTGAACTATGATTCAAATATATAGACTTAGTAGACTTCATTATAACATAAAAATTAATTCCTTTCTGACTGGAATTACCAATGGCTGTCTAAGGATCGGTAAACCTGATTTGATTACATTGAATATAGGGTAGCCTGAGTCCAAAGCATAGTTATATATGATGAGATTATGAGGTACGATCATTCCACATTCTAGTACCACAGGAAGTCACAGGAGTTCGTTCAGCTGTTGCATACAAAAGAAAAGGTGGTGAAGGGCAGGTATAAATAGACTTACAAATATCTGCCAACCACATACTGGTCAGACCTAGACGGGGCACAGGAGATCAAGAGGAGTGAGACTAGTGCCAAGTGTATGTTTGCTTAGCTGATTTTGAAGCATTTTATTACAAGGATAAAAAATTTTGACTTGAACACGGCACATGCTCAGTGTTTCACTGACACATTGCATGCTTACTTGACATATTACTGGGGAAAAAAATTAAATTATGAAAGTGATTTGTACTCCAGAAAGGGATAAGACAGCAGGTTTGCTCTTGCTTTACACTGCTTTAGTATACTAACACATATGACCATGAAGAGATTCTAGAAAGTGAAATCAGAACAGACATTAGGCTTATTAATAAATTAAGGAAAAGTACTGATTGCCCCGTTCACAGAGGAATTAAAACTGAGAGGCAGGGGTCTGGATCTCTGACAGGGGCAGAACAACACAAAGGGTTCTACCAGTAATGAAAACCCCAATAAGTGAAGAGCTCATTTATGTGTATATTCTTAGTCAAGGTAATTCACATGAACAGGATTTTTAGAAAACAGATGTGAAGTGAGATCTGGGAAATTCATTAGAAATCAAGGTTCATTATGAACTGAAGGCTCAGCTTGAAAGCAAATGAGGAAAAAAAATAATCACTTTCCTGCAAGAAATTGTGTGGAAAATAGCCATTTACAGAGGTAAGAGAGTGGTCTGGGAGAGAAGCAATACATCTTCAAAGTTCCCTCTTCACAGCAGCAAGCAAGAGCCACAAGACCTCAGTTCTGTTAATTCCTCCGTGTCCCTTGCCCAGTTCATACACGTTCACTCTTTCTCCTTTCATATACGTGCAATAACTGTCTTCTGTGGGACTGTCATTTTAACAACACGCTCCATATTTTTGGGTCTCTTGTCATACCAATTTTTCCAATATTCACTCAATCAGGTAACAAGATTAGTAAGAGACAACTGGAAGAGATCTGGTTTATCATGCCACTAACTCTCACATTGACAATGATTGATGATAATGATGTATGTATGCGTACAAATACACTGTGGTTTAAAGGACACAAAAGCTAGTAAAATCTTAAACATTACCTAGAGAGAAGCATATGAATGAAAATTTTGAATTCTTTTAAAAAAAATCTGTATCCAGAAATCATGGTTTGATGCAAGAGAAGGAGGAAAAACTACTAACTGAAGTTTTTCATTACAAATAAGGCAAACATATGTTAGAATAAAGGACAAAAATATATTGGAGGATATAGAATAGAAGTCACACAAATAGGAGGGTGGTGGTTAAAAACATCAGAAAGAAAAGGACACCTGACATTGTTCAGAAGGTTTCTCCCATCAGGGTGACGACAAAACACAGTAGATGGGAGGTGGCTGTATTATTCAGAATGCAAAAAGGACAGAAATGTTCAGTGATTGTTTCTGTCCTTGCATAAGGGAAATGATATCCTTCTGAATGATGAAGATGATGAGGTATATTACCAGCCTTCTTTGCTAAGGGAACACCAAAAACAGCTCCTAGAAAATAAGCACCTTTTAAATTCGGAGGATGGGGGAGAGAGAATGATTTCACTACTCAGTTTTGAGGTTTGATTGACGGGATATTCTGTAAATGTAATGGACTTTTGCAAGACCTTTGAATCAGTGGTGCATAATATTCTGATTACAGAGTCGATGCTACGCAATATCAATACAGAACATGTTAAATGGATTAAAAATTGGCCAAATGACAGCTCTCAAAATTGCAGTCGTCAGTGGTCAATGGCCAATGCTGAGTTGCTGTTGAGTAGTTGTGTCCTTGTGGTAGGAGGTTACCATAAGGATCAATGCTGGGCCAGTATTGTTCAGCATTTTCAGTGCTGGGAATCAATGATTGGGAAATAATGAATTGCATCTGTGGAAGGTTCTAGGTGACCGAGACATTGTGGAGGCAGGCACACAAAGTGATCTGGATCTAATGTAGCTAAGCTTATTCAAATGAATTGTTTTGAATACGGCTAATTAGTCTTATCTAAGAAGAAAAATAGAGCTCATGACAAGACAAGGGTGAGAGTAGGGGAAGCCCATAGCCTGGAAACAATGCAAATGAAATAAAGAACATGAGGCAAATACCTCTCAGAAAACATCCAGAACAACTGAAAGGCTGAAGGAAATCCCACCATCCTCACATAAGGGAAGGGAACAGTGAACATGAATGGCAAAGTGATCTCACATTTACATATGATCTTGCCAGATGGGTCTAGAGACACCTGGAGTTCTTGTGACCATGCTTTTTATTAAAATAAAACAACAACAAAACCAACAAAAAAAGACCCCCTGAAATACTGAAGAAGGTCAGAAAGAACCACAAAAATTATTTGAGAGCAAGTGAGTGATTTACTGAGAAAAATCTCTTTATCTGATAAGAACAATGAGATGTGATTTGATCACAGGTGGTGGAGAAAAGTTTGGTACTCAAGGGCTACTTAATGGGGACATGGGGGGGTGAGAAGGGGGAGAATTACCATGGCCAAAGGCACAAACCAGATCCATTGAGTCAGAAAATAAGGTTCACATCTCTAACAGTAGAAGTGGGAGGTATAAATAAGCACAACACAGCAATGTTTCAGGGGACCTTCAACCTGAGACAAAACTTTTGTCTTTTTTGAAGATGAACTTTAATCAAGCACAAGTCATTGATCTTGACACAGGGTAATACATGTGAGAAGCAAGGCCCTAGGATGTGTAAGGAATGAGGCTGATTTCTAGTGGCCTGTCTGACTTTGCACTCAATTAATGCACGACTTAAGGTCTCCAAAATTTCAGCTCTTGTGAACTTCCCATGAACTTGTGTTTGGATTTGGTTCATTCTTATTTTATGTAAAGCAGTTAACTCACACCTTTAAAATAACCAGCCATGATTGATAAGAACCTTTTAAGGATGAGAAGGGAACTGGCTGAACCATTAGCCACTGGTTACCCCTTACTTTTAAAAAACACTCTACCTGTCCCCATCCCATGTGCCACACAAATGCTAAGATGACCATTCTAAAACTCAAGTCAGGGAAGTTTCTGGCAGAAATCCTGGACCTACCAAAGTCAGGGTTTGGTGAAATCCTGCCTTGTGAAATGATCAGCACTACGGCTATGTACTTAATTCTCTTGGGGTTTTTGGTCGGGGTTTTTTTCCTAATTTCATGTTGCCATTTCTGTCTTCTGCTCCTACTTATTTTTATCCCTCACAGACACTTTTTTCTATTTGATATGTTAAGTTCTCCATACAAGACATTTTTTCTTGGAATAACTAGATCCCATTATAATGAAGAAGAGTTTCCTAACACTCATAATATTACCTAGCTTTCTAATAGTATTGAAGCATGGAAAATTTCAGATGTGTTTATAGCATGTGGCTGATTTGGTGATATTATCAAGTGTGATATTATTACTGTAGCCTATAGACTGTGATTTGCTGTCTCTACATGCAGATAGTGATGAAGCAGCAAACAAAAGCTTTCTAAATGAGAGATCAGAAATGGTACAATATGAAATTTTTAACCATGCAATGTAACAAAGAGTGAGAGTTCCAAGTTTGAAAACAAGATGTAAGGTTACAATTTGAAAGGAAGATGAAAAAGTGTGGAATTGTCTGTGGTAGAACTATTTTTTAAAGAGCTTACCATAATCCCACATGTGCCCATATCATTGCACAGCATCCTTACTAAGAAAGCAGTTAGAGCTGAAGGGGGATGAAATGTGGAGCAGACCCTCTTTCTTCACATGTAAATGTAGGTCAGATTTTTGGGATAAAATTATGTGTCAGCAAGTGCTGTGTTGGCAGCACTGTCACTATTTGCACTCTTACTGGATAGGGATCAAATTTAGAATGGAGATTCTACTGAAAAAATAATTACCTAATTTCTAATTAAAAGATTTGTGTGTGTGTGTGTGTGTCTGTATGTGCAGCTCTACCATTACTATCTCATAGTGGTGAAAGGAAAAACCCTTATTCCTAAAGATTAGCTCGTATTGTTATTATGGAATCACCTACTGGTACCGTCTTCCTACAGTATGGCTGATGATATAATGCCACTGAGCAAAGGAGTTCCGTATGTAGCACCTTAATATTCCAGTTAACAGATGAACCCAGGCTTGGTGTCCATTTTGTGTAAATAGTCCTTTGATGTGTACAGCACTTCATGGAAAGTGAAAAGAGTCCAGTGGTTTGGCCAGGTATGTGTTGTGTGTGCAGGAAGAGAACACAGCTCGTCTGATTCAGTGTATCCTTATTCACACAGTTTCCCTTGGTACCCTGCTCTTTAGGGCTGCTTTGATCAATGTTTTGAGCCAGCAATAGGTGGGAAGGTGTGTGCTGCAGGAACTGCTGCACAGACCTCGAGCTGCTACTGGGAGTTACTATCAGGACTTGGTGGAACCAGGATTAGCCCTGCGATGGACCTAATTTCTCCCTGCTCTGCACTTCCTCTCATTTCTTTTGATTATGCTTTGATGCCATTAAGGTGTGTGCCAATGGATATAACGTGATGTGCATAGGCAGGCGAGGGGTCATTTCCTCAGCCCAGCTTTCCTAATGCAAATTGACGATGTACAAAACCCTTTTTCCAGTCCTCCAAGAACCCCATCAGAAAAGAAACTGGAAACTTACGTCCTTGCACAGAGACTCCATAAGGCTGATGCATGCCTAGAAACTTAAAAGTATCGATGATAAGGATATGGGAGAAGGCAGTCCAGAAGATGAAGGTGAGAAAAGATTTGCAAAATGCCTTTCCTTTTAGATGAGCTCTAGGAAAGTGCTTATGTTCAACAAGAAGCTGCCAACAATGTTAGCACTCAGCAGCTTTCCCTCTTCTGAGGATTGCAGTAGATCCACTGATAATACAATTTATGCTTGAGCATGCAGCACTGACTTAAGGTTAGTGCTTATGAATACATTAACGTTCCTTTCAAATTGTATGGAACACAAGGACCTTAAAAATAATTAAGTGTATTTAAAAGTCTACTGCTGGTTTTATGTGTTAAGCTATTTTGTTGTTTGGGTATTTTCCTGTGGTGGATTTAAGCTATCGCACAGTTAATCAATGGGCTGCACACAAAGTGGCTGTTGCGTGGAAAAACCTGTGGGTCGGGTGCTGCTGAGCACTCCTTGCAGCTGTGGTCTTCCATTCCATGCCCAAAGTTTAGTAACTAAATGGAGGACTGCTGAACAAAGAAAATAATGAGATGGACTTTTTTTTTTTTTTAAGAAGTTTTGTTTTTTTAAAAGCAAGCTTGAAGCTGCTCTTTCTCTTTCCTAACATGTGGAAGTTGAATCATAAAGGTCTGACTTGCCAGGGCATCCCATTGCCAATGGTTTGAGCCTTAAAGTTTAGCTTTAAACCTGAGACTGTTTTTGAGGTGGAGACATAATAATAATACATCTCATCTTCCCAGGGAAACAGGTTTACTTTCTTCATCAAAAAACAAATGTGTTCCTTCAGACAGACAACCTCATGACATAATCAAGCTGTAAATAAATTAAATAATCTTGAAGCAACTTTGGAAACACCGTGTGGTACATTTGATTGCTTCTGAGTGCCCTTTTAAGGCTTACTGGTCTTCTAGACTATAGAAATAATTTTGGGGTGGGGACACTGCATTTTTCTTTACATGTCTCACAAGGACAGGTGGGCTGTCCAAGATTTGTTCATCTGTAGTCTCCTGTGAGGTAGGTAGAATAGCTTTGTGATTATGGTGTTAAAGTTGGGAAGCTAAAGCACAAAATTCTGTGCCTTTGCTGGTACATCAGTGGTATGAAGAGAACAATACTGTTGTTCTCATGCTTTGTTTTGCCTCTTTTCATTATGAGGTCTCAAGTATGAGTTGATGCTGATTATAGACTTATACATCACAGCATGCACTGGAGCCCAGTCACAAGCAGCACTTCTAAGAGTTATTATGGAACAAATAATAAACAGTATTGATGAAGAAATATGGACTGCTAAGGAGCGAAGGAAAATGCTACCTCTTCTGCTGTGAAGTCCAAATTAAAAGGGTTTATGAGCTCTTTGCTTTTCTCCCTATGGGTGTTGTATATTCTCACAGCTTTCACTAACCATTTCAGAGCAGGACAGCTGACCTTCAAAAGTAAATACGATTAAAGCTGAACAAATCAGGTAATTACAATAAAAACATGACTTGACAAGCAGCCTCTGGACAGAATTACAGTTCTATATACAGCCTTCACATTCAATTAGGGTGATTGGAAATGGTAAAAATATTTATTTTACTTCTGTTTGATATTTGTGGGACATTCCGTTTCTAAGCTACATTAGATTTTCTTAGAAGAGAAAAAAATAGTTCATCTTAGATCCTGAGTTCTTGCATCCATTGCTGGAAAGGATATTAGCAAGGTGTTACTAGAGGTCCTTGGACCATTTTTCCACCTAGGTCCCTTGTGACACAGGAGTTCCCTCCCTAGCATGGCCCTCTTCCCTCTCTTGCGCAGTTTCAACAACCTGTTGGCTACTTTGAAATTCTCCCCCCATGTTGACAACATGCAACATTTCACTCTGAAAACTGAAATACGCAACTAAGTAAGAGAAGGAGAACATATGCTGAAAGCCCAGTGGGATGTCAGTGTCCCACAGGGACAGGTCCTGGCTCCAGCAGAAGCAGATCCATAGGGGACAAAGCATAGGAAGAAGTCCTTTCAACCACACCATGCACTGCAATCTCACTGCCCAAGAGCTCAGAGCAGAGTGATACTTCATGTCATTGTGATGTGTTGCTTTCTGGTGAAATGCTCAGATGAAACCACCCTCACTGCAGATGGAGACAGAGAACTGAAATCCAGCATGTGCTACTGGGAACATCAAGTCACCACTGAAACACAAGGTCAGGGAGGGGAACCAGCACTCCCTGGATCTGCAGAACACCAATAAATTCTTATGGCCACTGTTGAACTTAAGGCACCTAAAAAAACTGGGGTAAATTCCTATAGAAACAACTTCTAAAAACCCCTCAATCGCACTGAAACTAATTTGAGCAACATCCTGTAAAGCCAGCATGCCAAGGCCTACAATCAGGAAAGCACCATAATGTGGTTTAAAGATTAGGTAGGTGAGCCTGTCTGATGAAGTCACTGGTGCTGTGTCTTAGCGTTTAGCAGGATCATGCAGATGGTGGAAGGAAGTACCAAACAGGCAGGATATCTGGGACAGTTTGGATGAATCTGGTAGAAGGACTTGCTTTGGGTCCAGGTCCCAGAAAAGTGTCTTTGGGGTGTATTTATTAGCAGTGTTACATGTTGTACCTTGGAGGTTAAGCACATTTCTGTCTGGGACTATGAGCCATGGTGTAAAGGTGCCTGAGCTAGTGGAGACCCAAGCAAATGCCCATGTGGCACATCTCCATACTGTACGGCTCCTCCAACATGTATCCCAAAGCAGTGTGGTGGCACTGGCATGGCACAGCACCAGGCTTAGAGACACACAAGAGGCTCATGCTTTTTCAGTGATGCAAGTGCAGCGCTGTGTGGCCTCTGTAAGCAGTGGGAGCTCAGGTGCTGCTGGTCTGAGCGTGTCTGCACAGTGTAAAAACATCTCATTGCAAACCAGAACCCCACCGTGCAAAGCACTTGACAAACACAGCTCAGAAAGATACCTTGCCCCAAGGAGTTTACTATCTAAATAAAATGGAACTAGTGTAGAGTGCACATTGCTCAGTGTATAAAGCAGTGCTTGTCACTTTTTCTGCCAGCAATGTGCCAGAAGTCAGGCCATTAAATTGCAGTTAGCAGATGGGCTAGGTACTCCCATTGCTTTTGCCAAGCACCACACAGCTACCAGGGCTCTTCATCATACACCTGACTCTATCAAAAATCCATAGCTATATCCTAAAGAGTGATATAATAGCTCCAACCTCGATGAGTTATATGCCCCTCATTAATATACCCTTTATTTTCAGGGAGCTCCCATCTTTTGAAAGGGTGAAGATTACTTGAGGATTTAATAAATGAACCACTGCAAAGGAACATGTTGCCTTCCTCCTCCTAAAAAGATGCTATTTATATCAATAATCCCATTGCGAGTGTTACTCCAAGCCTCGGAACAGAACAGTGACAAGTTAACCAACCACTTTTGTAATAACATTTACTGCCCTTTATGAAGTTAACAAATCTATTTTTCAAATTTCAGTCATTTAAAATACAAAGGGAAAAGCCATTTTTTCATATGATAAAATGTAGCTGCTGCTGGAATCAAAGAGTCAACCACATTTTTTTCATTAATTTGATTATTCTGAAATGATTGATAAGATTAATTAAAATTGGCTTGATTCAGAGATCTTCAGAGGACCCATCTACACAACTCTTGCAATTTTCACTTGAATAAAAATGGAACAGCATCTATAGGGAGACAGATATACCCAGCATGCCTCTTTTCCTCTCTAACTGTATGATAGTTATTATGCCTATTATTCTCCTCTTGAAGCTTTAGTCCATCCAGAATATTTTGAGGGTGTTTTTTTTTTAGTAGGGTGTAGAAGGAAAAAAAAAAGTGGGATCAAGAAAGAAGAAAAAGAAAGACAGAAAGAAAAGGAAAAATAGAAAAAGAAAAAAGAATCAGAGCAAGAGAGAAACAGAGAAAAAAAAAGAGAAAGAAAATGGAAATAAAACAAGCCGACAATTGTCATTTCAATCAATTGAAGAAGCTCAGCTAATCTGCATTGAACTTTTTTGGGAACAGATAATTTCACCTCCCTGAACATAATGCCTTACAAACTTCTTTAAAGCTGTGAATAAGCAGTAGTTTTTCACCCTTTCCCCTCTCCCTTTCCTGGGCTGTGATCTAGAGTTAAATGTACTTAAAAAACAGTAATATTTGCATGAATAAAATCAAGCTTGTGTTACCAGATCTAGGCTAAAGTCTTCAATATTATTCACATATTATTCACATAAAATTTCATAATTAGGGAGGACTTCACCCTCTCTGTGGGGACGCAAATGTTCTTGAGTATATCTTGGAAAACCTGTTAGCAGGCGTGTATTTTCATGATATGCCCTGTTGTTGAGTACTCTTCAGTGTAACTATCCAGCTTCTATAAACAAAACAACCTATGGAAGGGCACAGGCGAGACAGAGTTGCCACTGCTACTCTCCCTTAGAGTTTTCTATTAACGTGTGCTCCCCAAAAGGATTCTTCTGTAACATCACAGTAGAATCAGACAATTCAGACAAATGTCAGCAGTAATCAAGAAAACATAATCAAATAAACACATTGCTATGCTCTATGGCTGTTATGATAGGTAAGGCCATAATCCTGCCACACTTTAAGTCCATGCTTGATTTAAGAAAAAAAAAAATTAAAATCAATGGAGTACTATTCAGTAAATGAGCTTCAGCGGGCTTTGATATTAAACATGCATGTAGGTGTTTTACTAAATTGGGTCCTATATATGAACAATATATTTAATAGGTATCACAAGGGAAAAATAACTTTTTTTAAGAAGTAAAAAGAAAGAAACTACCACTTCAGGTGGCTGAAGTAACACCACTGATTAAATAAAACAGCTCTTGGTCTACCTAACTTTGGTCGTGCCAGTCGTTAAACATTTTAAGGCAGTGGAAACCTGTTTCTCATCCAAAGTCAAGGGGAAGTTTTGGCATTTACTTTACCTGGCCCAGAATTTTTCTCAAGGTTTTCCTCAGCCATTCAGGTGCTTAGAGTAATGCTCACTCATAACAGATGTACTTTACACTACAGCAGCATTACAGTTTAGCCAGAGTGCACATTTAATTTCCCTTTACAGCACCGGGCAAGGATTTCCATATCTGCATGAGTCTACTTTTTGTAAGCTCACATACAATGTAGGCCAACATTTGCATGTGAAAAGTCATCAAAAATCAGGAGGAAAAGTGCCTAGCTCAGTCATTTTTAAATAACTCAGGCCATTAATTGGTAACCTTTGTTTCTCCTACTTGCACAGCCATAAATTAGTTTTATGGATTAAGTATATTTGAACTTTTAAAAATGCTTTTATAGCTTAGAAAGCAAAACTCTGTATTTGCCATCACACTTCAGAAACAGTGGGGAGAAGGGGTGTGTGTGTGGGGGGGAGCTTATTAGGACTCTAACATCTTGCATCTTGATTACAAATTGTTACTGGAGAACTCAATACAGTTAGTAATTGCAGAATCAGCTCAAAGGTTCATGGAGGAAAAATACTAGAATCAGTAAAATCAGTTTTGACAGCAAAATAATGCAACATGTCATTTGTTTATTAAGGAAAGCTTAAAGAAACCTACAGCCATCAGGCAGCTGTATGGCGCATTCCAGTTAAAACAGAGAATGAGAGAAACTACTGGTGTTAATGATAAAATTGTGCCTTCCTAAAGTGTCAGTTATGATTTCATTACTACTTGGTGTCCTTACTTACAGAGCCCCAGCATGATCTTTTAAGCACGGGAGTAACAGCAGGTTGTCTTCCACTTTCCTGACAGGTATGGCGTCAGCTGATGCAAAATGCATCCATGGCACTTGCAGCTTTGAACCAGAAGATTTGGCCTGTATGAGAGCATCATACTTATGGGGACAGACTTGTGCACTGCATGGCTGAGATTTTCCAGGAGCGGGTTGTGGTTTAAAAGGCCTTAATTTCTGTTTTTCAGAAGGGACAAGAAGTGAAGAGATGGATGCTCAAGCAGTACTTGGAAAGCACTTAAAATTTTTTTAATATGGTGGAATTTGGTCTTGTGCCACAGGACTCTGGTGGTTTTGGAACACCTCCAAACCTCCTAATCATTCACACAGTATTGGTATGAAGAAAAATGGTATCAGGGTAACAAGGGAACTGTGGACATCATTGGAGTTTCTACTAGTGTTTGCTTCAGAAGTGTCCTAGAAGAAGCTCTCACTACTGCTGAAGAACATTATTCCTGAATTCCCTATCCCCTTATTCGAAACACACAATTGAAAACCCATCAACCAACAAACCTCAGAGTTCTCTACACTTGCCTTGTGCTTTACAGCCTTCTGTTCCAATTTCCAACTTGTATTTTCAAGCATGATAAGGCAAAGTGTTAAAATCATAGAATCTCCTAAAGTGGGAGGGACTCATAAGGATCATCAAGCCCAACTCCTGGCTCCACACCAGGCCAGCCAAGGCAGAGCATGGGACTGAGTACATCATCCAGCTGCTTCTGGAACTCAGACAAATTTGGTCCTGTGATCACTTCCCTGGGGAGCCTGTTCCAGTGCCTGACCACCCTCTCTGTAAAGAACCTCTTCCTGATACCCAACCCAAACCTCTCCTCTCACAGCTTCATACCATTAAAAAAAAAAAAGATTTTTCATTGTTCTTCCAATTTGGGCTCTTTGGTCCTCGTCTTTTGGCACATAGAAGGTGGAGTGAGGAAGTGAGATCAGCGCTGCTCCCTCACGTAGTCCAGCTTCATACCGTTAAAATAAAAGAATAAACCATGAAAACATTTATGTTTTGCATAATCTCATGACTCCAGGAGATGGAGCTTTAACAATACAATTTCTAGATGCATCTTTAGTAACTTCTGCCTCTCTTATTACCCCTAGTTTGAAACAGAGTTGAAGAGAGTCTTCTACTGGGGAAGTCCAAAGATACATTTTTTTACAGCTGTGAAAAGTTACAGAGCTTCACAGACCAAGCAGCACCATGTGGACAGAAACAAAGATACTTCCTCAGCTATAACTGCCTTGCAGAGCAGTTTCACAGGCATACTTTTCCCTCCTCAGGTTGGATCTCCTGCCCTAAGTTAGACCTCAAGAAATTACAGAGAACATCTAAACATCTGCTTCTTCTCCATACTGGAGAGAAATCAGATGGAGGAATTCTTTGGTGGTGTCAACATCAGGGAAACAAGGGGCCTAATAAATATCCCATGGCAAACACTTTCAAATCTACACTGGTGGATCTTACCATATTGGTCTACTTCTCTTGACCAGAGCATGTTTCAGTACTCTTTCAATTTGGGCTCTTTAGTACATACAAGTGAAGTGAGGAAGTGAGATCAGTGTTGCTTCCTCACGTAATCCAGTTGCTTAAGTTTACCATTTTTCACCAACTTTGTAAAGGCTACTGAGCCAAAAGAAATTCCAAAATAAGGCATTCACTTAGCTGAGTTTTCTCCCCATTCTTGAGTATTCGTCTGAATCTTTTAAGGCTTTCAGGATCTTGCCTTTCTCCTTGCATATAGACTTGTGTGGATTACCCTTAAACATCTCATCTTACTCCTGCAGCCAATGAGGTAGCTGAGCACTTCTCAACAGGAGATGACAGGAGATCTTTTCCTTCATAGCAACCAGATTGCCAGATAATCAGGTACTTAGTTACCAGCTCATGAGGACAGGTGATTTTTAAAGATGGCAGCCAATTCCTCACCTAGGTGTAAGTTTGTGTGAAGACATGACAATAGAGGCTCAACAACTTTCTATTGCTATTTCGGTCTTCATTGTGTGGACATCCATTCCAAGTAGGAGATAAAAATTACAGCTATCTAACCCATTCCTAAAGGATAGCTTGATTTAAAAAAATTCATATTTCTCAAATACATATGCAGAAAATCACTGCCTCAAAGAGGAAAGTATTATTTTTACAGTAAGGGATTATCCCAGCTGTTGTAGAGATCTTATTCATACAGCTCTATGTTGATAATTTTGTGCAGATGAACATTCTGACGTGATTGGACATGTTTGTATCTGGATGGAGCATAAGTCTGATACAGCTTTTCATCAGTCAAACTGAATCAATCCATCAATCAAATATTGGTACATGATTAGCAAGTGAAATCTATCCTCAGTCTATCAGTCTTTCATTCCTCCCTATCTTCAAAGTTGCCCACTCCCACAGACCAATTAATCCAGAGTCTGACAGTGGTACTTCTGCTTTGATTTCTTTATGACAGAGTATCCAAAAGTATTTCTTGGCTTGTTCTAGCACTTACTTTCCTTTGCTTAGTCGTTCAGCAACAAACATGCACACTATTGCTAATTAATATGTTTGAAATTCTATCCTGGCCCACAGCACTAAAAAAAAATAAAAATCTCAGAAGTCTTTGACTACAGTAGCTATTAATCAGCCCTAAGCCTTTGCATTTGTCCTAATTCAAAGCATTTGTTTCACAACATATTTTCTGCATACCACACCAGTGTTGATCAACGTTAGTTTCAAAATTCTTGTTTATTTTATTTTACAGCATGTCAGTCTGGGAAGTTAGTCAAAAAAGCAAAAAATGGAAAGAAAGAAAAAAAAAAAAAAAAAAAAAAGGCTGTTTATTTGTCTCATGCTGGGGAATTTCAGACTCCAGCAGGGTTCAATGGAGTGTGTGTCACCATCACAGAGCGTGCTAAGGAGGCACACTGAGTGGAAGCTGGTGATGAGAGAGAAGCGGCAGAAGAACTCTGCATTTGGCAGCTGAGAAGACACAAAGGAAAACAAACAATACTCTTTGCAGAGAAGCCCCTTTCATGCTGCACAATGGATGCATGTTGTTATTGACCCACATTATCCGTTCCACTGCATGAAGAGAAGTAGCCTCTTTCCACAAAACTGAACCCCACCAGGCACAGAAGGTGTCACCATCCTCTGCAGCCTCCCAAGACCTCAGGGAAGATGCTGGGACTGTCTCTAAACTGATACTGCCTGGGATATGGGGAGGAGCGATGTAGCATGCTGTTCTCACCCAGCTCAGTAGTACTGCCCTGAGAAACACGAATAAACCAACCCATTATGCAGATATGGACATTGTGGGGCTCCTGACCTGCTAAGGGTGGATCTAGGCAGCCTCTTTCTAAAATTTTGCAACCAGAGTAGAGAGAAATTTGAGATGTTTTCTTTGCCTCAGATCTCTCCCACACACATTGCCTTTCTAAAACATTGCTGTGAGCAATGACTTATCCTTTTCTTTTTCAAAATACTTCTCTGCAAGAATAATTTTTGCTCCTGCAATGAACAGAATTTAATCAAATGGCAGGTATTTTTAATGTATGCAGGCATGTTCTGCAGGGTCTACTAGCTCTGACCCATATTGTACAATAATTCTGTGTTGTGCCTGCTGAAGGAGAGTATATTTTTAAGAAGGAAGTACCTACCTATTTACAGGAAAGTGACACTGCGAGAGGAACACAGCTTAGCCACAGCTGAGGTTGCTCTGACTATTCTTTGAATGAGCTACTTGAAGAAGATGGCAGGGAAAAATCAGAACTTCATTTGAATAAAAAATAGAAGCATTTAAAACCAGGTGCTAAATAGATAGCAGACAAAAAAAGAAAGAAAAATAGAAAAGAAAAATGTTTAAATCCAATTCTCATCTTGCCAACTGCATCCATGCAGTTTGTATGTTGGTGTTGCAGGATCCAGCAGCTAAACTTTCCTGATCTCTTGAGAAAGTCTTCCCATCACCTCTCAGGCAGACAGGTCCCACCTGCCCCAGATCTCTCCTGCTCCCCTGAACAGGCTCAGCAGCTTGGTCCAGAAAGGACCTATTTCCCCCACACACACCCAGTCCATCTGACCTATTCTTACAAGACTATATAGTAACTTACTACAAATAAATGAAAAAGATACTCCCCTTCACAGCAGCATGGTATTTCCAGCTTTCTAAACAATGCTTTCATCTCACCTTGGCTATGCAAAAGTTTTCCGACTTAAACGGCAGGAGATGTTACTTATTTGGCTGATTTCTCCTCCTTCCCTCCTCTGGGAGCACTCAAGGACAGAGGACTTGTAGGAAGCTGGCACAAAACAGTCTTATCTGTAGCACATCACTGCTTAGAGCAAATATTGTTACTAGCTTCTGATTCCCTTTTTCCCTAAGGTAAATTTAATCTTATTTAGTTTAGGCGTTTAGTTTGCCTTTGCTTTTTTCCTTCCCTAAAGGTGCCCAAAAGCCAAAAATAACACTGTATCCCTGCTCCCTTTTGGTGTAGAAATATCTCTGCATTTTTATTCAAAAAAGAAGAGGAATGAAAAAAATGGTTGGGGTTGGGGGGTTTATTTGTTTGGGTTTTTTGTTTTGGTTTGGGGTTTTTTTAGGATTTGTAGTGTGTCTCTGTTGTGCTGGAAGACTCAAACCCTGTTTGAGATGACAACCAGCAGGGAAATCCTAACAAGGAAAAGCTGAACTTCCTCAAGCTCAAGGTACACTTGCAATGTGGCAGTATCTTTAACCTTGCTGTCATTGTTTTCCACACAAAAGTGTCCATCTGGAGTTGGAACACAGCTTATGCCCCCACTTAAGCAGCTGATTCACTAATATTTTCATCTTGAACCTTTCCATGTCCATTGCAAGAGAACAAGTGATGTGCTTCTTTTCTCATGATGCTACAATTCCAGTAAGCTACACTATGGAAAAGTTGAACAGTCTTAACATGATATTAGACCCTCATTTCTCACATGTACAGTAAAATAAAAAAAAAAAGGAGAGGGAGATTGTGAATGGAAAAAGAAAGGGAAGTGAGGAAGAAAACTATATTTGAGCTTGTGTTTCCCAATAATAAGGGTCTAAAATCTGAGGCAGGAGTTATTTTTCTGAAGAGATCATTTGGGAGAAAGAAGGGAGGGGAAGGGAAATCTATATTGCTTTTATTTTTCTTTTCATCTTCAGAATTAGCGTTTCTCAATGAGTGTGCAATGTATTGACCCACATCCAGAATTAATGACTCTACTAATACTTGGTACATATTTCTTGCACAAAATATTTTTCCCCATGGCAGTAGATCACACAACAAATTGCAAAGTTTGGTAAACACGTCTCTTCTCTTAGTTAAGGAGGTTTTGTTGGTAAAGCAGCAAATACAATCCAGATTTCCTAATACTCCAGATCAGTGTGTGTACCTCCAGACCATTAAGCTCTACAAAAATCAATGAACTACATAACGTAATATGGCAGTGGGACTGTCTTACAGCTTGTCCTTGACAGATGTTTGTATTGACAGCAAACAGCCCAAAAGACAAAGCCTGCACCATGACAATTCCACAAAATCATTTAAAAAACAAAAAGAGTAACAATCCTCAGGGCTCCAAACCTTCCAAATTAAGGAATTAAAATCCCTATAAAATGTCTAACCCCGGAGGCTTTTTACTGCAGAATTATCACTGGTAAATATATAGATTATTTAATTAATCCACTTGGTTTTAAGTTGCTCTTTTATTTTCCTTCTGTGCCTCACTTTGGTGGTTTGAGCCCCCTGGCACCTTCAGAAATTGCTGAGAGGCGTCTGGTAGGAAGGATCAGAAGTTCACAGGCACAAGTGGATATGGTGTGAGGGACCTCATCCCCATGTCTCAGTCCCATCTCCACTCAACACTTACCCCTTGGATGCAGCCCTAAGTTCAAAGGTACACCCAAAGTGGCACCCCAATGGTACAGTCTTGCCAGCTTTGCTTTTAATGAGATCAGGGTTTCACTAGGCTCTGGAGTCTGTGATTCAAATGCTCTCCTCACTGTTCAGTTAATGGGATCAGAGCAGCTCCATCTGTAATGTGCGGGTTGTCTCCTGGGTAATCTGCCTCAAGGAGATGGATTGAGAAGCTTACACCTTTAAATATGATGCAGTCAAGGAGAATTATAATTATTGCATGTATTAACACCGTGTACAAGGCCCAAATTACATGGCATAGAAAATATGAAATAAAATGGAACATTGCAATAGCCAATAGTCAGGGAAAAAAACCCCAAACTCATTGATAGAGCATTATCCATGCTATTGGAAAACTTTGCGGTGAAGAAAAACACAGTATACACTCTCCCTGAAACTACTGGAAGTCATCTAGGGCCGTGAGGCAGATCATTGTACTTAGCTTGTATGTGGGAGTTGGAAAGAACTCCGCCAGACTTATCCTGTCATTTCTTCTTCCTCAGGATCAATATTTTTCCTTACTTTAGGATGAGAGAACAACTTTCTCCTCTTTCGCTGGCCAGCCTGGTTCATTCATCTAAGTACACTGTTTAGTTAAGATATTAATTTCCTCAAAGGAATTGTTTCCAAAAGGTGTCCACTTATTCTCTGCACTGGTAGAGTAGGGAAGAGGTTGAGTGGATTTTGGGAAGAGCTAATATCTTTGAATTTGACTGTAGGATCTGGGTGTCCAGTTTACTTTTCTGTTTATGGGAGTTACAAGTATAATTCCCTAAGCTTTTGAGCATCGTAGCCTAGAGCTTGACTTGTCATTCTTAGCCTGAAGGAATGTAGGTGTCATCGATTACAATACAGTTGTTGGTATTTAGCTATCAAACTACTCCATTTGCATTTATAAAGATTGTTTTAACTTCCAAATATTAGATCTGCTGGTACTGTCTGTGTGGAAATACATTTTAAAATACTGTTCTAATGTCTATTTATTTGGCCCAACAAATGCTGTTATCTGAACATATTAACTCTATTAGAAGTGGTCATTGATTGTTACTGCATTTACTTCTTTCACTATTATGATGTCTAAATTCAGGACCACATAGGAGACTGTCTGAGTCCTCATCAAATATATTATCTTCCCGTTACATGAAGTTTAAGAATCATTGTAATTTCCACAGTAACAGAAACTCCCACTGTCCACACATTTTTCTAACTAAATCATTATTCTGTATTAGTTAAAATATAGTCACTGAAACCTGCATTTTTCTGCTTCGGAAATCTGCTGCAAAGAACAGCAACACCATGTTGTACTGCTGGTATGAGTAAGGCATTTTCAGTGCTTTTCTTGGGGGGGTTTCTTCATTCCATACTGAACATTTTTTTTAAATCTGATTCCCACCTCGTGCATTACAAACACCAACATCACAATAGTAAGTACCTGAAAGTACCCAAACCCTTTCCAGTTATTGTAGTTTTAAATATCTTACACACAAGCACATCAGGGACCAGCTTGATAAGGCTCTGGTTTGTAGTGAACCCGAGCATTGCTGCACAGTTTCATTAACATAGGACAAGAGCAGAATGCAAGTGTGGATGAAAGTCTTAGTAGCAATGCATCTGATTTTAAAAGTGACATGCTCCCTGCTTGTGAAAGGAGAAAACCAAGGTCTCACAACTGCAGCTTCCCAATGCAGACTCATACAAAGTTGTAAAAGCCTGTGGGAGGTTGCATGCTGAGGGAAAGAACTTGATATGGAAGTAATTAGGTAGCAGATAATAAGTGAGATGGAGAAAATAGTGGAATAAGAGCTTTTAAGAAAGGTAAATGACTGCTCAAACCTCTCCCCCCTCTCTCCCCCACCCCCCTTTACCATTCTTGACCTCCCTTAAGTTAAGGCAGGCATGATGAAAGATCTACACACTTTCTTCTTCTAATAATTTCCTCAGTAATCAAGGAGCGGAAGTTGTTAAGTGTAGTATGATCACTTAGAAGAAATTTGCTCCAGCATTTGGTTCTCGTGCCAAGAACATAAAGCTGTCTAATAGGAAGTCCTCTACATAGGAGCAGAGAACAGAGCTGAAGTAGCAATCGGCAGCTGACTGAGGGTAACTGACCACACTGACCAGCTGTCCAAGAAGGAATTGCAGCAAGTGTTTGCTGAACTGGTTTATCCTAGCCTATGCATCAGGTCCCACGGGCTCTGAGAGTAGCTCTATTCTTTGGGTAAAATTCTGCTCCTATTTGCAAGGCTGTACAAGGACCAGACTGTAAGCAGGCTTGGAGGTAAAAGGGACAACAAAGAAAATTCAGTGTCCCAACAAAAAAAGGTGAAATTTTAGTGAGACCTGTACACTAGGAAATGGAATGGAAGATAACTTGGGATAGAAAACTGAAGAAATGTGATCTTTGCTGCTCTTTCTATCATCTTCTACCTCCCACCACGAGTAAGCAGCATTTGGGTGGATACGTGGATCCTTTGCCTTGGTTTAATGCCAGCAATGAGAACATTTGTGAAGCAAAGCCAAGCATGCTGGCAAACATCCATTGATCATCCTTTCCTTCATTAAAGTCCTCTCACCTTGTGAGAATAAATTGATTACGCTACCATAGGACACGCTTCCTCCAGCACTTCAAAGCCTGCAGAGGTGGAAGCTGGATTCGGGCCATAGTGCCTGGAGCCTTCAAGACTTAATTAAACATAATAGTAAGCTATATATTTACAGGTCCCTTTTTGATGACAGCAACAGAATAGAGGTTAACCCCACTTTTCAGGTTCTCCCTCAGGATTCATTTGAACTTTGCTCTCTTTCCACCTCTACATCAGGCATGAACTGAGCTCTCCAACTCAGAGAGCAATGTGTGCTGAATCTCCAGCTACAGACATGGGCTGCAAGGATGGAAAGACTGAGGGATCTGTCAAAGGTTATACATGAAAATGGTGGCAAGGTACAGTTAATATTATTATTTCATCCCTTTCTTTTCTCACAAATTCCCTGCCACCCTCCTTCTTCTCTGATGAATCATGATAATACCAATACACAAATAAGTATAAATGACATGTAGGCATTGGCTGAAATTCTGCAAAGCACCTTACTGCTGGTGAGGTGGCAAAGAATGAGGAACAGAAATCTTTCAGATTTACCAGTCCTAATGCAAACAGCATTTATTTAAGCTTCCACATAAAGATCAACTAAGCAGCTTTAAAGACATCTCTAAAACCTTCAAGCAGCATAACATTGATGAAAAATTGACTCGGAATCGACACGCTGCGCTGTACTTACTAGCCCTGACAAGATGGATAAAAATAGCAAGGAAACAATGGTGATGTCAATCAAAGACTGGGTGAGCCAAAGAATTTTGCAAATACTCCCACGTAGAATGAGTCAGAGATGAAGGAGAGAGTTTGAGAAACCAAAGGCAAGCACAATCTCTTTAAAAGAAGTTTCACTGTGTTCTCAGAAGCCTTAGACAAGTTGCATTTAAACCAACAGACAAATGTTTTTAAAAAGAGAGGAAAAAGAGTCTTGAAGGTATTTCAGTCCATTGGCATGGTGGCAGGTTCCATATGATTTTTTTTTCTCCAAAAGCTTTCCAAATAAAATGCTGGATATGATAAATAAAACCAGATCTTTAGGCAAGTATAAATTTCCTAGCTGAATTTTTGACAATGAGAAACCTGATGCCCATGTCTCCTTGTGAGGGTGTCATCAGCACTCTGCAGGACAGACTTAGTACAGAGTATTGACATCATCTATCAGTAAATAGAGACAAGTTCAGCAGCTGTTCAACAGAGCATGGCATGCCATTACACGGTAGTTTAGGATAGGAAGTACAGCAGCATATTACAGCCAATTGATGATTTTGGAGGGAATTTGAGGAGGTAGACAATCATACAGTTATTTGAATGTTTTCCAGAAACAGCAGAATAAAATTTAACAAAAAACTAAGCAAATCATAATCATACCTCTCTAAACATGTCAAGAAACCACAAATAGGTTTATAGAAGACAGTATTTTTAGATGTCATATTTTAAGGTCTCATACACAAAGCAATGAGAAGTCCTTTCATGTTTGTGTTTACTTTGGAGAAACATCAAATAATCAAGTTTTGTAAAATCTCCAGTTCTGAAATTCAACTAGGTGTCTTTTGCAATATCTGAAGAGCTAGTCCCTTATAAAAATACTCAGCTTCTTGCTGACACAAGTAAAGATCTCTAGGATTAAAAATTTCAGGAGTAATATTTCATTTTAAAGCTCACAGAACTGCATCCACAAGTTTGTTCATCTTGAACCACAGGGCATAGAGGCCCTGCGATTGCATCCATGGTAGTCAAAGAAGGTATTTTCCTAACTTCATTAAGACAGGGACCAGGTTCCTTAGCAACATCATGTAAGTGGCTTTTTTCTTTTTTTTTTTTTTCACCCAACGGGACAGTGTGCAAATATGGTGTAACACGTAGGAGCTCCAAATTCCAACCCGTGTCACAATAAGCATCTTTCCCCAGGTGAAGAAGAAAGAGGTGTCTTTCACAAAGCTTTTAGACACTCTGATTTCATTCCCCTGAGTCAGCCTTTTTCTTCATAGACACTTATTTTAGCAGCTGGTTTTACAGCATTTGAAGTTTAGACAGTGCATTCAAGTGCCCATAATAACCAATCTCTTTTCAATTTCAGAAAATATTTCTTCATAGTGGGCTGCCAGTCTTTTCTGTAATTTTCTCCTTTGCTCCAAACAGCAAGAGTTACAGAAGTGTGAGAACTGTGGAAGACATGTGGGCTGAAATCCAAATGGCTCAAGAAGTTTACATCCATTGATGAATAGTCTTGTAGCAGAAGGTCCTCTGTTCTCATACCAAATCTGCATCTCAGTGACCACTTGCGGATTTGGGTCTGAAGCTGGAAAACAGAACACCTGTTAAAGGGACAGCTAAAAGAATGGGGGTTTTGTTGTTTTGGTTTTTTCTTCTAGACATTTTTCATCTTTTTCCTATATTTCTTTGATGTTTCATTCTTTTGCAACCATTGAGTAAGGAGAATGAAAAGTTGTTACTGTTTTATAAAAAGTGTGATGTTCTTTGCCACTCCTTTCCTGTTTTTAACTGAAAAGCCAGCCAAAACTAAGATACTATCTGTGGGTAGGAAGCATCCAAACTGAAAATGCCATGGTCTCCAATGGTTACATGGAAAACAAATACCCTGGTATACACGCACCCTAATAATTAGCACTTTTAAAGAGAGCAAGTACTCACTTGCAATGGAAGACCCATCCTAATATTACATATGTAGTCATACACCATGTTCTTGAGACTACTTTATAAGACAGAACAATAAGAATTTTAGATTAAGAGAGCAAAATACTAATACTGGAATGAATGTACAACTGTGTTTGATTTTCTTGATGCTAAGATTTAGCCCTATGAAATGACTCTGTCCTTCCAAAATCATGTATTACTGGGAAGGCATAATCGCTATTATATGATAATTTTGAAAGATGAGTTAAGTACCAACCCATAGTTTAAGGGAAGGCCTTATTAACTGACCATGTCAAAACAGTTTTACTGTTTATTGTCACAGGCTTCTGGCTTAACTGAAGGCTTTGGTTGAAGGTGAAACCTTCATTTTGGCCCAGGAATGACCTCTGAAAGATGCAGCAGTCTCACAGCAGAAGAATGAGTTATCTGCAGACCTAATGTAAACCACAAGACTCTGATGTGTCCATGTAATATCTCCCTGATGGAGATACTTGAGGAAGACATCTGGCCCACATTATCAGGTGACGTGTTAGTTGGTGGAGCTTTCATTGGTGGGAGATGTCTGTGTAGCTCTTCATGGGAGAATTCTTACTGCTTATTGAACAATTCCATGGAACATGAAGATACTTTTTTATTCTGTAAGACTGATACCATAATTTAAGTGGTGACAGACAAAGGATTGCTGGCTGAAATTTGACCAACAGTTAGCATGAAGTTCACATCCAAATAAAACCAATTCAACATGTTTTAGGCTGTAATGTGCAAGGATACAGGCCCAACCTGACTGGTTTCATTTGATAAATCATAAGTTTACTATTCAGAATAGTAAATTGTGTTGTAAACTGCCAGCAGGTTCAGGTCTTTAGGTATTGCAAAACAGATGTCTACATACAATCTGACTAATGTATGTATTTTGTAAGCAATTACTATCGCTTGTCCTCTGACAGGGCTTTCTGAAACATTACAGAGAAATGAAGAATACTTTTAATTTGTACTGTATTAAATTATACTTGTATTAATTATTAAATAAAGATTATTACTAAAAGTTAATGAAAGAAACTATTATTATTATATCTGCCACAAATAAAAAATCTACCTATTGTATTGTGGAGATGATGCCATCCATTAATTAGTTTATAGACCCTGAAACCTAAGGGAGTGTCAAAAATTTCCAGGATTTCCCTAAATCCATCTAGCTAGAACATAAATGAGTTTTCTGATGCAGTGGAAAGATAGGTGCTGCAGATTAGATTGAATGCTTCTCCCTTTACTACACTCACGTAATCTCTCCCTCTTTCCATTTGCTGGATGTTTAAAATTAATAAATTACTGGTTCACAACATATACAGCTTGGGGATTAGCCCTTGAAAATTCTCAAGGCTTGAGAATTTGCCCATTTTTACATTTGGAGAATAAAAGCGAGCTGGCTGATTAGAAGTTAAACTCCAATGTTGCTTCTTACTCTGGCATGACTGAGGTTTGTCCAGTTTCACAAGTGCAGAGGAGATTTATGGTTAAAATTCATCTGCCACTGCATATATATTATGTATTTCCTAAAATAGCATTTTATTCCAGGATAATTTCAACAGATAGCTTTTGGTTACTATTCAGGGTGACCCAAGACAAAACGACCTTGGCCTTTGTTAGTTTCTTATGCTGTATGTCATTTTTGAAACTTGCCCATTTGATAGGAAACCACTGCTTGCTTGCAAGTTTGGCTGGACTCAAGGAAGGAGATGTTTTTAATTTCTCTTTATTTTTAAAGAGAAAAAACTTTTGTTGTTTGAGGATATGTGTGGGGAGCTGGTTTTTTTCCTTGCTATTGTCCCTCCCAACATGCATTACCTGTGATATTCTGTGCTATGTCGCAGCTTTGCCATCATCTATCACTGAAGAAGAACCAAAGTATGTTGGGCAGGAGATGCACCAACGGGGTCGTCACAAAGGACATCTCTGAGGGCACGGAGCCATCAGGCATAGATCCAACATGCAGAGAGGGAATACAAGCCATTTGCTGAAACCCACTAGCCAATATGGCTACGCTCTCCAGTAGTTTCCTTCCATTAGAGGACAGGAGGTGTTTTTAGTGTGGATCTACCTGCACAGCTATGCATCGCTGCCAACAAAGCCAGCACAGCCACAGTATCAGCAGGTGCTGACTAAGAAGGCCCCCATCAAACTGGAGGAAGAAATCCATGGATCTCATCTTTGCTCATCTTTCTTTCATCCAGATGCTCCTGCTCGTGCTTTGTGAAGACCCCAGGGAGTTCACCCTTACTAAAAAAACTCCAGAGATGTGCACATAGGACACACAGCTTTACAGTTTTGATGTATTCAGAAAGCCATGAGAATACTATATGAGTACGTGAGGTACTAGTCAGAGAGACAATTTCAGTTAAAATAGCTGACATGCTTATCTGGAAAGGCAGATGAACTACACTGGGGTAAAAAGTATAATCGTGCTTTTAATATTCATGAATGGTATATGGCTATACAGCTTTTCTAAGGACAGGACAATACAGAGCTAGATATGATGTTCAGAAAGGTTGGATTTCTCTGGACAAACACATTAATATGTTCCCAGCAGCAATGCTTCTCAGGACATTATTTTCTTACAGGGATTTTCTTACAGGTTTCAAGTCAATGCAGGGTAACACCATGTCAGTACTTTCCACTGAAATCATTTGACGTGACAACCTTAGAATACACAAAACATATTTTACTGATAGAGAGATACATAAACTACCAGAACCCAGTAATAATAACCTGGTAAATAAATACATGGTGGCACTGTATGTGTATGTGTATATGCACATACATGCACACATGTATCTATATATGTGACACTATACACTAATACATACAGAAAAATAAACTTACAAAAATACCTATATGCATATTTACATAATATTCCTACTTATTGTTGACCAGAATAAGCTGTTCAGAGGACAAAAAGCATACTCATAACAGATGAAATATATTATCACTGCATTTTACTTGCTCTCTTTTTACTGTCTTGCCTGTCTCCATGAAATGTTCGTTCATACTGTGGCAAAACCTCACATTTCCTAGCTGCTGATTGGAAAGTCATGTATCAGGCAGCACTGCTCTGTTTCCAAACATTCACAATCTGATCTCCTAAATCATCATGGTGGGAACTGCAGGTGCTGAGCTCCTCTGGAAATGCAGACCCAGTGTGGAGAAGCCCAAGTAGAGGTATCTCTGTCTTTAGGTTTTGATATGGTATCTGATACGCGGCGCGCAGATCGTGGACATCTGTTTGACAGTTTCGACCTGTAATTATTATGATAACTCCTTAAACAAACAGATTACAGTAGACAGTGGGCAACACACTATAACAAAGCAGAACTGGGTCTGTTAGGACCAATGTATGTAAGAGGAATCGACAAACAGAAATACATGTGGTTTGGATTTGGTTGGTTTTTTTAATAAACTAGAAATTAGTGCTACTTCTCAGCCTACTGAAAGCATAGAGTACAATGTATTTGGCAACACCAGCTTAAACTGTGAATTATTTGGTAGGATTACATCTTCATAAGCAAAAGATATTAATAGTGCTTTTCCTGTGATGTATTTACTGTGGCACATACTTGCAAAGTGAAGAGCTCAAAGTAATACTCCTAACACCCTATTCAGACACTCAGACGTAAGCAGACTAAAATCAAAGCACCAACTGCTCTCCCTTAATTCAATAGGATTTGTGAGGCTACAACATGTTAAGAATATAAGGCCATTTTTACTTTGATTCCTTAATAAATGGACTTGGGATCCTAACTGGAAAGCTATAACTTATGTGCATAGCAAGGGGGTTAAGGTGGCACAGGGTTAAGGTGGCACAGGGTTAAGGTGAGAAGGCATCATAAGTCTCTTCGCTCTGTTTCAACCTTCTGATATTTGATGCCATTCACCAGAGGTCTTCTAAGTGTAAAAAGTTTGTCTCCTCTTGTTAAATTGCCACCTGCTCAGGGAAAAGCTAATCCATTAAGGTCAAGCAGTTCTGAGAAGGTGCTGCAGTGCCTGGGGCAGCCTCTTGAGTTTCACTTCTAGCAGCTGCAGGAAGATGAAGTCGGGATGGTCCTTGTTACTGAAATTAGACAGATCAGGAAGTAAACAGAGCTCGCCTTTCATCTGATCTGGCTTTGAGATGGGAAAGGTTGGGGAGGGGGGCAGAAAAGAGGGTGAATTCCTCCTCTAATTACTTTACGGGTCAGTTCTCCAGACTTTATGTCAATGTCAGACAGGCATAATCTTTTGTATTTTTAAATGAGAAAAAAAGGGAAAAAAATATCTCATGAACTACTCAAGATTTTAGGGTTTATTATCATTTAGTTTTCAATACCATGATTTTCATGGGGATTATTGTATTTTCCTTTGGGAATGAGCAGCCAACAGAACTATGATGGGGGAAAGCCATGCAGTCTGTGTAAACTTCTCTCCTTTATGTGTTGAAACCTTTGCCTTCTGTGTTAATTTCCTTGGCTCCTTTCCCCTGAAGTGGATTTGAGCTTTGTGGAAGGTGCTGGACAGAGCACAGGCTGAAGCCCTCTGTTTTCCACACCTGAGCTGCTGAGATAGCAGCCCTGTGAAACCATCTCCTCCCTACAGATACAAAGGGACAGCCACCCACAATAAAGAAGAGTCAGGTGCCACCTCCATGGCAGAGGTCCCTGAGATCCCCTACCCTCTCTGCAGCTGGCCCAAGACACACACACACAAAATCACAGCAGCACTCTGGTGCATCACCTTGCAGAACTCCTTGGCTCGTGGCCGGCAACTTTGGAAACGAGAGCAAAACACCTGAATGATGGAAGATCATTCAGGAGCAGCGCATGGGTGTGCTCAGCACGAGCTGTAACTCGTAGCAGCCGTTCAAATGTGCTGCAGCAAATGAATGAACCAGACTTGATCTTGTTTTGTCTCACCAAGAGCCAATACTGTCTGGGATCAGCCGCTGCACAAGCAGACTTTTCAACACCTTTTTAGGGTAACATAGGCTGTGATTATATGAATTCCATAGGTGCAGGCAGCCTTATTGCTTCAGTTCCCGCTTCTCACACACCCACTTGGAGTCCTATTTTCACAGGGTTTTTAAGAGCCGCTTTAGAGAGCTGTGATAATCCAGGGGATTACTGAGAGCCAGAGGGGAGCCAGACACATGATGCCCCACAACTGAAACATGCAGATGCTTTGCTTTGATGTGATAAGGCGCAATGAAGCCTTTAAAAACTGAGATGAGGGAGTGTTTTGTAGAGCACTGCAGCATCCTAACTCTAGCAGGGCCATCAGAAGCTGAGGTGTTGTGAAGACAGCTGGTCTGCTGCTTGCTTCAATTAAATTTTCACCCCCTTGATTCTGCTCAGCCAAAACTCTCTCCTTCACTTTCCCCCGCTCCTCTACTCTCCAGAGTCAGCTATGTCTGCATTATAGGTAGACAGAAGGAGCCTTTCAACTGGATGAAAATAGACACGTTCTAAAATCCTCTATCTTCCTCTAACTTGCAACAGGCTTTCAAGTCTCCCAAAGCCCATGGATTATTTTGAAACTTTTCTCGCCTCTTCTATGCTCAGTGAGATACCCAAACACCTGCCCTTCCCTCTGTAGGTTCTGAGCATGGGTCCCCACCAGAGACAAATGCATGTGCCTACATTTTGTTTTGCATAACTGTTTCTTCATATATATACAGAAAATGCCCAACTTCCATACAGATGCAATAGGTAGATATTTAATCATATATCTGTATCTCTTTACATATGTATACACATACAACTTACTGAGGGATCAGGGTGTTCACTTGGCAGTTTTCTTTCATGCAAGAAATCTACATGCACACAGTTGGTGTCAGTTTTGGCATTATGCTCTAATGAGGATTACATTGTGCTGAGCATTTTACAGAGATTAGAGGAAAAAACAACCCCTATGCCAAAGCTTTTACAATCTGCATAGTGCAAAATAGAAATACTTGATAAGGTGGTGGAAGAAAACTTTTTTTTTTCCAGTTAGAGGATGCACGTTTCTAAGAAAATTATTTTCTTACCTGGTGCTAAGAAAGCAAAAAGTTAAGTGCTACTAAATATTTGTAAGTTAGTACTTCATAAATTCACCAGAAACTCTCAGTATTGTGTTTGAGTCTCTAAGGATGCTCATCAGGACTGTTTGAGAATATGACTCACTGATTACAATGAGTCTGCAGACCAGAGATCATGAAGTATGCTCCAAGGTGCTGGCAAGATGTGTCTTCAAGCCTTGCAAACCAAATTTTTTACTGGAAAACACTGATTTAATTGTAATATCTGTAAAATGCCAATACACACCCAGATCCCGGAGCCAGATGTGTTTGCTTAGGTCTTAAAATCTATACAGACTTAATTCTGACAAGTTATTGAAAACTCACACTTACGCTCATGACAGCATGGGACCAAAATGCTTGCAGAAGTAATCACATGCTACCAAATCTCAGCGATGTAGGGGATAGGGAGAGACAGACACTACTGTCTGTTTCTTTGTGGCACTTTTGCACTCTTTTCTCCTTTTTTTCTTGAACACTGTACTTTTTTGTTTCTTGCATCTCAGGTAAGAGTCCTAATTGGTAAAGTACAGTGAGGCCATTGCGCGTGCGTTCGTGCATGTGAAAAATTCCGGGAAGTTTTGGGTTTACTCTGCATTGGAATGAAAACAGATCTTGAAACCTCAAAATCTGCCATTAAATAGAATTTGTTGGGTTTTGGCCAGCTTAACTTTTCTCCACCATCTGCTTGGCAAGCCATCTTGTCTTTGGGATGCAGTTGGAAGAGGCCTATTATGATTAGTATAAATGCTGCTGGAAAATAAACTCTTTATTGGAATTTTTATGTTATTCCATCAGACAAGAAAACTCTTGCTAATTGGATCCCACCCCTCCACTGCCAGTTTCAGTTAAGAAGAAATGTAAGCAGTACACAGTTGGGATTTTGTCATTGTGATTAAACACATAGTTATTTAAATGCAACCTAAAGCAGATACATCATTCGGTATACCTCTAGGTATACTTCTTTCCTTGGCACAAATGTTTGCCTCTTATTATCTGGCACAGTCCTAAAATGCATATTTAGTCAAAAATGCCAAATGAATTCTAAAAAAGCATCCAGTCAGGACTGGGCACAATCTGAATGTTTTAAAAATAATGACAACAAACCGCCAGACAAACCAGAAGCATTGTTGGAATAGATCGATAATTGTAAAGAAACTGTTCCTCACATGAGCCAAGGTCTGTAAAAATGATGTTTTGTAATAGTCTCACATCAGTAAATCTCTTCAAGATGCTCTTTTTAATCTGCAATATCTTGGTTTCAAAAATCCCTGCAGAATAAGTGATTATCTCTTTCATTTTAATGTTCCAAAGGTACCACATATTCTTTCAAAAGTCACTTGACAAAGAGAACAGAAGATGTTAGCCCCCTCGCCAAGTGGAAAGCTTTAAAAAGCCCTTATTATTATTCTGCAAAATGCAAACAAAGCTCAGGAGGGGTCCCTGTTAGGAAGCGATTTGCATCTCTTGGAATGATTTAAAACTGACGAAGACGACAACTTGAGTGACTTCTTACCCTCTGTGGACCTCGAAGGCTCTGGCAGAAAAGGAAGTTAAATATTGAAATTATTTTGCTATTGAAAGACACAAAACCTGATCTGATGCTTAGGCCTTCTGTCCCTGCTGCTGGGCCTTTGGCGCTTTATCATCTGTGACCTTGACTCAGGGAATCACTGATCTCCATTTTATCAACAGCCAGTGGCTGCACAGTCTCTTGCTGATATGGCTGCACATGGTACTGCTTAAAAAATGGCACAGTCTTGCTTGAGAAATTAGCTCCTTTACAGACTGGTTTATCTATTGGCAACACTAAGATTTTTTATTTTTATTTTTTTCTTTTACAACAAAGTCCACATAGCTCTAGGAGAGCAGGCTGGATTTGGGGACTGCTCCCAGCCAGTAGAATGATTTTGCTAAATTTTATTTCTAGAGAAACCCTACACATTCGTTATGTTCCTGCAATACCTCCACTGCAATTCAGCAACAATGTCAAAAGCCCAAGGCATGCCTGCTTATAACCAATGCCATTATCTGAGTAAAGCTAAACAGGTTTTAGAGCAGGGCAGTCATTAAAGGTACAGGGACAATTTCATGCAAAAAGAACCTAGCCTGATTTTCCAATAGCATCCGCTATTGTCACATTGTCACAAAAATTATGGGGAAACTGAATGCAATTGTTCAAAGCTGTTCCTTGGAGATTAGTGGTGTCATTGAATTTTTTTCATTCAAGTATCAAGAGTAATTTTTTTTCAAAAACAAATGTGGATAAGTAACTTTTAAAGTCTGTAGATAGAATATCTACATAATGCACATAATTATAGGGTCTTTTCACCCTACAATTCATACAAAGTCTTTGAAGACTTATTATTCTTGGTCCCTAAAGGACATAACGTATCATACATTTTGCTCGTAATAGCATACAGGATCCTCATTATAAATTGGGCTAAAGAGGTCTTAAGCCAACTTAAATGTTTGGGGATAAAAAGTCTGACTTCAGAGAGGGATAAATTATTATCATATTGCAAAAAGGGTCATAATTTCAGATATAGCCTAGATGATCACAGGTGATATGCATGAGAAATATAGAGAATTACATGAGAGACAAAGATAGAAAAGAGCAGGCCAGACTTAAAGTTCATTAGGCCTGAACTTAAAGAAGCAGCAAGCCTGTCTATGTATTCATTCCCAATTGCGAAAGTAATTGTGGTCAGTTCACTCTGGGTAGTTTAGCACATGTTAAGATAGTCTCAAGAACAGAAGACTTTCCTACACTGGAAAAACAGTAAATAAAAGGCAAATGACAACAAATAATGCATTTGAAGATTTGTTTTCTTTATAGAAGACCAAGGCAGCAAATAATAAAACCATAATTTTAGATAAGATTTACTGTATGCTTTTAAAGAGAAGCACATCAGAAATGCTAGATAAATATGAGGAGGATCAAAAAATGCTTTGATCATTAGATCTGATCCGGTAATACATGGAGATACAAAGTAATAACCCAGATGCCTTAGCAGGAATTACTAACACTACCGATTATTTGTTGTATAACACAGCTTGACTGAAATGAACCAAAATTTCTAACATATGATGCTCATCTAGAAGATGGGAGTTTGCCTGTGCAGTCTATGAAGTCAACACAAGCTTCATCATTGACTTCAACAGGAGCAGAGAGAGGCCACTAAGGACAGAGAAGAAACAAAATTGTAGTTTAATCAGTCACAAAAATGCCAGAGAAACTACCCACCTAAATTATCCACAAATAGCATAGCTTCCAAAGAACCCCAGATCTCAGTTTGTTTTCCTGAATGCAGTTATTGCCATGATATATGGAGCCACAGATTGCCATAAACTAAAAGCATACTTACTAAAGAAAAAGCTACTAGGCCATGCCAGCCATCGGACACACTGTTTTCCAGTTTTGTCTCCTTTGGGTCCACCACACCCAGCCTGGATCTCTGTCCATCAGCCACAGACAATGAGCATCTGGGCTATATGACACAATAAGCATCTGTGGCGAAATCATAGCCCATTGAAGTAAACGTTGAGGCTGCCATTGACTACCACAGGGGCCATATTTCATGCAGTCACAGTTGTCTACACAAAATGGAATAGCTTTTTAGGCTGCCTTCTTCACCCTTCCACTTCTAGAGCAGTACATTCAGGGGTAAACTGGGACTAGCAGGAGCCAGTGAAGTTCCAGCCCACCCTTTTTGGTGGAGTTACAGAATCACAAGGTTGGAAAAGACCTTTGAAGAGCATCAAGTCCAACCATTGCCCTCTTATGCTAGTTGCCTTCTGGCAAGTACGTTCAGAGGTGGAGAAGAAACCCTGTTCCAACCAGGAACTTTGTATTGCCATGGTTAACAGCCTAAGTTTGGGAGTCCATAATAGGTAGACTGACAGTGATTGCAAAGGAACGAGATATTACTGCTTCCCCTTACTTCAAATTGAAACCTTATTTTAGCAAGGTAATAAAGATGAGTTTTCTTGCAATATGGAAGATAATTCTCAGTTAATCTGGGTAATCATAAGTGAATAATAATCATAGCAACCAGTGGTGCCTCTTAAAAGATCAAATATTCAGAAAAGCAAATAAAAAAGGATTTCCTGAAAAACTGAAGTTGATGTCCACAGTGAGTAGAAGTAACACAGGGAAGATCCAGCATGTGGAATTACACCATAACTTACTTTTCAGATGGACCAGGAGGTTGCTTTCAGCTGTGCTGAGAAGCTCAAAATATTTTGTATTACATATCTAGAAAGTTAGTGGCCAGCCATGATTGGGTAACTAAGAATAAAAGCAGTCTCTTCTTGACAGCAAGAATACAATACTCCTCTGTTAATACACTCATTTTTTCTCCTTAAGCTAGGCTTCTTGCTCCTACCTGATTCATGCTGAAAGCATAAGGATGTGCAGTAAGATCAGAAAGCTACATGCAGGAGCAAGGATGTTCTTTTTGCAGTGGAATAGCACCTCATTTAATAAATGTCCTCAGCCTTAGCTCATTCAAGTGAATTTCGTAAGGAAGCCTGGTTGTTTAATCTTCTCCTCTCCCATAGTTAATAATATTCTAATTATAATAATTATTATTTTTTTTGCATTTGCATAACACTTTATATCTTCAAAGCATTCTCCAACTATGAATCATACTGCTCACAAGTTAAGTTATAGAACCAGCCAGGATTTCCCTGCTAATTCTTTGGAAAGGAAAACTATTTTTAAAGGTCCTAATTTTATGATGTGGAGAGGTGTAGTTCCTACTAGCTCACATTTGAATCTAAATATCTGGAAGATTCACTCTGACAAAGTAGCCCAGTTCCTTCAGGAAAAGGCAAGGACCGCAATGTGTCTATCTGTGGAATTCAAACAGCTCAGATGAATATTGAACAAGGCCAAAAAAAGAATGTGTAAATTTGATTCAACAAATTGAAATGGAATATTTAGTAGATTATTATTATTTTTAAAAGTTCGACAACTTTGTAAGAAAACACAGGGGAAAAAAAGAATAGCACAGAGAGCATTTTTAATATTGTAATTCAGAACACATAAATTTTGAAGTAATGGTATTTCCTTCAAAATGAATGTCCAAGTTTTCATCAGTGCTATTCAGTTCAAAACTATGACAGAGCATTGTGCCATTTCCCTCTCCTCTAACTAGCTGCTATGTGAACCATGGTCTCGGAAAGCAAATGACAAAATCAACATCTCCAAATACATCCAGCTGAAGAACAAGCACAGGAAACAAGAGCTCTTAAGTAGAAAAAGACCAACCCTGGGATTCATGGCCCTAGTTTCCAGCTGCATACAAGTACCTTGGCTGCATGGGAACACAAGGCTATTCATGCATCCTTGGTTGCCAGTGGGCAGCGAGGGAGAAGGAGGTTGACTGGTTTGTGCACAAGATGCATGAATGATGCAGGCAGGTTGAAATCTACACAAAGATACCTGTTTCACTCCACTGAGTGCTGAGGAAGCTCTTTTTGTTAGGTCAGAGCTCTGAGGTGGCTCTAGGTAGACAGGATTAATCCCTTGTGGCTGAGGAAAAGTGACTATAACAGCTTTACTGTTAAAGAAACTTCTGTACTGACACAAAGAACAAACTCTCCATTCTTTCAAATTTGCACTACTTTTGACCCCCACTTAGAAAGTCATGGCTTTTCACCCTCTGATGGCCTCTCTGAGAGGCACACAAGCTTGGGTTTGGTCCATAGCCGATAATAAACTATTATGTTCAATGTTAAACCAGATTATCTGCCAAGAAAATAAGCACTACTGCATTTAACTTATAGGAGATGATTACACCTGGACTATGAGTTTTGAATGAGTGACGTTTAATAAAATATTCACTATCTCTTCAACTTTCTTTCATTTCTTTTCTTGCTAGAGCCCTTTCATATTTGAAAATTAATTATGCACACCATATTTAACCAGGGTGAAAATGAGACTTACATGGAACCTTTCCAGCTCTTCATTACATATTTAATTGTTAAAATAATCAAGCTATCCATCATACATTCTGCCACCCAGTCGTCTGTCACCTTGGAACCAGTCAGACAGATCATAGACAGAGAAGTCTGGAAACAAAAATTTCACATCTCTCATGCTGAACAATTTTGCCATCAAGAGGAATGACCTCAGCACCTTGTATCTGTATCATATTTGCAAAAGTAGCAAACAGCATCTTGATGGCATTTTCGATGCTTTGGGTTTTCTCCCACAAAATACTAAAAGCTATGGCCATGTTACAGGAAAGTTCTTTAGCACAGAATAAATTCAAGCTCCTGTGTCTTCTCATTGATTTTAGAGTGACGCCAAGAGCACTTTACAAAGTACACTGTGATCTGGACAGCATTTAATAACAGCTGCATGTTGTGTGATGCTTTTAATTTAAAAATTGTCCATGCACTCTATGAAAATGATAGGTAACATAGTCCTTATTCTGTGGATGGGGAAAGGGAAACTCTAGAACAGTATCAGCTGACAGGAATACTCCAGCAAACATAACAAGGTACTCTGGGGAGCTGTGTCCTTTGCCCTGGAAAAACCACAAAGGAAACACAGAATGAGGGATGAAACCTCCTGCTCCTGAGTTTGACCACAGTGTTCTTTCCACTGAGCTTTCCACAGACCAAGAGCTGCACAGAGGCTGCTGGGATGTTTAATTTCAATATGGGGTTAGCCTTGCGGGATCAGAAGCCAATATGATGCTCCAACTACACAATATTTGAAAGATGTGAAGTACAAAGAGTTCAATGCTGTGGATTTTGGGTGGGCCTCTGGAGTTTTAGAAAGCAGAGGACTAAAGGTACAAAGAGAATGAAAAATTAAATTCAACAAAGTTGTTTTACCTACATGGGTGTCACTCCCTAACTGTCTGACATGCCAAGTGTTCATAATAACACTAGGAAAACAGTATTGCACACTGCAGTGAGAACATTTTTCAGGTATAGGCATATTCCAGTAGTCATAAAAATACAACCCATTTTCAATTCCCAGATGAACATGAATGGGGTGCAAGTTTAAACTTTCCCTATTTTACTGAAAGCAACATCATTTTCTAGACAAATATATAATTCATATGTCCCATCCCACAGTTAGAGGTCAGATTTTCAAAGGCATTTTGGTGTGAACAGACTACCAGTGTCAGTTTATTTAAGCTCAGTCTCACTATGTATTTCTCTAGAAATGAAGCATGATTTCGATCTAATCCCCGATTTTACATAACTAAGGGTGGGCTTAAAACTAGATAGGTCTAATAGAGGGCTGAGTAATATCATGGTTTTAAATGACTACTGTCTGGTGCTTTAAATGTCCCAGGTGTTAATTGTACATTGCCCTGTGGTCTAAAGGGAAAAGAAGCTTTCTCTTATTTCACGCACAAAGGTAGAACAAATACTATTAAAATCTAACTCAAGAGCCTTCTAGAGAGCATTAAATAAATCTCAGCTCAGGCAGGCTGAGATGTATTGTGAAGGTCAAAGCAGATACGAACACTGAACTAGCTACTAGCATAGAAACAATGCATTTGGATAAAGTAGTTGTGCCTGTCTAACAGGGATGCAAGCTGGAAAAACAAAAATAAACACACAAAAAACCTACAGAAGATGCAAGAATCACAAAACAAAAGTCGCCAACACCAGCCACAGCTTGAAAAGTATCAAGGACAGAACCAGTGAAGCGAATGATCTATCTTATAAATTAGACTTCAACTAGTGTAAAAGCAGCCAAAGTGAGAGCCCAATTGTTTTTGTAGCCTGTCGGAAGTAATTTCAAACCTGACAGGATACCACAGCTCGTAGTGTGATCTCACAGATTTCAGTGGTCACGCTGAGAGATAAGCAGAGAAGCACGGTAAAAACCCTGATAGCAAAAGCACTGCTGCCAGCTTTGCTGTACTAAGAAATTATCATTCACTACAAATAGCAGACCAGTGAGTGCTGAATGAGTTCCCTTTTGTCCTCGCCTCTCCTCCTCCGCCTACCTCTCTGCTACCACTCTCTTCCCCTTTTCCCTCTCTGGGAGGACATGAAATGTTGTGTTTTATGGTATCAAAACCAGCTGATACCAGCGGATAAGTAACAACAAACATCAAAAGAAATTACACCACCATCAAACTATCTTATAATATCATTAGTGTCTTAAATAAGGGTGATCTATTTCCCCAGCAGACAGCAAGCAACTATACACACATGCCAGTAACACTACAAATAGGTTCTAGTGGTCCACCAGAGAAGAAGGCGCTCTGCACTCATTCTAATTAAGTCAGGAATCAACTGATGAAGCTATTTCTTCAGTTGCAGATGTCAACCAGCAAACCTAATAACTTTATGTGCATGCCTGAGACAGGATGCCCATCACCTTTTCCTCGACTCCTCAGCTTCTTGGCCCCAGAGGGCTCTGCCAATCTGCCCTAGAAAAGTTACAGCTACACTTGGAGAGGAGAAGGGCAAATCTTGGCACTCCTTAAAGACTGTACAGTGAGCACAGGAGGGAGCCCACAGGAAGATATGGCACCTCTGCTGCTGTAGAAACCATGGAGCATCCTCCAGCAGTGCAGCAAAAGGGACTGAAAAACCCCTGGTGTTGATAAAGAGATGGTGGCAGAGGAACATGGGACCCTTGAGTTGGG
The DNA here is from genome assembly GCF_964237585.1 of Gallinula chloropus. Lineage (NCBI taxonomy): Eukaryota > Metazoa > Chordata > Aves > Gruiformes > Rallidae > Gallinula > Gallinula chloropus. The sequence goes on from NC_140086.1 coordinate 93,108,618, forward strand.
GATGCCGTTGACTGCTTAACCCATAAACTTCCACGCTGATAAATCCGATTCTGGCAATTGCCCTCTTGGAAGCTGCAGCGTTGGTCTGCAGAATGGGAATGCTTCTGTTTTAAGGGTTGGGGAAAATTTATTTCCTCTCACTTACAACCTCATATACTCAGACTACTGTTTGCATACGTGGGATAGAGGCCCTGTCCCAAGCAGAATCTATGGAGATTAATATTTTCCTGGCAAAAACACCAACTAATTCCACTAAAGTACAGTTTGAATCCATTTAAAGTGTGTGCACAATCTTAAAGCTGGTGGGAAGAGTGTCCTATGATAAAAATACTAAGCTGAGATTGCAGGGAACTGATTTCAGTCCTAAGTGTTGCCACAATATTGACTGATAATAGATTACTTCTTTAGCCTGTACTCACTGTCCCAATTGGAAAACAGATACTTTCTTTGTTCAACATATCTAGTTCTGCAGTAGCTGTTCAGAACAACGGTCATTTAACAAATGCTTGCATATCTACAGTCTATCACTATTTGAGTCCAATATCAATTTGGCTGTCTAGCTACTGTGATGTAAATAACACCAACTGTGCTGGTGGGCCTCATGTGCAACTAAAAGATGGGGTACCATTCCATTTAGATCAGCTGAAGTTTTCTTGCTTCACCACAGGATCCCCAGCACTGTCTCCTTAGTTCAGTGTACATCAGCCTAGAGATCTAATCCAGGTTAAGTGTCCCTGGCTTCCCCCCCAAGATCCTGCAAACACTTGTACTAACACAGCTAAAGGGCTGGAAGGTGAAGAGTGGGAAGCAGGTAGTAATTTTCCTTCCAAAATTTTACCTTTGCTGAAAAAAAGGGTTTTGGCAAGGTACCCCTGTAGGCAGGCAATGGCAGTACCATCTCCATTTTACAGTCAGGGAATGAAATCACAGAAGTATTAATTGGCTTGCCCCAGGACACACAGGAAGTCTGTGGCACAGCCAGAAGTTTGACATAGATCTCTCATGTCTCAGATCAGTGCCTTAATCATGAAATTATCACCAGAAGGTTGCATACTTAGGCTAACTGTAGAAGAGTAAGCTATAAAGAGAGAAATGGCAGCAATGCATTTCTAGTTCCTGGAAATCTTTAAGTTCATTTATAGTCTAAGAAGTAACCGGGGAAAAAAATTACACTATGGGGTTTATTCCGTCTCAGTTACTTGCATATGAAATTTGCTCATTTCACATAGGAAGGTGTTTGCTATATCTGCACAATGCAAATTCAATCAAGGACTCAGAAAAACCCCATCCCAATCCCCCATCCCCCCAAAAAAAACCCACCACTGTATTTTCTGACTTGGGCATCATCAGTAGCCACAAAGTGTTTTCAAAAATATTCCAGAAATCATAGATCCAGACAAATGACAAGACATGAGATTTGTTTTGATTTCACCTGCTCCTTCTGGTGGCAGAACACTGTCCAAAATCTGGAGGCTTAATTTCTTCCAAACTTACTCAGAAATTAACTAGAAAATTCTTCCGGTTCCATCTGATTTTCAAGACGGCGTTACCTTCTATAATACAAAAATATTAACACTGGTAATAGAATAACAATATTCCTTCCTACTTGGTTTTAAGCAATTATTTAATGTTATTACTCCCAATAGAACATGAAGGATTTCACTTGCCCATTTCACTAGATCTCCATGTACTGGATCCTCCTGGATCTGCTGGCGTACAGGTGCCAGACAAGCAAGAACACAGCTCTTCCCAAGCACAGATGCCAAGTGAAAAGGCACATGGAGATCTCTCTCCACAACCGCAGCTGCAGTAGGTGACTCTCTGCCCAGTATCCACTGGCATTCACACCCGTCAGCCCACGCTCCCATGCCTGCTGGAAGAACAGGCCTTTTCCTCTAACAGAGGAGGCAATGGGGTTTGATGCTGCTTAGGAACAAGGCTTCAGGCAGTGAAATGCTTGGCCAAGCCCAGGTTACATTGATCCAGCACCGGTTGGCCTCCAGTCCCTTCAGGAAAGAAAATAATCACGTGGTGTAAAGCTCTCTCCCTTTTTCAGATTTTAAAAGAAACATCCAATAGACTCAAACTGGCCCAAAATTTCACCCCTCTGAGTTCAGTCACCTACTATGTTTTCTATTTTGTCTTCCAATATTTGATAGGTTTCCTTGTCACACTGCGCTCTGTTCCACGTAACGGAGACCCAAATGGGTGCAGGTCTCAAGCTTCTGCCTGTGACTATCAATGACTTGGGATTTTTTTGGGAGTATCCAAAGACAAACTCTCTTGGGAGCATTTACGTCCAAGACAAAGCTGAGCTTTCAGTTTAGGGCACGGTTTGTGGTCTTGTGCTTGCATGAACAGGCAGCACAGCGGGACAAATCTTTCCTCATCTCTAGGAGCTACGTAGTGCTCACATCCCACATAAACCCCACCTTGAAAGGCTCCGCATCTGGCTGGAATTCGCCACGGGGAGTGTTTCTACTGTCATGCTATTCCCTCTCTATTGCTACATGACTTCTTCCCCCATCTCTCCCCACATCCTCCCCACCCCCCACTTTGAAAGTTCTCGAGTTGCTTTTGCGTAATAAATAAGAGAACATAAAGACAACAAGGTGTAAAGGTCAGATAGGTATAATAAAATTTTAAAACTGTAATAATACAGTAGGTGTGTTGCTGTTCTGTAGTATCTTTCAACAGAGATGGCAGAAGAAAGCATTAATTAAGCTTCAATCATTTAACTTTTGAGGTAGGTAGTATTACTATACCCACTTCACTAATGAGTAAACAGAGGCATCAGCATGTTACATGCCTTGTCTAAAGTTACCCAATGAGTCAGAAGAAATAAGTAATTAAATTAACAGCAGCACTGAAGTATTTCTAGTATGACATCATGCAAATTCTCCTCCCTACCTCCAGCAGCTAGCATCACTGTATTTCCCAAATTATGGTATTTTTATACATCTAACCCACAGGTTAACCATCTTTCTGCCATGATTTAAGAGAAGCTCAGGTGGCACTTGTGTCTAAAGGCATTTATTCCAGGTGAGACACTTTCAGGTCAGGATATCCTTGGGGGTTGCAGGTTTCCTAAGGGTGAATTTAATGCCTGAAAATACAGCAACAGGTTGTAAACTGCCTTTTAGCAAGTTGATAACTGCAGAAGTATCTATAGCAAGGAAGACTCTATATGCATTTTACATGGGGAAAAACTCAGTCTCCAGATTGCCTCTTGCAAAAAAGTCAAATTCAGGGGAGTCACCCACAGGAAGGGACAAACAAGTGAGAGTTTCTGAACAGATCTATTTTATGTAAAATTCCCTCATTCTCTTCCCAGACAAAAAAGAAACAGGGCTTGACACAAATTAGGAAAATTAGGATGGACAACTATACAGAGTAAAGAAAACTAACCATCTTATCTTTACAGTACAGACTTTTGGGGATCAAATGTAAGCCTCTTGCTCAGACCTTAAGAGGTTCCAGAGAGCTGCGGGGTAATGGAGTCGGGGAAACAAGCTTTCACTCCAGTGCTGAATTATTCGTATCTGTGGGCAAGCTACTGTTTATGCCAGTAGCACAGAGAACGCTTCTCATCTGGGAATGACATGGAGATGCAAAATCAGGTAACCCTGCACATGCAACAATCTGACCAACAGTTATTTTAAATCTTCCTTTTTGCTTAACTTCTGCCCTAACCGGTGATGTTTCCTTTCCTCCTCATTTTGATTCAATAGCCATGACAGAAGTCGGCAGCTCCCCCTCTCTCTCATTTATTCCAAGGCATAATGTAGTAATTATACTTACATTTTTAAAGGTAGACATTTCTCCATAGGCCCTATCAACCTGTGGCCTCACGATTATAATTACTTGATCTACAGACTGCTAATTTTTTATCTTCCACAGGAATAAAATAGCACAGGAATAGGACACAGGGAAATGCAGAGAAGTTGCAGACAGATGCCAGGTAAGTTTCTCTAATGACTACTGTATATGACCGGAAATACAAATATCAGGAGCATTAGAAAATGCATTATTTTATCTTTCTTTCCCCCTCATTTCCTATTTCTCAACACGTCAACAGATTCAGTGAAATGGATTCAATTTTTAGGTTGCTTCCTGGGTTAGAAGCAACAAGAAAACTATCCAAGTAGGTTTCTGTTTATTACTTTTCCAATTAGATTTGCATAGCATTGATGCTTGCTCTCAGGAGTCTATTTGCAATATTGAGAGAGGGTGTGAGTGAAATGAGGCCAAGTCCATGACAAGTTTCTACTTAGCCTAGTTTTCCCTCAGTTACTTATGACATTTCTGTTTTTCCAGCCTGTAAATGAGATGAAAACCAGGAAAAGCAAGACTTGGTAACAACAGTGCTTACTCTGGCTGGAAAAAACTGGTCCAGAACAGCAAGCCTGGCTTTGATTACATCTAGTAATCAAGCTGTGTTCAGAATTACTTGACTTAATGTCTCAGGAAATGTTAATCTGACACGGAAAGCTTGGTTCTAGAGACTGTATGATCCACTGACATTGAGCAAAAAGTAAAAGTACTTCACGCTTCCTTTTCTTTTTTCTATTGCTGTCTCATGTTTGGAGAGGGCTAACAGATAACAGAAAAGCTGGTTAGTAGATGACCATTTTTATCTTCTAGGTTAGTATGACAACAATACTAAACAAACACATGCACAAACAAAACCTGGTAGCGAGTCAAAGAAAGCTGGGTGTAACTTATGCTGAAGATTTTTTTTCTTTTTTTTTTTTGCAGTGGAATTAAAGTACACCAGGCTGACTAGTATTTTAGTATATTCAGAGTTCAGTGAACTAGAAAAATACTTAGCTTGCTGAGCATAATAAAGTGTAGTAGAAGTACAATAATAACGAGGGTGGGTCACAACAGTGATAGTTTAGGATGAAGTGTAAGATTTCAAGTACTGTTTCCTCAACCTTTCCTAGAGAAAGACAAACATAAGATCTTAGCACTCTTAACTGTGCCACCATGAATTAAGCATTTGTATTCAAAAATAAAATAAGCTCTATAGTCCCAAAGCAGTTTGAATGGGAGTAGGAGGCATATGGAGACTGATAAAAGCTCATGGGATGTGCTTTCTTTATGTGACAGGGAAGTTCTGTGGTACCTCATAAACTCTGCCAGTCCCCATCAAGACTTTGACTGCATTTGTTGAACATCAAATGCCAGTTATTTCTTGAGCATTATGAATACCTTTTCTCCCTACTACCATCCAACTGCTTCCCATTGCTCTTGGTTAAACACACATAGAACTTGGGGAAAATTCATACTCACTATGCAAGACAAATGAAGAAGTGCATAAGCTATACCTAGGTTTAACAGAACAACCAGAGTATAGGTAAAATCTGACTATTTGGAGAATGATCCAAGTAAATTGTCAATTATTATTTTGACAGGTGCATGAGTACCCATGTTCAAGTATTTCAAAAGCTTGGGTGCTATTTGATCTTGTCGGTGAGGCTTAACATGTTCCTATAGATCAGAGTGATTTTCAAATATTTGACACAGGTATGGATTTTCTACTGAGAATGTTGAATTATATTCAGCTGTCAATACATCCTAGGACTGCATTTGCCTTTGCCACAGAATTGGCCTGATGGTCTGAACCATCTTTCCCTTCTGTGTTGTGTCTAGAAGATAAGCTCTAACAAAAAGCATCTGAAATTCTTATTGCTTCCTGAGTGAATGACCAAGCACTTTATGCTACTGCTCATCTCTTGTGTAGCATTTTCTCTTTCTCTCCGTTGCTTAAGGCTCCCATACTACATCTCTGATACTATTTCTCCTCAGCCTTGAGAAATGGGAAACCTTAACAGATTTTATTACAGAATCACAAGGTTGGAAAAGACCTTTAAGATCATCAAGTCTAACTGTTCCTGTCCTATGCTAAACCATATCTCTAAATACCTCATATACCCTTTATTTGAACACATCAAGGGAGGTGACTCAACCACCTCCCTGGGCAGCCTGTTCCAGGCCCTGACAACTCTTTCAGTGAAAAAGGTTTTCCTAACATCTAATCTGAACTTGAAAAGCACATCTGGACTGCAGGGGATGAACCTCACCCTGGGAAAACCACCTGCCTGATCATGGTGTCTCCCCTGCCAGGTAAGTATATTAACACTCTCCTGCTTTTTATGACATGGTCAATCAAGAAAGTATTAAGTAAAACCTGTCCTAAGACCAAGCCTGCAGGAACCTGTAACTGCAGTACTTATCCTTGCAGCACAAAATACTGTCATATTCCCTTTAACCTGTTCTGCCCCACCTCCTAGCTCTTGACCAAATCTTCCCTTTGTATCTCAGTAATTTTCCATCATTGTGACATCAGAGCTTCATAAAACTGCAGACAAAGTCTCCTGCACTTTATTTATCTAAAAAAATAATTACTAAAGAGTAATATCAATTTAGTGTGATAACCATTTACATCAATAAACCTGTGGTGCATTTCTCTCCCCTTTTCCATCTGCTCCCACACTTTATTTTTCTTTTCTCGAAAAACACATTCCAGAGACTTGCACACTCCAAAGTAAAAGTGATCAACCTGTAGCTAACCAGATTACTGTTTTAAAACCTTTCTTGAACAAAAGCAACAAATCATGATCCACTAGTTTTTAAAATGATTATAAGGAAGCCATTTAGAATAAACAATGTTTTCCAGTTAATAGTTCCAGAAATAAGCAGAATCAAAAACAGCTTCCCACAGTTACCAATAGATGTTGATAAAGTTTTACATAATAATCAGAGCATGCAATAACTTTAAACTGTATCAAATCATACTGTTTCTGGAAGAGCCTCCCCCAGGTGTGTTACAGGTGAACAGCATTGTCACACACAAAATAAGTTTGGCAAGAGAAAAAAAATGTGACAATACCTACATGTAAAAAGCAAATAAAAAGAAGATACCTGGCCTGCAACTCCCAAAATCATGTGTTATTTATGGCCAGCAATTTAAAAATAAATAAAGAAAAAAATCAACCCTACACAAATCTTTGTCCTTACATATGTCTACCTTTAAAATATCAGTACATTATTTGCCATTTGCAAAATGCTGACTAGCACAGCTACCTTATAGTGACTAATATATATGTATCACCGTAATCAGCGACAGCTGGTTTTCTTGTGGAGTTACCAAATTCTCTTCAGGAGACCCAGCTTCTAATTATCTCTAACTAGGAGCAGTCTCCACCTTCCCTTCCCTACCCAGCAGTACAAGAGGCCATCCTGCAGCACCACCAGCCTCCAACTCTTGTTCTCACACAATGAGATGCAATGTATTAAACATACAATGCATGTTCTAATAAGTGGAGCCAACTAGAGCTGAAGAGCTTGCAGCTGCTGGTACCACCTGTGTCCCTCAGCTTCCAGCCAGAACAATCTCCTCTCTGCAGTCCCTAGTTGTGGCGAGAGATAAAAGAGGCAGAAAGTGAGAGTGACATGTCTGGCTCGTGTCCTGTGCTCATCATGAAGGAGCCAGTTGATCTGGAAAGCTTGCTCGTTCCCTCTGCAAATGTGGATGATTGTGTCTCTTTCCCCCACAAGCATGCACAAGCGAGGTGGCCAAGTATCAATTTCCCACTTATTTCTCTGTGGAGTATACCCCACGTGCTTGTTGTCATAGTTCACCTAAGTGCAATTTCATTAGTTATCGTTGTTGGCTCTCCTGAGTCATGAGGATTGCTTGCGAGACGGTAAACTTGGGCCAAACAGGGAACAGACCTGGTGGGCAAACGTGGTTTTGGCAGACAGAATGGAAATCTATCCTGAGGTTCATTTTATTTTAAGAGACATTTTTATAGAGGCTTTTGACAGACAGCTTGGGTATTTTAATATTTTTTTTTTAATATGCTGCTTCTTTTTCCCTTGCCTGTCCGAGTGGTGGTATGGACACCTTTCAAAGTTTGGAATTATCTGTTGGCTATTTCACTGCCTCAGGACAACTGGCCTCCATTCAGAGATCAGAAAGACCATCAGTTGATTGGCTCTTTTTCCTTTCACATGGAGTTTTGTTTTGCTTTTTCCCTTTCCATGTATTTCATTTCTGAGTTGGCTGTTTTGAATCAATGCCCATCTCAGGCCAGATTGCGCCATTAAAACACTGGCCAGTGTTGTAGTCTGGATGGAAAGCAGGGTTAGCAGAAATAGGCTGTCACATGGATTCTCATTAGATTATTAGCAATATTAGTTATCAACAATGAAAACTGAAGCTATTCCTTACATGATTTCTGCCACATCCTCAAACTAGACTGCTTTCTGCTAAATGCTTTCTGTAGTTTCTTCATTCCACTTTTATTACTTAGCTGACGTCCCAAGCAGGAGTGCTGGAGAAACTTCCCTCAGTCACGTTGCAAGACCAACACCTGTACTCTTACAGTCTTGCCCGTTTTCACTTCTCAGATCCAAGGGTTTTATCCCTTCTTTTCCATTGCATCATGTCAGAAAGTTACTGCAAGTCTGATAAAGACAAGACGTGATGGGCAAATCATAATATTTCTCTTTCTGGTCCAGTGTGAAACTGGCTCCTTCTGTTTCAATTTAATCTAAAGTAGTAATCCAAGTTACAAAGACATTTGAGCTTTGTGGTGTAATGCCTGGGCTCTTAGATCTATCACAAATCTTTGGTTATAGCACTGTGGACTTCCTGTAGATGTACTTTCTCTTCCACCTAGAAATACTGTTCACATTTTGAAGATTTATTATGCTTGCCTAGTATTTTTGAATCCACCACAGCATAGGCAGGTAGGATTTTTCTCCAGAACTTTCTCTCTGAGTTACAACACATTTCTCCCACAATTTAGAAAGAAAACAATTGAGGCTGTGATGCTTATTCCAGTAATTACAGAATTTGCCATATTATTACTTTATAGGGAGTATTCATAATACCCAAATCAATTTCTCTGTTACAAGTGATAGAATAGACGAGGAGACTTGTTTTACTGTGCTGTGTGTCATTTGTTTCACACTCATTGTTACATGCTTTTCTTTCCTTTGGAAAACAATCATTAAAACCTTAGATGCTGTGAGAAAAGATGCTTGCATTCATTGGCCTGAGTGATTACGACTGGTCTTGGAACAGAGGGAGCACACGGGGTAGTACGATGAACACTTACGGGGACAATATAATTTGGTATTTCTGCCAGCAAATATATCAAGCAGAAAGTCACCAAGTTAAACAGTATCGATACTCTAAATTCTGCTAGTAAGGAGGGAGTAAAAAATTTGACCCTCCAGCTTTCCACGTTGTCCATGGCAGCTCCCAGCATTTGATTTTGTTTGCACTGTAGCTCTTTCCTTTCAATCATTGCAAAACTGGCATTAGACCAATTTTGTTTCTCTTGGACTGGTTCTTGCTTGTCCTCTGTATGCACTGATGTCCCAGTCCTATGATGTGACAGATGCTGTCCTGGACCAGGCAAAAATAGAACAGCATTGCCCTGCACCTTCCAGGAATGAACCAGAAGACAGCCCAGACTTTTCCAAATGTTGCCGAGATATTATTTATTTATCTTCTGGGGGTTTTTGTTTTTTTCAGGCATTGGACATAGACAGTTAAGAGCATGTTGAAACTGATACTCTAAGTCTACCGGAAAGTGTTTATTTTCTTTAGGAACAATTTGGTCTTTGTTTTAATTGTGTTCCTCCACTCCCTTTACAAACATATTATTTATACAAGGCATTAAGGGAGCCAGATATCCATCCATCCACATTTCTGTACAAACATGGTTTGCATGTTCAAATTCAGATGTGTTTATGAGTGGATGAGAGAGAAAATATTAATGTACAAAGTTGGGTGTAACTCAACAAACCACAATACTGTTCCCTTGAAAATGTGATGCAGTATTTAAAATACTGTTGACATGTTAAAGAAATGTTTAAAAGTATTTAACATTTCAAATATATCTTTAGTCTCTCTACTTAGCATACGAAATTACAGATTCAAAACTTAAAGGTGTTCACATTGACATCTATGAAACATGTTTGGGGGGTTTAGTATAGCGGTTCTTACAGTGGGCTGCATGAAAATTACTTTTCTATGTTGTGTGGAGCTTGACTAAAAGTGGCAATAATTGTCATTACTTACTCACTAGACAATGTTCAGGAAGGATGTTAATATTGTTTTTAAAATTGTTCTAGTTTAATTATTTTTCATTCTAGCAATGTTAACATTGACATTCTATGGAACTGATGCCTTGATAGTTTAGTTATAAAAGATTCAGGTCTTTTCTTTTTCTGTGTGAATGTGCTCATAGTCTTTCCCTGCCTCCAGATTTTCTTCTAATCGTGTGCTGTAATGGCCAAGTTAATGAGGTCTCATTTTAACTTCTTATGCTGCAGCTAGTTCTTTTTCACAGGAAGGAGGGACCTGGAAAGCTACTGGTATAAATCCTGGATCCAGGTAACTGTGCCTCACAGCTGCATCCAAGCTTGTGGAGCAACACTTGGCCCTGTGTACGTGTGACTACAACTGTAGCATGTTGAAACCACCTGTCATCACTGCCTATCAGGGGGCATTTTCCTACTGTCTCTTCACAGGGACTCTCCTAGCAAAGGAAAAATTGAGGGAACCTTTTATGTGAGATAGCCTGCTTTCCATGTCAGTCAGCTGCAGAAACACAACCACCAAGCTGATTTTAATTTTATGTTTTATATGAAGGGTATATGGTAAACAGAGATGGAGAACAAATGTTTCAAAGCACCTCAGTAATTTAGGAGTAAAAGTCCTGCTGGTTTGCCGAGTATGTAAAACCCACTACTAAGCTTAAGAAACCTTGATCGTGGCAAAGATTTTCCTCATCAGTATTACTTTTTAAGTTGCCTTGAGTAAGTGCAAACAGCATGATACAAAACTATATAATTTGTTCATACAAAACAGAAAATTCTCCATTCTGCTAAAGATTCATAACGTACAAAGCTTTGAGTTACTCTTGCCAGCTTCTTGTATTGATTTCAGTATGTCATTCATCAGTTTGTGGGTACATTTCACTGACATTTTAAAAAGTTGGACTGATTTTTGTTATATTTTGTTTTAAAATGCATGTTCAGGCTGGATTTGCAACAAATCTCTAATGATATAAAAACTAGAAGAGACTGCTGAAAGCTAAGTTTTGTGTAGTTAGGGCTAGATACAGGTAAGTGTGAGTAACTGCTTATCACATTTAACTATATAATGCTATTTTTTCATGATAAAAGGACAGGCAGAGCAGCATTTTCACATCATTACCAAAGCTGTGCTACAGCAAAAGCATTCAGTAATTATAGTGCACACTAAGATACCTGTAATTTCTCCCCAGTCTTTTTACAGTAGTTATTTTGATAGAACAATGACAATCAGAAACGAAGATTTCATGTGTTGGAATTCTAATTTGTAGTAATAATTTTGTGTTGAGCTTACCTGGTGATTTTTAAAAAGAAAAAACGTGTTCTTACAGAGTCATATGCAAGACACCCACAAAGTGAAGTTCAGTCTTAATGTGGGGAAATATGCATGGAGGGGAAAAAAAAAAATTAGGAGAAAGAAACTCACAGATAGTATTTAGATCTTGGGCCTGATTCACTGCAGTAGCATTCCAGTGAAGTAATTCAAAAGAAGTTAAGCCAGCACAATATTGGAAGAGATTCACAATGGTAAATCAGGACTTCTTTTGGCATGCTCATGTGCAAAGGGGAAATTTGCTCTTTGGGTTTTCCTCTCACTTCCACGGTATAAATCAGCAGTAATTCCACTGGAATCAATGGAGTTAAGCCAGGTTAGAATGAAGGGGAGATGTGAATCAGATTCGCACAGCGCAGTTTGCTGTGATTTAGCACACAAATGAGTGCCTTATAATCTGTTTACCAACAATGGATGAAATATGCAAATTGTCTTTTTGGAAAGCAACCATGAAAACTGAGCTTCGCAAAAGCAAAATGAGGGCTGGGAATGTTCTTAGTTCCAGACATTCACATCCATAGTCAGAGGTCTGATACACAGACACTGTCTCAGTGAGAAGAAAACTGCCAAGTCTGCACACAACGCATGCAGAAGTAAGGTAGATTATAACAAGATGTCAGACCGTGATTTGGAATGGCAGGCATCCCTTCACAGATGCTGGGCTAATCCAGCAATCAGGCCCCAAACAATGTCCCTCCGAGCAAACTCGAGCAGGCTGACCATGCCATTTCACAGTATGGGCTGCACCCTAAACCTATCGCAGAGCCTTGCAAATGTGGCCAGGTCCAAGTGGCCCCAGTGCCTGGTGGTATCAAGCAGGAAACGTTCACAAAAACACCCTTCATGTTTGCTAAACCTCTGAGGATTTAAAATGGCTGTGGCTGAGAATCTGAACGTGTCGAGTGACTGAATGAGAGATCCCAGAGTAACAAGGCGGCAAAATGTTTTCACGTTCACTTACCAATGAAGAGACGGGAAGAGGTAACTTTTCCTGGCTCTGAGGAAATGCTCATTCAGCATGCAGTTGTGTGTAACCTGGTGAAACTGCACAACATAATTGAAGAGATTATTTTTTTACGCTAAGTCTTTAAATTGATATTTCTGTCTTATGGTTGGTGGTTTGTTGGTTTAGTTTTTTGGGTTTTTTCAGTCTGATCCAAGCTTATCTGTGTTACCTGTGAAAAGACATCTGTATTGTGACATTCAAGGCCAGATTTATGGTGCAGGACATGCAACACATGGAAAGACTGGGATTTGTGTTAGCCATGTCCTAAAGCATTTCCTCAGGAACACAATAGTACCACAGGAGCTCACAGTGAAGGATGGTAGAGCTTGTGTTTTTCCCAGCAAGTTTAAGAGCTGATGACTTCATATCTCCAATTCCTAACTTATTTTCTAATATTATTGTTTTTCTAATATTATTTTCTAGTAGATTTGGGAAGGACAGCTCCACAGTTTGAGATAACAGAGAGGACAGACAGGAGGAGGTGGCAGTGTTCATGGGGTCTGGCTGGTGGTACCCACAATTACTCAACACCTCACAGGCCCTCAAATCCTACACAGCTGTCTATAAAAGAGTGTGAGGGAAACCAAAAACGTGCTGTCACAACAGGCTCTGGAGCCCTATTGCCCAGAAGAGGGCAGACCTACAGTATTTTTCCTTAGACAATGGCATTCTTGCAGATCACCTCTCTTTCTTTTGTCTGTCTAGTCTGCTGTGTGGGCTGGATAAATTAAAAACAATGCAAATATACAAACAACCACAACTCTATGAAAAGAAAAACGTGGACAGTTGTGTCAGTCCATGAGCTCAATTCTTTACCTTTTCAGTCAAAGTTTTTAGGCAAGTACATTTTTCTATTCTGACTAAGGATCAGTGTGGTCAAGTAAGGAGATGTGAAGTAGGTTCATTTCAATGCTGCAGATTAAGACAAAAGGTCTGCCCCAAATAAAAACTATGCACTAGGACAGAAAACATTCGTTTTAATAAAGTTCTCCACTTTTCCCCTAATTAAAATGAAAACAATCATCTGACTTTTGACTTTTTATTATTTTACTCCTTACTTTCCCTCCTCTTTTCCTTCTACTGCCCCCAAAATGGTTGATAAATACCTGAATACATGATGATTCACGCATTATTTATGAGAGTATATCTAGATTTCCAAATGAAATATTTGAACTGATGTTTCTATTTTGGTTCAAGTGTGCAGCAGTAAATGCACTGAATTCTTGACTACTTGAACCTACGAATCGTAATATCAATGTTAGCTATGATTACACAAGTGACACATGACTAAAGAGTAACATGTCTGTCAGTACAGTGCTTAAAAAGACCTCTTTAAGAAGAAGCACTCCTCAGCTTCCTTAGCTTCCATGCATTTTTACATTTTGTCCCAGACTTACAACTGTGATAAAAGTTGGACTCGGTAATCTCTTGACGTCCCTTCCAACCCCTACAATTCTGTGAATCTGTGAATAAAGGTAATCTCTTGACGTCCCTTCCAACCCCTACAATTCTGTGAATCTGTGAAAAAAAACACCCTTTTTTTGCTTTAAAACAAGCAGAAATTCTGCTCTGAAGCAGGCTGTGCAGGTAGAGACATCCTTGTTTGTCTGGACTTATATCTCTGTCCTTTTGGGGTTTTTTGCAGCTGTTCATACTGTTGAAGCCCACTGCTCATCAGTCAGCTCTCTCCTGCTCTGGCAGTCATTTAATGCAAGGTGGTGTTGGGGTATGGCACACTAGGGATGTGCAACTGGAAGCTGGGTACTCCATCAGGCAGTGAAATGTGGAATAAAGAGAGCTCCTCAAGGTTCCCACTGTTCCTTGATACCGATCTCCCTCTCCTTTCACACACCTTCACTCAAACATCATCTTAAAACTAAGCGTCCTGGCATAGAATGTCCGATACAAACCTGCACTTGCTTATGTAGGCTCACCGCAGACTAGATTATTGCAATGTGGTCATGGTCAGGATTCCCTTGATGTTGGGTGGAAAGCCGCTGTGGTTGCAGAAGGTGGCTGCTCCCTCACTGTTCAGACAGGTGTGTATGAATCAGACCTGCGCTCTCTTTGGATAACTGGAAATACTCTGCTCCACTAATGCATTAAAACTTAAAAGGTAAGGAGAAAGCACGCACAGGACTATCCTTATGTGGCATCAAAGCACTTGAAATCAGGGGAATCGTTTCTACTCCCCATTCAAAGCTTAGCACAGACCTGGGCAACGCAGGGATCTTGTTAACAGGCTTCATGACGGTGTTCTCTCTCTAGGAAAAGAGAGGAATGATGCAGCTAATCAGCAATGTGGTAGACCTTCTGTGTCAGAACAGATTAGGACTCTACCGCTTCAGGAAGAAATAAATGAGGGTCTGAGAAAAGTAAAGCATACAGCAAATGGCATGGAGACAACAAATAGGTAACAAGTATCGTTATTTCTCATTCTGTAAGAACATGAAATTATTACAGCCTGTTTGAAGTTAACAGAAGGAAACACTTTCTGATTTAACATGTAATTAAAATATGGAGCTTATCACTACAGGAAATGTTTGAGCCAAAAAGAATTAAAGGGTTAAAAGAACAATTAGGTGTCTACCTAGAAAAAAACTCTATTAAGGTTATTAAACACAAGATGTGCTATCTTCCCTGGTTCTGGAAGGCTTCTATGTGCCCAAGGACCTTAGGATGACAAGTTATCATGCAGATATTCAAATAATAATTTAGAATAAAGTCTCATAAAAAGGCAACAGTATTTTCCAATAAAAACATCCCAGCCTCTACCTCCCCAAATTTGTTTATGAAAGCTATCTGAGGTAATGCTCAAAAAAATGAACCTAGTCCCTTCAGAGTGCTGATCAAGGAAGGAAAACATCTATCAAACATTACTAACTTCTGGTCTCTAAGCATTTTCCAGAAAAATAAAACCAAACACATCCCCCCAACTTCTTAAGTCAAAGAGCCATTGTGGTACCATTTTTTTTTTTTGACAGAAACTGTTAAATAGTCCTATTCACAGCTCATTGTCTCCCCAGAGCAACAGAGCCAGTGTTAGAAGACTGCAAGTTTAGGGATGTCCCTCATAAACTTAAAATAACCTAAGCATAGCCTAATTCAGCCACAGGTGTGGTGGCTGTTGCCTCAGAGGCAAAACTAGGAGTTGATAGCCACAGCACCTTGTGAGCCAGGCTCCACAGCCTAAGCCTTCCTCCAGCTTAACGATCTGGACCTGCCAAGGCTTCCCCAGCAAAGGACTCGTCCTTCCTCAGCGGGGGGGAGGGGTGTGTGCGTGTGTGTGTGGTTGGTTTCCTTGTCCCTTGACGGGCAGAAGAGGTAAGAAAAAAGTAAGCAGCGTTTTCAGAGGTTAAACATCCATTAATTCAGCAGGGGCAAATGTGAGCATTAGCATGATGCTCGCTTAAAACCTTCCTCTATTCTTGGCTCTATTATTAAGGCAGAGCTTGCAGAACGACTAGTTCACTATTGAGAGGCGTGTTAGATTGAACAATGGGGACACTTGACCTCAGACCACACACAGATTCCTTTGCTTGGTTCCCAGATGATCTCTGGATACCGAGTCATCACTTTTCCTGAAACACCAGTCTCTTCTCTCCCCAAAATTACCCCAGCTCTTCCCAAGGCACTGCCCTCAGTGAATCAAAGAACACCTCACAAGTTTTCAGAAAGTGCATCCAGCAGAAATGGGACACCTTTTCATCTGTATGCCAGGAACCTGATTTTGTCAATTATACGCTGTATATAAAAAGCTTCTGCTATCTGCTCTCACAGTACTCTGGGGAACGCATATGAATAATTTTAAACTCTGAAAATGCTGTTGGGAATATTGTTTTATTTGGGAATTCTAAACTTTGAAACACATCTACAAAGAGTATTTTTAAAATTAACAATATTTATTTTTTAAATAAACACACACATATATATACACACGTGTATTTTGGATTAAAATAAATACAGGAGGGAGAATATGTCTTAGAATCTCACGCCAGTTGATGCAGATCTTGAATGATAAGCTGCAGTGCCTTAAAAAAAATATCTCTGGACAAAGGTGGTAAGCATAGGAAATCCTCTTATGTCCTTGGTGCAGGCCCACAGGACATGTGAGGGAGAGATGTGCTATCCGTGGCACAGAAATTATTCCAGTTCTCCACTATAGACATTCCTTGTGACACGATAGTTACATAACAGGAATAATTTTGGAGAACTTTGATACAAGTCAATGTTTACAAAACTTTCACTTGGCTTTTTAGAAGAATGAGAATGCTAGTAAGCTGTAAATAAAGAAACAAAAAAAAGGAAAAAAAAAAAAACCAAAACCAACCCAGAATGCTGACATTATGAGAGCTAGCTTAGGGTGAGTAGATCTGTGATTGTTCAACAGATCTCTTTAACCTTTGCAGCCTTCTCGGCCTTTTTTATGCCACCTCATCCTTACACTAACCTAGATCACTCTCCCTTTTGAACTATAGTCACTTAGAATCATTCATCTCAGAAACTTTACAATGATGTCTCAGATATTGCTGATACAACACTGTTATTCTTAAAAGAACAATTTTCAGAGCAATACACAGGGGAATTACACTGTTTCCAAACTGCAATTTTTGGCCACTTCTTTTGAGTTTCATGCTATTCTTTTTGGTGATTTTTTTTTTTTTTAATATGTAGCAAACAAATTGAATTCAATTTGAAAAATAAATTACAGACTGGGATTTTTCTGAGCTGTCCACACAGTGTTTGTTTCATCTTCTAGCATATGTTCCAAGTGTATCCCTCGGACTGACACTAAGAAAGAAGGTGTTGGCCAGCTGTCACCACAAAGTGGTTTCTGACCTGAAGCATTATTGCTGGATCTCAAGTGCTATTGCATAAAAAATATTAGCAAAAGCTGATCTTTTACAGATGACCAATGCATAGTAATGATCAGATAAAAAGTTTCTGAGACTTTTTTTTTAATGCTAGTTTTTCTTTTAAATGAATGATTTTGTACTAAAAAACTAAGGGGATGTATTTTTATTTTACAAATCTCAGCAAACTCATCTGCTATTCCTTCTTAAGCAGTGGTAACTGAATACTTCTTAACAAGAGCTTTTTTAACATTCACATATATTAACTGGCTTTATTACACTGTTGTACCACAAGATACGTTCTGTCCCAATTTATTTATGTCAGCTAAGAAATTCTGCAAAACTTCTTAAAACAGTATTATATTGGTTATTGTATGTAAAGCTTAGAGTACAGCCATCTGTCTCCCAAAGGCCCCCTACACATTGCATTATATTTCATTATTCATCAGCATTTAGCTAAAGGATTTGTCTTTCTAGAGAACACAAGGTTTTCCTTGAAAATTAACACATGGTTTTTCAGGTATTTTTCAAGTTACACTGAATTATGTTCACCATTTAATTTACAATATTTACAAACAAACCAAACAAAATACCTAAGTAAAAAACTGGTCTCTAACTCTGAATATAAGCTTGTGATTTAAAACTTTGTAAATGACTAAACATCAATAGATTTATGTTAGATGGAACTTTCAACGTATCTTCTTGATTCACCATCAGCAGATTTCAATTAACCTGCCCTATACTTGTCCCAGTTAAAGTGCTTAATGGTGATAAATCATGGTGGAAAAATAATAAATTGAAGATCTATGAAACTGAGGGCCATATTAGGGTTTCTCATTCTTGTCAGCTGCCATCTACAGATGGTGTCCAATACTGATGGAGGTATTCATATAAGCTACTGCTCTGAAGGGAAAATACACTGCTGAGACACATCCTTGTATTTTTAAACACAGATCAATAGCCTATGTATATTGTCACACAAAAATAGTTCAAATGATTTGCATTAATACCCAGGACATCTGTGGTAAAACATTACAATGCAAAGTAGGTAAACATTAAATCAAAAAACGCCAATTACAGAAAGATGCCTTAAACCCAAGAAACATATAATGGTTCCTACCATTAAATATATCAAGATACAACATTTCTGTGCATAAAAAATAGGGTTATTATGCAAGGAATTGGGGGTGCCATGACATGCATATCAGGAGTTAGAAATCCAGGCTGTATAAATTATTAATTTTACCCCTTCAGACAAGAGAAGAAACTCTAACTTCTTTCCCAACTCCAAGGTTCTTGTCCAGCTAGAGATGACTGAACTTGACAAGATCAAACACTCAGAGTCTTGGTGAATCTGGCATCATTCAGGTGTCTCATGTTGTGTACATGCAACTGTGACTCACTTTTCAAAAACACAGAGAGATGACAAACATTTTCCAACCTCAGCCAGAAGGCTGGACTGCTACCAGAGAACCCTGCCTTGTCTTTTTTCACTCGCCCTGGAGAAAGCAGTCAAAAATTTGCCTTCTGACCTTAGTGAGGCTGGATTGCTTAAGAGCTTGAGAAATTCTTCTTTTGCCCTAGCCAAGTCTCTTCATCCTTTCTTAGCTGTGCAAGCCTCACCAGGCTACCCCAGCCCTCCTTTCCGATGGCCTCTACATTTATGCTGCCACAGGGAACTTTTATCCAAGGAAATCCAACAGAGCCAGACTCTGGTATTACCCCAGACAGTTTTACATTGCACTAAGGAGTTGGAATGGATAAAAATCTTCCCTTAGAAGCAGGGAAAAAAAAGTAAATTTTAAAATGCAAATAGATGGCCAAATTAAAAAAAAAACAAACAAACAAAACCAAAAAAACAAACCAACCAAAAAAACCTACCTCAATAAGTGCCAAAAATACATATGGGTCATCTGAGCTTTTTCATATGGAGCTCTGCTAAGTCTTGCTTAGCTCTTACAGAGCTCCCCATACCTACCACTTTGCCACCAGGTAAGATTTCAAAGGTCATTTAATATCTGAACCATTCAAATATCTGAAAACAATTATCATGTTAGCACATATGAGTCACAGCGTACATGTTTGCAAATAGACTATATGATGATATAACTGCTTATTACATATGGGATTTAAAATTCAAAACTGTCTAAGCATTTGAGAAGGATTCAAATCAATAATAGGGAGAATGCGCGTTCAGACATTTCAGTTTATATAATGATTCACTCATTAAAAAAATAAAAGGAGATAACCCAACTGAGTCAACAATGTAAAAACATTACCTCTTGAGATAAAGATGTAAATATGCAGGCATTGCCAGATATAAGCACATGGCAGAAAATAAATAGCCTCGCTGGTTTTATTTAAAATTAATGTAACTTCAGGTAAAATTATTATTAACATAGACACAACAGGGCAAATCCTCAGCTGATGTAAATCAGTGGAGTCTCAGGAAAGTATACAGTTCTGGCAGCTGAGAACTGGCTCAGAAAACATCTCTTGCTGTGGACAATCTCACATTCAGAAGTTCGGGTAAAAACTTTGAAGAGTCACTTTTTGAAAAACAAAATCCATCATAACTTTGAACTGGTGTGTATAATAGGCTAGAAATTGTTGGTAGTGTGAAATTATTAACTTTCATATCACAGCAGATAAAATAGCCAATGAAAAAAAGTAAAAAAGTATTTGAACAGGCCTTATAATCAGGCCTTAGAGTCTTTTTGCAAATAGGTTTTTAATCCCCAGAAACCAAATGGGATCCATCATATTAATATTGAAGTGTTTCATAAACCACATCCTTACAAAACATCTTTGAAAGGAGGAGGTATTATCTTCTTTTTAGGAGAAATTAAACAGATATGCAGAGGAAATGATTTGTACAGTTACACCAAACACTGTGGTGTAGACATTAAATGAACTAGAATCAGTTGGGTTCCTCCCTGAGTCTGAAACAGGAGCACAGCCCTCTGTCTTCAGTGAAAGTCAAGTTCTCATTTCTTTATAATTTTCAGTGAATCCATCATAATAATTAAAGATAATAAATTAATAGAGCTTGAAGAGCGAAAGCAGTATATATAGGCTCTGATCTCATGCACTATTACCACAGTGGCAGAGACTTTCACAGGTCATATCACAACCCATCCCTTTTTGGAAAGAATTTGCACAAACTGATACTATTTTTATTCCATTTATACTCTTAATGAGGTAAAGTGGGACAAGACTACATATCTGTTCCACCAAACAACTGGCTTTCAATTCATCATATGTCACCTATGCCTAAGGTACCCACAAAAACTAAGCAGCAATTTAGCCAATGCTATGTGGTCATTCACTTGCATGGGGTTTTCAAAGGGTCTACACTGCGGCTGTAAAACCTTAGCTGTCCATGAAGAAGACAGACAAACCATTCCTGAACCATTCCTGGGTACCTTTTTGCTACCTGATGATGCCCTGAGGCATCTCACCAGTCAGCATTTTTGCAGGATCAGTAAGAGCAAGGGCTTGAGAACACCTGTAACATTCCAGGGCCATCATCATGCAATCATCTACTCAGAGGCTCTTGCATGTCATGTGTTTAGAAAAAAATTGCAATTTTAAGCCCATGTTTTTAACAGATGATTTTAAAACACTTGTATCAATGATTTAACTGCAAAACAGAGCATAAACTCAAAGAAATTCCTTGCTAACTATGATGCCAGCTGGAGAGAACAGAGTGATAACTTTTGTCTCCAATTCTTCACCAATAATAGTCTCAGTGTCTTCCTTATCACCCAGATTAATGGAACAAACCAGTAAACTTTATTTTAGGAATCAAGTTATTATAAAACACACAGGTTAAAAAAAATAAAAAAGGAAGGAATGGGAAAAAAAATCAAACTCCTGCTCTGACAGTGACTGTATTTTTATTCTTGACTGCTGTATCAGGAATTTTCAGCACTAGGAATTCATATTTCTTCTCATTTTGTGAAATAGAAAAAGCTTACAATTCTGTGAAATGTAATGTACAGGTTTAATAGGATTGTACTCTTGCCTAATGTCACAGTAACAAATAAATGCAATAGAGACTTGCTGACACAATAGAAAACCGCTAGTTCAACACAAATGAGTCTCTGTAAATAAATCTGAAGTAATTTCTCTATACATCTTGGCTACTGCTTTAAGCTCTGCTTACAGTTAGGACGTGGTATGGCATTAACAGTGGTGGGGGGGGGGGTGGAATCTTACAGCAAGCTCCTCAGTGTCTTACAGCATATTGTGACTCAAGGAAAAAAATGACTCAGTGGTTCAACTTCAAAATACTTTGTTTAGACACAAATTCCCCTTGCACCTTACATATTAAAAAGCACAGAATGGCACGTCTTGATCTGGTGGAAATGGGATTCTCTGCCCTGGGTATAAGAAAGGAAAACAACTCCTCGCCTCCCCAGGCAGCAGTTCTTGGCTCTTTCTATCACCACTTCCTTACTGGCACAGGCTTTCTTCTGACTAGTGGACTCAGCGACAATTATACTGGCAAAGTACACATTAGCCCTACCCCAACTATGTTCCATCCTGCTTACGTTGAGTTTTTCCAGTGTAAGATAAGACTGTTTCTTTCCTATTACTGATTTTAACATGACAACATGTCTGTCTGAAAGACCACTCAACGGGAAAAACATAACATGCATCTGACAGACTGTTATGCATTGTATGAGAGCATGACAGATCCCTATCTTAAGTAAAATAAGGAGAAAACAACCAAAAATCAACAGTTCATACAGTGGCTGTTGGAAGTATATAATGTAATGGATAAACCAGCTAGCCTTCATAGCACCCTTTTTCCTCAACTTTTCCTCCATTGGCATGTTTCCTAATCTCATTTTCCCATTAGTCCCATGTGAGATGCAGTTCTAAGTAGCATGTGACATTAAGCACATACTATAATATTTTACATTCCAAGGTATCAGCACTGAATCCACTAAAGCCACTTGAAACATCATTCTAAGAGCACAAATAGAAATCACCTTTTCTTTTTCAACATGCACAAGTGTTCATTAAACAAATTGGCAGGTAAGTCTTGTTAAGGAATAAGTAGGCATGCCAGGAAGAGCTGGCATTTTCTTCAGTATAAGACAGTACCATACACACACACTGGATGGTTTGGTCTAGTTATTTCATTATAAACTATATCATATAGCCATAAATCGCTTCCTTATATTCAAAAGAGAATCCTCTTATTTCCTGCTATCTTGACTTCCCTTCTCTGGCTAGTTGGCCTTAGCCAGATACTCATTGAGCTGCTCTCTCACTTATCTTCAACAAGACAGAAGAAGCGAAGTAAGATGGAAAAGCTCATGGGTCAAACTAAAGATGGGGAGATGGCTCACACATTATCCTCATGAGCAAAACAGACTCAACTTGGGAAAAAATAATTTTATATATTGCCAATTAAAATTGAGTTGGATGATGAGAAACAAAGGCAGAAAACCACCTTCAACTCTCCCAATCCACTTCTTACCTTCATTCTTTCATTCCCAGCCCCCACCTGCTCCTCCAGGGCTTCTCCAGGGGCTGCAGGGGACCCTATCCTCATGCCTGGAGTGTCTCTTCCTGCTTTTTCTTCTCCTTCTATCACCTTGATGCCCTGCAAGCTACTTCTCACACTTCCATCACTCCTCAGGATTACTCTGGCCTTTATTACCCAAGCTTTTCCTAAAGTGCCCACTGAAGGGCTGAGGTTGGTCCTGTGGTGGGCATGTTGAAGTCAGCTATGCCCAACACAGGACAGCCCCCAGACACCCCCAACTCACATGCCATCTCTGTAGCAACTAAAATTGAGATGCATTTAACAGTGAGATCATAAGGTGCTTACCTCTGTGCAGATATGGTGGGTATGGGGGAAGTTTGACAACTACTTCTGAACCAGGTGCTCAGCTGCTGTAAATAAGTGTCATTCTCACCTCACCTGCATCAACTGGACAATGACTTCAGCGATTTCCAAAGGGCTAAACTCATTCACATGGACTTCACCTACCACCTGAGTCATCTGAAGTGGATCACTAAGCAGTATGACACTACAGCAAAATCTGGGATTGCTCTATCGGGGCTGAAAAACACTTTTTAGCCATATCCAATGATCTGCTTTCAGTTAAAAGCCGTTACACAATGTGACATGTAAGGAATAAGGAACAGCATGAGGGACCTGGTAGTTGCAGTGTTTACGGACAATCTCCCTGGGTGGTTTGATTAGCTGAGGAGCAGATGCTATTTTTCCCCCCTTTCTTGATCTATTTTTGTTTGGAAAATTTGAAGCTGATTGCACATATGCTTAAAGTTTAGGTATGCAGATTTGGAAAAATCTAAACAAGTAAATGCATTTCATGAATATTACCAAGTAGGCACCAAATATTTATTCTAACCATTGGATTTCCGTGCGTGAATGTTTAGCTGATGCAAACAAAGGGACTCAATTGGTCAAATCTTCTTTAGGTTATGAAAGGAGTTTGTCTTTGTTTCTGTCCTGGTTTAATTATCTTCCTTGGACCAGATGCCTTCATTGAGCGGCATCTGCAAAATATTTCTCAGCTGAGGTCTGAGTAAATCCTTCCTATGATTTGACCTGGTGGCCAAGATCCAGAGGAGCTGAACTCCCACACTGCTCTTCCTGCAGTAAGTGTTGTGAGCACTAAGCACCCTGAACTGTTTTATAGGCAGTTTGGCATATCTTGGTGATGCAAAATTTCTCTATCAAAGAAGTTACTTGCGGACCACTCCTCAGCACATGCACATGCACATATGTGCCCCTAGTCTTTCATGGTGTGAGACCAGAAGGGACATGATTTAAGGTTCCTTGCAGGACTGGGTGAGCAAGAGAAAGCGTATGCTGGCTAAGGCATCTGAGAGGACTTTGATGGCCTGAGATGGAGGGACCATTGTAGTAGGGTAATTGAGAACCTTCCTCTCTCCACAAAGGGCAGCAACCAGTAGGAGAGGCACCTTTACTAAGGAGAATCAAAGGGCACCCTTAGGGCATGTTACCTTAGTGACACCAGAGCAATTATTTCTAACTTCATCACCACTTTCCAGAGGACAAATATTAGGCCCCTCAGGAGGCAATGCAAAGTGTGATCAGGGATCACAAACCATGACAAAAGCATCAGAGCTGGCTTATCGGACAGTGTCTCAAGGACATTTCACTCTCCTTCTGAGTCACTATTTAGTATGACTCAAGGGTTTATTGAACAGATAGGTGCATGTTTTTATGGCAGGAGGCATCTACTCTTCCCCCATAACAGTCCTTATTCTGGAGGGAGAGCAGGGCGGAGGGGCAGGGCGGGACTTTCAATTGATAATTTAAATAAAATTAATAATAATTATGCTATGAAAATATTAAGAATGTATTTTTGTATGTTTTCCATACTGCACCAGGAAACAAAAAGATGCATGTTTTGTTCCTGAATAAGGTTTTACTTCAGTATCTCCTGATTGGCCAAGTAGAAGATGCTACATTTTCTTTCTTCCCGTGGTGAGTATGCTGGCCTGAGTGTGTACATCTTTCCAATTCTATCTTCGTTGGAGATAACACCGTAGAACTGATGTCAGGACTGTTGGCAACAGTCATGTTTTTTGCACTGGAACAAATGACCTATCTACAAAATTAAATAACATTTAATAATATTATTAGCGAATAATCACTAAGCAGAAACCTGCATTAGTAAAAACGAGAATAACAAATAAGAAAGAATTTTGAGCAAAGCAAACTGAATTTGACCAGGATTTAGAATTCCCATTAAAAATTATCAATATTCATGTCATTTTCTTTCAGAAAGGTCTATCTAAAAGGTGACCTTTTGGCCAGACACAGTCACTCTTTTTTTCAGAATCACATCTTTCCCTGATGAGAACAGTAAATGGTAGGTTAACCTCAGCCTTTCGTGCTCGCCTGATGACTTCGCTCCCCAACCAAACTGTGTGTCATTCACACACCACACCCCTCCAAGGTGAAGTCCACCTATAGTGTGTTGGATGTTTGTCATGCTGGTATTTCCAAATTGAAGTACTTTTTAATTTTGAGGGTCAACCTTTTGTTTCCAATGGGTAGTTAGCTTTTTTTTTTCTCCCTCAACTCTTAGGGAGAAAATGCCAAAGCAATAACTGGGAATTCTGTTACTGAATCTGTTCTCATACAAATGAGCTAACCAACAGGAAGAAAGTCTTCATATATGGATATATAGATAATGAAATGCATTTCAGTTGTTACTAACAGTCTGTTCATGTAATGTAAAGTTCTATGAGATTAAGTATAATTGTGGTATATATTGTGTTATTAATAGTCATAGACATCACTTAGAGACTTCAGAACTCAGAAGGAACATTTCTGTCTAGGGTCTTCAGTTGCCTCTATGTCTGAGATCTAGTGACTGAATTACACAGTTAGCTTGAAATCAGAAGGTGATTCCTCACAAACTCATTATGTCAGACAAGCATTATGGTTGGAGAGAGGGAGCTTGTTTGCATTATCTTGCACAGAACCAACCATTTTCTAATAATGCATCGGTGGATATTTTTGCCTTCATGTCCATAACTTTCTTTTCTGTTTCTAAAACTCATCCTTATAGAAAATCCTGCTGCTTTTCCTAATAGTTTTGAATGCAGTTTGCTACAGCCAGGATGGCATTATATAGTTTACACAGATGGTCTGAATAATACTGAATGATTCCATCCATTCTAATTGCATACGATTTTGTTGTAGATGTTGCTTTGTAGAAAAAGAAACTTACACCACTGTTGTTTTTTTTTTTTTTCCCCCTTTTCAGAAATGGAGTTAGTAAAAATTGGGACAAGAATTTCAAAAGCGAGCAATAATGCGGGTGCACAGCAACACCTCAAATAAAGAAATGGCATTCAGCATCCTCAGAGAGTCTGCTCTCCTGGAGGCATCCTGATTGGGCGGACTTTTGAAATCATGGCTTAAGATGATCAGACAATGGTTTTATATTGTGGTTTATGTGCAACATAGTAAACAGCTATCGGATGTGTGCCTCCCTGTTCTATGTTACACATATTTAAGGATAAAAATTTTCTCCATTTTTCAATACAAAATTTAAATTGGCTATTTCTTGCAAAAGGTTCTTTTTTAACTACTTTTTTTTTTTTTTTTAGCTAGAGATTTCAATTTGGAAATATCTGGGGTACTGGTGTTTCAGACTTCATTTCTCATGGGAAACCAATGGAGTCTATAATTCATTGCAGCAGCTCAGCAAGAGGTGAAAACTATACGCAACCTAATCTGTTTAGGGAGAATCACACAGCAAGAACAATGGTGGGATAAAGACCCAAAATATAACTCCCATGAGTACTGTGGAAGTTTGGGGTTTTTTTCAAATAAAAAAATAAGTTTTTCAGGTTTTGGTGAAAAGGCAACACATTCTGAAGGACAGCTGCCTACTTCAATCCAGTCTGGTTAACTCCTGTGTAACTGTGACAGTACATCCAGACGCTGGCTCATTTATCTGGATACCATCTGCATATAATAACATGACTTAGTAGGTTTTTTTAATCTGCAGCACTGTGGCAGTTTATGGCACTTACAAAACATGTATCTTGTTAGCTGATATGAAACATGGTAGGAAAGACATAAAACTCCACTAAATTCTCCAACCTACTACTGTACTGTTGGTAGCTTAATAGTAGTAAATGGAGGTCAGCATTAAAGTCTATCTGATTTCATTTTCCACTTACCACATATTCCGTACATCAATCATGGACTATGAGACTCCATGGCCCCTTCCACAGGAGGAAGGATGACTACATAGTTAGGGCATTAGACTTGAGTTTAAGAGATTTGGGTTCAATTTCCAGCTCTCCTATGGAATCTTGGGCAAATTATTTAATCTGTCGGTTCCTATCCCCCAACTGGGAAGACGATAATACTTCTTTCGTCACTCTTGTGGTTTATTCACTTAAAAAGCACTTAAGGACAGGAACTGCCCTACAGCGGATGTCTGTGTGCAGGGCTCACGTCGCAGAAATCTAACCCTGCTTGAGGAACCACAGCGAGACCACAATAATAGCAACAATAACCTCTTTCCAGCGATATAAATACACACGCAGGTTGGCTTGAGCATGCGCTTAAGCCGTCACAGAAGGCAGGCCAGCAAGCAGAAGAGGCGTATGTGGCGCCTTCAACAAACTCGCAAGCCGGCCATGGCTGTGAGATGAGTCATGCCCCACTTTAGCCTTTCACAGCAGTCCTCTGAGCAGCAGCAGGGTGATGCTACCTGGCACCCGCAGGCTTGTGAAGCCTCACTGACCGATATCCTCACCCATTATTCGGAGAGCACTTGACTGACAGGAGCTGAGCAGTGTTTCACCCTGTGGGGCTCGTGACAGCCACAGTGTCTGTCAACACATTCTGTCACTCTCTGCTTATGCAGACAATTTTTTTTTCCCTTTTTCCTTTCTCTGTCTCTCTTTTTTTTTTTCCTGATGTATTCATCACGAGGCTGCAGACACCTAGTTAATCCATTTAGAACCTATCAGCTCTGTTCATCGGCTCATAAACCCATTACCTCGGAGGCGCCGTGCTCAGGGACACAGGTGCCAGACCAGTGCACAAAACCCAATTGAGTTATGTAGCAGGCAGCAAGGCCCTTGGATTCATGATTCTGCCTGCATGGGGAATTGCACGCGTTATGTGGCAGCAGCCACTTTATTAAATATCGATTTAAATCACAGCCTTTAATCAAATCTGATAGAAGACCTTTCTCACCTCCTGTCTCTCCTCCCCGCCCCCCTTCCCCCCCATGCCTTCTCTCTGCTCCCCCCTCTCCCTCAGCCCTCCCCAGTCTCCTCCTGTCTCGCACGGGTCCGCCTGATGACAGCAAAGCTCAGGAATGAATAGTTACCAAGTAGTTCAACAGCAAACCCTTATCAACAGTAATGAGGCATTTGCGATAATCGAGTGATGAAATGTAAATGGGCAGTAATGAGCACAATTACATCCACTGGGGAACCATCAAAGCTGCTTCTTTCCTCACAGATAGATGAGCTCCCTCACTGTCGCTGCCCGTTGCTGCCTTCGCTCTGAGCATGGCGCAGATGCGGGGACCGGCAGGGAGGGAGGTGGCACTGGGAAGAGCAGGACCCGGTGGTGCTTCGCCAAAGGAGCTTGCTGACAGTGGCCAGGTAACAGCCAAGCTTCCTCTGTGCTAATTCCACCTTTGATAGTTAGCCTTCACCTCCTTCTCCCCCACACTCCCTCCCTTCCCTCCCTTCCCTCCCTCCCTCCCGGTCCTTAGGGATGATTTGATTTGCTGCAATGTTTGAAAACTGCCTCATTGTGCTAACAAGATTAACTTGAGCCTATGTCTGTTTGATACACTAGAAATGTGCAGGGTGACTCGGACTGGCTTTCAGCTGAAAGAGCCAAGAAATGGGATGGTTGCCAGGGAACAGGCCCGACGGCAGCTTATGTCATCCTCACCAGCAAGGGACCAGTGGAGGAAAAACATCGTCAGGTTCAGGAAAGGGGGAAAGTTGGAGCTTCCGTGATCCTACCAGGGAATATTAACAGATCCCAGAAACTGCTCACCCAGACACATCAAAGTGCATAATCTGGCCCAGTTACTCAGTTTATCCTGGATAATCCATACAACTAAACAGAGCTAGAGAAAAGTCAAAGACCTGGGGTTAAAAAGTTGGGTTGCAGATAAACCCGTATGGAAAATACCATTGGGCCCGCTGGGTGTTCACCAAAGCACACTTGACTATTTCCTGGGTCTCACGGGATTTAACTGTGGCGTATAACCTAATTGTCAGTGTGTCCTTATTTCCCTGTTTTAAAGCCACATTATCAATAGAGAATTATTGCAGGAGTCTGTTTAAGAAGTGATCAGCTAAGGAAAGCTCATCAGTTGTGACTTTTTTTTCTTCAAACTCATGGAAGGGCTTCTGGTATGCCTTAGCTCTGACATGATGTTCAAAGTTGTGCTTCTGATACTTCCCTGCAATAAAATTGTCTTTAATTGTGATTAATTGTATGACATGGAGAATTCCAATGCAGACAAATCTCCTCCCTGCTGGATCACATACTTGAAAGCCAGACATAGTGCAGATGGTCTACGAAGAGAACACTGGGGGACTTTTGACCCTTGGCAGATCTGTACCGTGTTTGGCATGGCCAAAGCCACACCAGTACACCGGGTGTAGGGGCTGTTGGAGGAGCTGGACGTGAGGAGGAGAAGTTCACCAGTAAGTATGAACTGAATTTACCCCCTGTAAAGATGTGGGTCTCATTTACAGTAACACCATTTCACAAACTGACTGGAAAGGAGAGGCTGTGTACTTTTTTTTTTTTTTTTAAAGCATACAAAGTCTCTGGGATGACTAGAAAGTCACACAAATGTAGATGGTAGAGCAAGCAGTGGAGCAAACTAACGCTGGTGGACGGGGAGCAATGGAATAGTCAACCTTTGGTGGATCTCCTCTTCCAAGGACCACAAGGATTATAATAGATGGTGTCCGAATGAGAACAAGTTTGGTAATGGAGAATACTGACTGGACAGCAACTGGCTCAGGGGCAACAGAAAATCTCAAGAGGAGACTCAGAATACTAAATGTTTCTCACAAAGTCAGGGTAGCAGACATGGGCTGAATGTACCAATGCTACTTGAATGAAACAGTTTTCCAATAACAATGAGTTTCTCTTTCCAGTTCTTGGAACATGTCACCTCATGGCAATCAATTCCACTGGTTACCTCTCATGCCAAGCAATAAATGCTTCCTCTCATCACACCTCCATCTGATAATCTGCTGCCTTTTAATTTCAGAGAACATTCCCCACTTCTTGAGTCGGAAGTGGCTCCAAATGACCAATCACAGTGGAGAAACCACATGAGCAAAGCAAAACCTGGCAAACGAATCATATCAACTCGTCTGGGGACTAATTACATCAGTTCTACATCTGAAAACAGATGACCAAATCACGGTAGGTTTAGGAAAGGTTCCATGATGAGCCAGACTGGTACAGTAGTCCACCCACCCACTCTCAAGCCAGGAAGCTGCTCAACTCTGGACAATTGGATGGATCAGCTCTGCTGTCTGGCTGTCACAGAAGGTCTTCCTGATGTCCTAAGGAGTTACTTAACATTATGGAGTTCCATCACTTCCAGTACCTGGGTGTTTTTAACTGCACTATTTTCAGTGCACATTGCGTTTAGGAGTACGCTAGGATCTTTTACTTATTAGAAATGCAATAGCTGTTAAATTGTATTAGTTATTGACCTTAGCAGCAATAAACTGTAGCAAGAGTAGCCTACAGTAAACACTGCTAAATCATAATCAGCTGGCACAATGCGGGTATTTCTGACCACTTGCACTATGCTCTGTTAAATGCATTTGATCACAGTATATAAAAATGTGAGAGTACTGTATACGATTTTGAAATGTTCTGGGTTTAAAGACATACTCAACCAATTTATCATTTAACTTACGGCTTTGCAAAAGCTATTAAACAACACTGTGAGCCTGGAGGCCACACATATGCTACAGCCCTGGAAATGTAAAGAAGTTCATTTGAATCCCTTAATAATGACCTTGACCTATCAAACAAGGTGTACTTATTGTCAACAATTCATCTCACTCTTGACCCTGGCAAAATGCCTAACCCTTGAATACTTACAGTGGGGGAGGAAAGGCTTGGTTAGGGTTTTTTTGGGTGGGTTTTTTTTCCCCTGGTGAAATGGGCCAATTTTTTTCCCTGTTTAGCAAAATCTGGAACACAGATCATTAGAATGCTTTTGGCAGCTAATTTGAACATCAGTGACTCAACTTTGAGAAGGAAGCCTTTTTCTGCCCTAAAGAATCTCAGAGAGTTTTCAGACTACAGTAATTGAAAAATCCCCAAACACTCACTCACAGAGGAGATACACATTACTGCAGGAACAGTCTACAAATTGTAAAGTATTCAATTTACATTCTCAGTACCTCAGGGCAGTTGTGAAGAATTTATATCTTCAGAAACCTTTGAACTAACAAAAGATAACATTTCACAGCAAAGTCTACTTGCATAAAAGTTTTTTAACTCCCTTCATTCTTATTCTGAAGGAAGTGTCTTTTGCACTTCTGGAACCAAGGCTCAACACAGGTATCTAAGACATTAAAAAGGAGGAGATGGAAATAGAGGTGTTAAAAAAAATTTAATGGACATACTGCATCTCATTTTGGAACATGAGTTCATTATTCACCAGTCCACACATGATGTATTCTTGCTCTGAACTTGATGTCTTTTTAAATGATACTTCGGTTTGATCAATGTGCAAAGATTTTTAGTTACATTAAGGCCCTTTATGCAAAGGGCTTTATAATGTGTAGGTAATGGGCAGAGCTATGCCCTGAGTGAGGGCAAGAGGATTTTTTTTTTCTTCCCTGTTCACATCAGCTGGGGCAATGTGTAGTGCCACCTTCAGTGGGGTCAACCAGCTACGTCACCCCTCTGGTTACACTGAGTCTTCATCTGCTTGGGGACACTGAATTTAAAAAGGAATTTTGATGACACTCAAACTTGACACTTTGAAAATAGAGTCTTGTCTTCAAGAAGTAAAGTGTATTAGTTTATTTTTTAAAAAGGGTCACTTCATAGATTATATTGCTCTGATCTCTACCAACAAACTAACATTTTCAGAGGTTCCATTGTAAGTCACACAAAAAGCTGTGTGTTGTTTTAGGACCAAAGAACTTCAAGGGATACAGGTATAGTTGGTAACTTTAACGATATGCTTAAGTCACAGAGAGCTTCTGTCTGACACTTGAGTACACCTAGAAGATGACAGAAACCGCTAAGTCATTAGGGTTCAAGCTCAGGCACAGTTTGTATAAAGAAAATTGGAACTAGAAACAGGTGGCACATTTACTAGCTAAGAAATCATCTTTCTCTTCCTCTGCACCTTTTCTTGATCAAAGACCACTCAATGTAATTACCAATCTAATGATATCCTTTTCCTTTGACTTTCTAAAAACTTCCATGAAAAAAAAAGAGAAGGGAGGAAGTACCAAAAAAAAATCTGCTTCAAGCCAACCCTAAATCTCTGATTACCATATTCATGTCCAACACTAAGCACTATGTGGAAGCATTAATGAAAGTTTTAAAATGCAATCATTGCTTAAAGTTTTTTTTTTTCCCCTTCTCTATAAAGAAATTGATAAATGTTTCTATTAACTAATAACCCAGGAATCAACAGTCTTATAAAACTGGTTTATTCAGCCCAGAAAATTAGGCAATCCATCATGACTGATTTGCTCACATTTTCCCCTGCAAATAAGTGAGATGAAAACTTTAAAACCAATAAGATAATGCACTTAACAAATTCAGCTGAGAGAGATGGATAAACTAAGATGCCACTGGCATCAGTTAAGGAAAATCTGTCGTGTTTCCAATTATTTGAGCAGATTTTGTATCCCAATTTGCTGCCAGACTGGCTGCATCCCCCACTCCCCTCTTTCAAACCAAATCATCTGATCTTAAATCAGAACAAGCTCATCATATCACACTATGAAAGGCCAACAGGGGATAAATGACACCAGATGTTATATGAGTTTTCTTTTAGGCTTTCATTTCAGACTTACTGCATTCCCCATGCCGCTTTTTACTTGTCAAAAACTAAAATGTGCTTTGATAGATAACAACCCTATTTTCCTCACTGCCTGAGCTTAGAGAATACCATTAAGTATTGATATTGATGGTGCTTAACTAGGGAATGCAACCTGGGACCGCAGAAAGCAGGATCCTGGGATCCTGAGGTGTCTTTCAGTCCCACAGATACATTTTCTGCTAGTCCCAGGGTTTTTCTGTTGTTGCTGCTGGGGGTGGCATTGGAATACATGCTGTGTGATTTTACAACACAAAATGTGAGCACACAGACAGGCAGGAAGAGCAAGGAGGGGCAGGCACGCTCAGAAACATAACTCTTAGGCCCATCTGCTGCTGCTGTCTGAGCTGCTGAGGGAGCCGGTATCGTACCGAAAGACTAACAATGAACTTCTGAAGCTGAACTGAGGCTTGCTGGTGCAAAATCCAAGGCACATCATTTTAATTTGCTTTGCTTATGGTCTTCTGGAGTCACTGTGTGCCCAGGCTGGGAGGGAGAGGCCATAAAATGGCAGAAACACTGCCATTGTTGAGAGCACACTGCTCAACAGCAGTGTGAGGACAAGGCATGCACAGCAGAAGGTATGCACGACTTGCATGTGTCTGCAGGGCACACCGTAACCCACGAGCCCAGCTCTGAAGGGAGAAGCTGCCCTGTGAGGGAGAAACCTGATGGTTCTACCCAGGTGCGGGCAGCCTTTGAAAAGCCTGCTTGCACATACGCAAGGTACTAACCCTGTTCCCAGGCGTAAAATGGTTGGGTGGTCCTGCAAAGAGCCAGACATAAAGAAAATGTGAACCACCTTGATATGGGGCCAAGAGGTAAATTAATAAACAGGTTACTCTCTATTGTGAAGGGAAAAGATACTTCTTTCTATAGTGTCACAATTTATTCCTTTTAAGAGTATTCGTAATGCTACACTATTCTCTCATCATTGCCACAAATATTTTCTCATGAAAATACCTAATAAGTGAATGCACTTTAACCATTAAACCCACCATGACTGGTGAAATCATATCACACTGGTAGTTCGTGTCAAGATGATGTAGTTGTCTTCCAGCTGGCGTAGTGTGCATGTTTGTATGAAAGCACTACAATAGCTTTGGATACTTTAGTCTACTGCCTAGGAGTAGTTTGCTTGTCTCTTGGGTGGCTGTAGGAGGTGGCAGCTTAACCTCATCGACTTTCCTTCCAATACACCCTGCAGATGCAATGAAGGAGCATATTCACACATGCTCTGGCTGCAGCTGCCAGCAAGCACCTTGCTCTAAGGCGCACTGAAGTCAGCAGGGTTAAGCCTTGGGAGCAAAGGAAAAGATAAGGGTACAGTCAGTGTGAGTGACAGCAGCAGAGGCTCTCCTTTACAGGTCAGAAATACTCAATCACAGATTCTGAAGGAGAATTTCACTCCATTTAAACACTGCAACAACCTTTCGCTCCCCTCTCCTCCCCGCCCCCCGCACCCAACCCTTTCTGGTACCCTTGATACTCTGCTGCCTGCCTGTGCCTTTCTGCCTGCCATCGCGGTTCCACATATGTCCACTGATAGCATCACCTTTGCAACTCATGCAAAATATGCTTCGCGACCAAAATATACCAATAAGCCAGCAGCTGTCAGAAACCATGACTTATAGCATTAAACAGCATCAGTTTGATTTGGCTGACACTCTGCAATATCTACGTAGCACAGCATCACTTGATGCTAAGAATGAGCTGGCCTCAGCTCCCATCCCAGCAAACCTTTACAGGAAAGTAGAAATCCTCACCAACCGACTCGTGCAATGAAGTGATAATACAGAACCGCCGGGGTATGGGGAGGGGTGCTGGCAGTGGCTGCATCGATGTGTTTAGCCACACCAGTCTAAAGATCAGTGCCCTTCTGAGCCTGCTTACATTCAAAGAACTAGGCAAAACACAGTGCGAGGAAAAGAGCCAACAAGAA
This sequence comes from Gallinula chloropus, assembly GCF_964237585.1. NCBI lineage: Eukaryota > Metazoa > Chordata > Aves > Gruiformes > Rallidae > Gallinula > Gallinula chloropus. The sequence continues at coordinate 93,143,494 of NC_140086.1, forward strand.
CTTTTAAACCTGGGATGACAACAAGGAATGTGAGTATCTCACAACAACAAAGTTCTGCCAGGTTTGCCTTACCTTTAGCTGCTTATACAACTGTATCATGTTTGTGATTTCTAGAAGGGGTAAGCAAGAGCCTGAGTGGTAGGTTAATACTCCTCTCGTTACATATTTAACTTGAGAGCAAGCATCATACCACTTGTCTGTCCAATCTCTAAGTATATTTTATGTCTTATGGAAAACTAGCAGAATAAGATACAAAGTGATTACTAAACTGAAAGCAACTAACAGTCAAAGTTATTTAGGCAAAATGATAACAAAATCCATCTCTATTCAACCTATTGCCCCCCAAAAGGTGATGGAGCAAGCAACCTTTTAATCTTTTCTAAACATCTGCTTATTATAAACATGGTCAGATATGCTAATTATCAGATGAAAAGAAAGATCTCACATCTCCTCCCACACTCTCTTTCAATGCTAATGTATCTTCCCACACCTGGCTATGCACCTGCTCACACACATTGTGGAAGAGGGACAAACTGCTTTTTTTGGATCCATGGGCACAAAAGAAAAAGCCCGGGACTCGTCAATCCTCCAGAATCATCAGGAAGGGTCATCCCAAGAGTCACCAGAAATACAAGACCCAAGAAACCCTGGTAGCCAAGCTAAGTGTGGTTAGAAACAGGCCATGGTGGGGGGAGACATCAGGATGCCACCTCTGCTCCCCCCTTCATCTCCGAACAAAACCAAATGGACTTGGAAATGTTGCTCAGCACACGCAGATACTCAACGTTTTCAGTCCACTTTAACTGGCTCTCTTGGCACCTCTAGAAGTCCTTCCTGAAAGGGTTATCTCTGTATGTGAGCTTCACTACCAGAAACTCACCAGAAACAGGCTGGAGATTTTAAGTGAAATTGGAAAAACAGTCTGTGGAAAGTGTTTCTGTAACCCCCGTTGGTGGACAGCCACCCTGGAAAGCTTGTTCTTCAAATCAGGAAAGGAAATTGGCCCTCGCAACAGTGTGAAATCAAAGCAGTTTGAACTACAGTAGCAAATGCTGACAACAAACTGCTCTCAGAAACTCCAGGCTGAATCTTACATGCAGAAATCAGGCAGCCAACACTTTGGCACAGCCCATCGATTTAAGAAAATCAACACTCTGCTGACATATGTCATGTAATAGGAGCACAATTAATCAAATCGATGACTCCTTTTGCTGTATGATATTCAGCACAGCGAAATCCAACCCATCACTTGCTTAGGCCACTGACAGAATAAAATCTCTAGGTTCTGTCACTGGCCCACCTGTGGAAGCCAGCTCCTAATTTAATTACTGCATACCCTCAGCTCTTATTGCAGAGCTATTTCCTTTTACATGTGCTCTGATCTAAGACATGCCATTTCCTGGACTGATGATAAAAGAAGCAACACTGAAACACCCCCAGCAGTAACCCTCTTAAAATAAAAGTCTGGGAATTAACAGCAGCAGCGTAGGTATCTTTGGAGATCACAGGAGCAACTCTAAATTTCCCTGCGTACGACTGTATGAATATTTGCCTTCTCATATCTTTCCAGTTGAGAATGAGGCAGCCAAGTAACGGGATTTGAATGCATATTGGCTTGCTGCCTCCGCTGTTTTGATTTGCAGACTGGCCAAGCAGAACGCAATTAGTGGTTATTGACACCTTTACAGGAAGCACTTATAAGGGAAATGGGAAATTGAAAATGTCCTTTAAAAGATGGAAGCAAAATACTGTATCAAAGCTTGCTGGTAAATAAGACGAGCCCAGAAAAGTGCTCAGTCAGAATATTTGTATTTCTGTATCATTTAGGAAAATCCTATTATGGCTTTAGCCACAGAGACATCCCTGGTGTGCAAGATAGAGGCAGTTCATAAAATACATAGCATTTTCAGCTCGAAAATAGGGCAACCTATTGCTTTCTGTAGATGGCTATGTTACACCCCAGTTCCCATCAATAGAACATAATCTCATTGCAGCAGGCAATGCTCAATATCAATGAAACACTGGTATTGTAGGTATTTGCAGACTGCCAGTACCTAAAGGACAGAAAGACTTTGTGTTTTTACAATGGCCAATATCTCTGGAACACATTTATGAAACAAGGCAGCACACCAAGGAGGCAAACGAGTTATATGCATGTGTCCACAGAGCTGTCTGCAGGCGTCTGTTTGCTCTTTCTCCCCTCTCTCTTTCCTGAATACTTTGTACTGTCCCTACCTTATACTCTCTAAGTTTCACTAGCAATGTCAGTTATGCAATTAGTCCCCTGCCAATTAATGCCAAATTAGATGCCTGCTGTCAGCGTTCCCTAGCACTGATGGAGTGTATGGTAATAATCTGTAACCAGGATAATGCTCTAAGGAGTCTGCATTGTTCTCTAGAAAGAAAGAAAGAAGGAGAGGAAAAAAAAAAAAAAGAGGAAAAGAAAGAAAAAAAAGAAAGAAAAAGTATGTTGCACATTCACTTATGCCATCAGCAGTCAGTGCAAAAATAAAATAAGTTTTGTTGTGCAGTTATCCCAATGATTAAAATATAATAGGCTAATGAGATTACAAAGCTGATTGTGAACAAGACCAATTGTGTTAATTGGAGACTCCTGAATGGCAATTTGAGCTGCTGCCACTGCTGAGTTTTGAAATATAATCAGTTTTACTAATTTTATCTGATTTCTTAATGAAGCTCGCCTTGAGCAATTGTTCTATGTGTTCTTTAGCAAACAGCGTGTGTCATAACTGCTGACATTAATCTTGATTACTTTAGTTAAAATAAATAGTTATACTTGGGCGGCTTTCAGAAAATACATCAGAGTGAATGTAATGTTAGGAAGAGATGGGGTTTTGCTTCTTGTATTTGTTGGTTTTTCTATATTGTATTTGCAAAGTCCCCACTGTGAAACGTTTTTTTGTGCGACCTGATCTCTCTCAGACTCCCCTGTCTTTTGCCCACCCTTCGGGAGGCATTTTTGATTTCCACAGAAAGAGGGATGAAGACAGCGTCTTCCTTACAGAAAAATCTTTACTGAGAGGGGGAAAAAAAATCCACCAACAAGACCTATCTCAGAAAAAATACTACAAAGAGCTTTTTCATGCATGAATCTCAAAGTTGGCACGTGCATCCCCACCACCTCATGCTCCAGCTGCCAGTACTAACACTCAAGCCTTATAGAAATGCTCTCTCTCATATAGCTTATTTATTTTTATGGAGGATTAATATACTTAGGATGGCTCTTTGGAGCTTTCACAGTGCATTTGATGGGATGCTGTACCATATTGCTGCTTACAAAGGGACACATAAACATTAACAAAAATAAACAGAAGAAAAGGGGAAATGGGAATATAAGTGCAGTCTGAATTAATGGTAAACATAGCTAGAGATTGTTCATATTTCAGAACTCCCATTATATTATGGCCTTGCCTTTACAAGGATAATCCTTTCATAATTAAGATAATGGCTAACTAGTCTGATAGGTATTATACATCTTTTTGAGCTGGTATGCTTATATGACAACATAATTTGCATGTACTTATTACTGGACTATAAAATCTGTGGATTTTATATGTAGTTGCATTGATTAGGTACATGGATGATAAATAGAAACCATTTTGGGAAAGATGACATAGGATATATTAAACATTTATTTCACCCTCTCTTTATAGCCAGCAATGGTTTTGTAAATTAAAAGTGTTTAGACCAGCCTCGATAGTAATCTATGTCCAATTAAGATCTAAATATGTATAACAAACAGTCTAGCTCTTAATCCATATGCACTGTAGCAATTTCTGTAGTCATGGGTTTCAGGAAAGAATTATGAATTTTTTTCTCTAAGACACGAGTATTGTGGAACAGAAGAAGGTCACAGGCAGCAGCAGAGCAAGTGCAGAGAGCAGCTTTCACCCTGCACTCCTGGGACTCCACTGAGTGTGGGGAAGCTGACACCTGACATATCACCTTTCCAATCCCTGCCTTTCATTTAAAATTAGTTCCTGTCCTGCTTAAACGTCAAGCTAGAAATTTTGAGGAGGGAAAAAACCCCAAACAGCCAAACATAAGATGTTTCCACAAAGACCTTTCCTTGAAATAATCATAATTCGTAATCATGATTCACAGTCATCATTCAGACCTTCATCTAGAACAACAGCATCCCCATCAGCCCAGGTCTCCCAAACACCAAGCCACACTGTCCTCCAGTGAGAAGGCTCGTGGCTTCTTTAGAAGACCTGCTTCACTCCATGAGCAAAAAATACACGTGAAGTTGAATTTGTGTATTCTCACTTCTGCTTAACAAATATGAAAATTTATACTTAATGAGAACCTACTTTTACCCCTCTCTGCCTTCCTTAATGAGAGCTAATTGAATAGAACAAACTTCATTTTGCAGGACACATCACGAGGGTTTGTCTATACTTAGAAATTTACTGAGATAACTAATCTAAAATGGTTGAGAAATATCCCTACAGCTTTCTGCCCAAATAGCTGTTCCAGAGCAATTATTTCAAATGAGCTATTTTTGTAAATTTTCAAGTGTATACAAGTCTCAAATCTAATATCTGGCTGGCATTACATACCCAGCTAGCTTTTATGGATCAATGTATTTGATCTGGCGAGCAAGTCGCCCTGTAGTAACAAGAAGAATATACTAATGTAGGTTCTGATTTGCCTTTATGCTAATACACAACAGTATTAAAAAAAAAACATTAGTCACTGATAATTTGGCCATATATATTACATGGGTATCAATTCCACAGCACCAGTTGCTAATTCCTAGCCCCAAATACTTTTAAAGGTACCATAACAGGTTATTTCTTTGTAAAATTGAGGGGTTTTTACCCTTTCACTTCCCATTAGGACTGAATAATTTATTTCTCAAGTGCTTTCCCTGCAATTTACAGACAGCCAGGCTGCTGTAACTTTCAAAGGTACATTAGGGTGTGATAAGCCCTATTTTAGGTCCTTGCTGTGCTCAGCGTAAGAATGGCTACTACCAAGTTTCAAAGCTCACACATATTTCTTTGGGGGGTCTGGCAGCACACCAAACCGTCAGCCTCTGCTAAAAGAGCCTGGATTCTGCAGACGTGGATTGATCCTTTCTTGTTACATGGGAGAACCGTTTTCCTCAGCATGACCACTGCTTTAATCTTGTGTTTTAAACATAAACAGAATGACAGATTTTACAGTATAATCTGGTAGGCACAGCAGCCTTTTAGAAGAATGAATCATTAACCTAGAAGCTATGTTTAAGCAAAAAAGGACAGACAACAAGAAAAGGGAGAGTGGGAGAGGGAGAGAGATTGGTTTTGTTCATGATTTAACACACAACCCTGATCCACCCGCCTCTAAAATGCACTGCTGGAGCAGAAATAACCCTCTCTACAAGCAGGGCAGAAAAAAGTGGCAACACAAAAGAGCTTG